>NC_086318.1:275586990-275926990 GCF_036172605.1 Pelobates fuscus | reverse complement strand
GGCAGACTGTCGGGGTCCTCTGTCCCCGCGATATCCTCTGGCCTCTCTTGATATTCCTTCAAGAGATTAACATGGAAGGATTTCTGAATCCTTTCATCCTTGTTGCTGGTAATCACATAGGTAGTGTCACAGACTTGCGCCACCACCTTGTAAGGGCCCTGCCAAGAGGTCTGGAGCTTATTCCCTTTAACTGGTCTAAGCACCAGGACCTTCTGTCGCTCCTGGAATGTTCTCTGTCGCTGGGGAGGAAGGACAGCACCTTCGGCTCCCTGGAACTCACACTGCCGCTGAAGAGGAAGGACGACACCTTCGGCTCCCTGGGACTCACACTGCCGCTGGGGAGGAAGGACGGCACCTTCGGCTCCCTGGAACTCACAGTCATCTTTACCTTTTCCTTTTAATGGATAAAGATACCAATCAATAAGTAATGTTTGTCTGTTATGTATGTAATGTATTTTATGTTTTATGTATTTACATTTTTTACTTCAATGTCAACAAAGATTATATAAATGTGTATATGAATGTAAAATTATTTCAATAAAGAGAAATTTGAATTTAGAAAGAGATATTACCCAAGTAATTAATTTTACTTTTTACATTTTATGGATCCTTACAAGAAAGCATTGCAAAAGAAAGGTTAACCAAAGTCCAGATGCATCAAAATCATACTTCATGGCCCAAAAGTAGATTAAAAGTTTAAGAAAATCCCTTTGAAGTCTGACATCTATTTGTTTACCCATAAAGATAAGATTTGTGACGTCAAATGCATCAAGAAATTCAATTAACCCCTTATACAAAGTGGTAGTTGGAATTTGTAATCAGAAATCCTTGTGATGCTAATCCCACCTAATCCCATTGGTCAATACAAACTAGTGATGTAAAGAAACTAAAGATAAGGTTTTCTTTCAAATTGGAGAGGGCCAATGAGCAATAAAAAAAAGGAACGAGACCGGGCTAAAGGTATTATCTGGACACATCAAACTCTATCTTTTCCAACTGAATCTCTGGGACTTTGGTCAAATTATTGACTAGTCAGAAAGTTGGCAAATATGCTGGTTTAATTTAATTTAAATTAATACATTTTTACTAAAAGCAGAAATATACCTGGATAATGCTGATTAGATTTCAAACCTTTGAAATCATAATTAGCTGAGGAAATATAAGGTTCCACATTCCATACCTGCAGGTGGAATAAATGAATAATATATTTACTGGTAATTTGCAATTTGCATTAGCGTATATCACGCTATTATCCAGAGATATAGACCTATCTGAATTCAGGGATAGTTAGTCTTTAAAAAGAACAGTTAATCGTCTGCAGTGGTAAAATTTGGTTAGAATAATTTTTGTTGGTTTACTGGATGGAAGGAATGGTTAAACTGACTTCTTGTGTGAGAAATGTTATATCAGTTTAGTTGCAATATTAAAGTTTTTTCCCCGTAAGAATTGTAGCCAGCAGTGAGTGAGTTAACTCAGTGTGATTCAAACTGATAGCAAATGTTTTTATGACTTGAAGCTGTGCTGCGTGCTCTGTATGCTGCTGTGTTATATTTTTTGTCAAGGAAGTTTAGCTGAACTGAGATTTTTTTTAAATAATATCTTTATTGTAATTTTTTGCTTTTTTTATGTCAGTTACATAGGTCGTGTAGTAAAGTCATACTATAAAACATTGAAACACGCAGGTCTCGTAAGCAATTCATATAGTAAACACATTAGTGTAATGGGTGAGCAGACTCGCAGGTCCACGTACTTAGAACAAAACAATGAGAATTACAGGTCCCAAACCGGGTACGGAGTATAATGCATAGTTTAACAGAGCCTCTTATTCTTTTCTCTCTCTCTATCTCAACATTTCCTTCATTATCATCTTTCTACTTCCATTCCCTGTCTTATTAAGTTTATATGCATTGCGGCCGTGCAGGGCCTTTTCACAATTGCCCAATATATTCTCAGAGTTACTAAACCTAGTCAGTGTGTAAGGTAAAGTTACACATGTAACATGATCTATTCTCGAAAGTGAAAGAGTATTAGGTCATAACTGTAATGTTCATATATCAAAGGCTGTTATACTTCTAAATTTATACCTCCACTCCAAACACTAAGCCAAGTAAAATAGAAATTGTGATCCAACGTGACCCCGCTCTGGTAGTGGATGCCTGGACACCACTCCATGAGGGTCAGATACAGAACAACTGCGGGACTCAAGTAGGGATTGGGCTTCAGCCCCTACACTGCCTGGACCGGTGACTAGGGACCATCCTCCCCAGTTGCACTCCCCTCCCGTGTACCCCCTTGTTACGATTGCCTCCGGTCTAGCAGGAGGTTGGATCGCTTGGATGTCCTGGTTCCCGAAGTTGGAGAGTCGAACGCTGCTTCAAACGGTAGAAACCTGTAAGTGTAGAATACCCACTAGCTATAGTAAAGCTAGGATTCCCGGTTCCCTACAACACGAGTCGAGGCTGCGAGTTGAACGTAAAACGAACTGGCTTTAATGGCACACAGGCATCACTATTTATGCAAAACCTCAGGTCCAGGGACAACCCCCTCTGGACCTGATGTGATACAGTGACAATACGAGCAGTTGACCAATAGTAATACACTTTATCCTTTAAAATAGTTACCGCCCAGCTTGGAGATAATGAGTCCAACGGTTGGGACAATGTAATTATCTCCAAGCGCCCAAAATCCCACGTTTTATTACAACACATAAAACTGTATAAAACTACATAACTTTAATACTTTAACCGACATATTTGCCATTCCACCGTTCATTATGTAGCCCAGTTCTGAGCGCAGCAGATGGACGAATAGCACTCAGAACTCACGAATGATATGGCTAGGTTCCTTGATATAAAGTCCATTTGTGTCCTTTTGCACCGAACACGAGATGGCGGCCATGTTTTTAGGTTGATAGATGGATAGTGGGACATGGACCTAAAACCCCTGGAACGAGTAACGGCTGAACAATTACGCGAATCCCGCTCACAGGCTGGTTGTCTTACCGAACGGAGACCGCCATGAAAAGGGGGTACTTAGCTTGCAGTTAACTGCAGCTTCAACGTTCTAATTGGGAACACATGCCAGGATGCGGGTGGGCCTCGTTCAGGAGTCTTTCGTGAGTTCAGTTCGGTGAATTATTACACAAACGAGGCCACCCGGAGATAGTCAATTATGCCTGTGGTTAACCGCAGCTTCCCGGCGGTCAATTAGCAGCATGCTATGCTCGTGGGATGGTCGGCTGTTCGATACTTTCAAAGGTGACCAGGGTTAAGTGGCGGCACACGCCAAGGTGGTCCGTCGTTCGTATACACGAATAAATAGTTATAACTGGTCGGGGAATGTATTTGCACAGTCTGAATACCGAACAGGGTATTGGGAAACAAAAGGAAGTAATTCTGCAACAGTTTGTAGGGTTCTTGTAACACCCCTCTAGCACCTCCCAAAGTCCCATCTGGTGTCCATATGTCAGTCGTCTCTGGAAGTCAGCCTGGTAGACGACCGTCAGCCAGTATGTACAAATGTCCCTATAAGTCTGAGAGCGGTCTTGTGCTGTAAATGTCAGTTCCTCAAGTCATCGGAGGTCCTCCATCTTGTCAAACCATACTGTCAATGGGGAGGGGGATTTTTTTTTTCCAGAACAGAGGTAACACTTGTTTTGCGGTGTTCAATATTCTAACCATCAGGGATTTTTTGTACACCGTTGTTGGTGTAATCATGTGGTGTAAGAGGTAAGAGACTGGTCGGAAGCTGGGCGGATTGTCAGAAAATCTGTTTAGGATTTCACCAATTGCCTGCCAAAAAGGTGTTATTGTGGCGAAACCGACCTCGCCACGTGTCCTTGGAGGGGGCTGATTGCCCGCCTCTTGCCTTTGGACTATGGACCAGACTTTATGGGAATGTGATACCCCAGATAGCCATACCATGGAGCCTATTCATATAATGAAAGACTATGGGCAATTGTATTGTACTGTGTGAGTAGGATCTGCGCGCTATTCGGTAGTTTTGTGCGTGCAGATCCCAGCTATCTGGGGATAGGTGAAATGTCTGTGTGTTATGTGTAAATGTGACTTTATGTATTTTAACCCCTTAAGGACCAAACTTCTGTAATAAAAGGGAATCATGACATGTCACACACGTCATGTGTCCTTAAGGGGTTAAAGTGTTTTATGTCGTTTTGCAACCATGTGGTTAATGGAGTCTGCCTTTAGTCCTGGGTAATTGGATTACTTCTCCAATTAACTCCAGGGCAGAAGGGAGGAAACCAGGGTGCATTGTGGGGATGTTTTTCTGCCAGCCAGAAAGGAACAAAAGATACTTTTAGTAACTTTTGAACCCCTGGTCGGATTCATGCCATTTTTTAATATGTTGTTCCCCTGAATGGATTGATTGTGGATATGTATTTTTATGTGAATGTGATGTATGGTTTTAAAGTTATGAAAGTTGTGTAAAAGTATATTTTACACTGTATGCATAATGGGATTATGTGTCACACTAAGGGGAGGGGATGTGTGGGAGGTAACATCTATGTCATTGGTTCTTTTATGCCTCCCCCTGGGTGTGGCCTGTATGTGTGAGTTGGAAATAAAAGCCAGGCTGGATGAGCCAGTCCAGAGTTCCTGTTTTACCCTCAAAGTGAAGTGTCGTCTCATTATTGGGGGGAAGGATTTATTGCATGCTGTTCCAGTTGACTGCTAGGAGTACAAGCCTATTCATATGGTTCCTATTCAATGGTCTACAGCATTCATATGGTTGGGAGAATTTAAAGGTTTCTCTGATTCGGTGATTGTGGTGTCTGCCAGAGTGCTTGGAGTCCTCAGGAAGCACTAGGAGCATCCATTAACGGAGGTACCAAGTCGGGGTGCCAGGTGATCCGTTACATTGGTGGCAAGCGGTGGGATGGCGTCCTAGTGCGAGGTAAAGCAGCTCGGAGACACAGTACGTTTGGATTTACAAATTGAGGGCGACGCTAGTGTGCCTACAGCGTCCCTGTCTACACAAAGATTTGGGAAAATGGGGTTCGTAGACCCCTGGGCAACACACACACCTGAGGAAGAGAGTGAATTAGAATGGAAAGATAATGCCCGGAAAGAATTATGGTACAATGCCCTGGAGGAAGTCCAGTATCAACGGCAGCAGCGCCTTCCTGGTGTCGCATACCAGTTGGAGGAACAAATGGCCTGGCGGATGCCACTTCTGGGAGATCAACCTGGAGGGCAGCGGGTAAGACAACTCGAGTACCTCGTGGAAAGGGAACTGAGCCTGGACGCCTCATACTGGGCACTGTGGTGGTGCACTGTCCAGCCAGAGATGTGGAGGGCAGAGGGCATCCAGCCAGAGGGGGAGAACTACACAAGCCCTGGCCTGTTGTGGAAAGCCTTAGTGGAGGATGTCGACTTCGGCAGTCCAGCAGAGTCACGGTACTGGGCTATCTTTCATTACCGAGGTGAGATGATACAGGGCCCGAGATCTATTGGACTGGGAGAAGACCTCCGCCGTTTCGCTGTCATGGAACGAGAGCTGGAGATGGACTATGTAGAACTATTAAATTCCTGCCAGCCGCAGAGCAGGGACGCAGACCGGGAAAACTGGGTGGCAGACCCAGACCTGCTAGCCTATAGCTGGGAAAACGCGGCAGAGGTACCCCCTGCTTCACTACCAGTTGCAGAAGTAGGGGACCTCATAGACTGGTCCTGGAGAGACCCACAGATGGCAGGTGGAGATGGGATCGAGGTCTCTCTACCGGCCCTACAGGGATGCTGGTCAGTCGGCCCAGATCCCCAGCGGCAGGTTACAGTTCAGAGAGAGGAGCTTGTTACACCCTCTCTCCAGCGGCAGCCTAACCCACCAAGGGGAGACCGTAAGCCCCACACCAGCGCAGATGGGACCGTGGTCTCTGCGCCCAAGTTACAGGGAGCTGAAGGAGCCGTCCTCCCTCCCCAGCGGCAGTGTGATTTGTTGGGAATTGGGAGCCCGGTCTCCATTCCCCAGCGGCAGAGTATCCAGCAGGGAATAGAGAGCCCAGCCCCCTTTCCCCCACAGCAGGACTCTGTGCTGGGAGGAGAGACAGTCGGTCTCCCTCCGCAGAGACGGGAAGTATGCATGGGAGAGGAGATTGTTACCACCTCTCCCCAGCGGCGGATCATTAATGTACAGGGAATAGAGAGCCCAGTCTCCATTCCCCAGCGGCAGAGTGTTCTAATGGGAGAGGAGCTGGTTACCACCTCTCCCCAGCGGCAGCTTAATGTACCAGGGGGAGACTGTAAGCCCCACACCTGTGCAGATGGGACCGTGGTCTCTGCACTTCCAGCACAGGGGGTAGGGACGGTCGGTCCTGCCCCCCCACAACAGGGCTGTTTAGCCAAAGGGGAGACAGTCTGTCTCCAGCAGCAGAGCTGTGTAACTAAAGGGGAGACAGTCGGTCTCCAGCAGCAGAGTTGTGTAACTCAAGGGGAGACAGTCGGTCTCCAGCAGCAGAGCGGTGTAACTCAAGGGGAGACAGTCGGTCTCCAGCAGCAGAGCGGTGTATTTAAAGGGGAGACAGTCTGTCTCCAGCAGCAGAGCTGTGTAACTAAAGGGGAGACAGTCGGTCTCCAGCAGCAGAGCTGTGTAACTCAAGGGGAGACAGTCGGTCTCCAGCAGCAGAGCGGTGTAACTCAAGGGTAGACAGTCGGTCTACAGCAGCAGAGCGGTGTATTTAAAGGGGAGACAGTAGGTCTCCAGCAACCAGGCTCAAACCAGACTACTCCCGTGGTAGTGCTGGCAACAGGACAGAGTACCGCTGGTCTCTGCCCCCTCAGCAACCTACCAAGGCAGCCTACCAGTCCCCCACACAGCCGTGGTGAGGCACCTGAACCTGGACAAGATTCTCCCTCACCCAGGTGTAGTAACTGTTTATTGTGGGTGGGCTGCTCTGCTGTTTCTGTCTTGTGGGTGGGCTGCTGGACTAACAAGGGCACTGACCGGCAGGAGGTCAAGTACCCTGTTAGTCTGGGGGGTAAAGGGGAGAAGTGTGGCGAAACCGACCTTGCCACGTGTCCTTGGAGGGGGCTGATTGCCTGCCTCTTGCCTTTGGACTATGGACCAGACTTTATGGGAATGTGATACCCCAGATAGCCATACCATGGAGCCTATTCATATAATGAAAGACTATGGGAAAGACTTTAGCTCCATGGCAATTGTACTGTGTGAGTAGGATCTGCGCGCTATTCGGTAGTTTTGTACGTGCAGATCCCAGCTATCTGGGGATAGGTGAAATGTCTGTGTGTTATGTGTAAATGTGACTTTATGTATTTTAAAGTGTTTTATGTCGTTTTGCAACCATGTGGTTAATGGAGTCTGCCTTTAGTCCTGGGTAATTGGATTACTTCTCCAATTAACTCCAGGGCAGAAGGGAGGAAACCAGGGTGCATTGTGGGGATGTTTTTCTGCCAGCCAGAAAGGAACAAAAGATACTTTTAGTAACTTTTGAACCCCTGGTCGGATTCATGCCATTTTTTAATATGTTGTTCCCCTGAATGGATTGATTGTGGATATGTATTTTTATGTGAATGTGATGTATGGTTTTAAAGTTATGAAAGTTGTGTAAAAGTATATTTTACACTGTATGCATAATGGGATTATGTGTCACACTAAGGGGAGGGGATGTGTGGGAAGTAACATCTATGTCATTGGTTCTTTTATGCCTCCCCCTGGGTGTGGCCTGTATGTGTGAGTTGGAAATAAAAGCCAGGCTGGATGAGCCAGTCCAGAGTTCCTGTTTTACCCTCAAAGTGAAGTGTCGTCTCATTATTGGGGGAAAGGATTTATTGCATGCTGTTCCAGTTGACTGCTAGGAGTACAAGCCTATTCATATGGTTCCTATTCAATGGTCTACAGCATTCATATGCTTGGGAGAATTTAAAGGTTTCTCTGATTCGGTGATTGTGGTGTCTGCCAGAGTGCTTGGAGTCCTCAGGAAGCACTAGGAGCATCCATTAACGGAGGTACCAAGTCGGGGTGCCAGGTGATCCGTTACATTGGTGGCAAGCGGTGGGATGGCGTCCTAGTGCGAGGTAAAGCAGCTCGGAGACACAGTACGTTTGGATTTACAAATTGAGGGCGACGCTAGTGTGCCTACAGCGTCCCTGTCTACACAAAGATTTGGGAAAATGGGGTTCGTAGACCCCTGGGCAACACACACACCTGAGGAAGAGAGTGAATTAGAATGGAAAGATAATGCCCGGAAAGAATTATGGTACAATGCCCTGGAGGAAGTCCAGTATCAACGGCAGCAGCGCCTTCCTGGTGTCGCATACCAGTTGGAGGAACAAATGGCCTGGCGGATGCCACTTCTGGGAGATCAACCTGGAGGGCAGCGGGTAAGACAACTCGAGTACCTCGTGGAAAGGGAACTGAGCCTGGACGCCTCATACCGGGCACTGTGGTGGTGCACTGTCCAGCCAGAGATGTGGAGGGCAGAGGGCATCCAGCCAGAGGGGGAGAACTACACAAGCCCTGGCCTGTTGTGGAAAGCCTTAGTGGAGGATGTCGACTTCGGCAGTCCAGCAGAGTCACGGTACTGGGCTATCTTTCATTACCGAGGTGAGATGATACAGGGCCCGAGATCTATTGGACTGGGAGAAGACCTCCGCCATTTCGCTGCCATGGAACGAGAGCTGGAGATGGACTATGTAGAACTATTAAATTCCTGCCAGCCGCAGAGCAGGGACGCAGACCGGGAAAACTGGGTGGCAGACCCAGACCTGCTAGCCTATAGCTGGGAAAACGCGGCAGAGGTACCCCCTGCTTCACTACCAGTTGCAGAAGTAGGGGACCTCATAGACTGGTCCTGGAGAGACCCACAGATGGCAGGTGGAGATGGGATCGAGGTCTCTCTACCGGCCCTACAGGGATGCTGGTCAGTCGGCCCAGATCCCCAGCGGCAGGTTACAGTTCAGAGAGAGGAGCTTGTTACACCCTCTCTCCAGCGGCAGCCTAACCCACCAAGGGGAGACCGTAAGCCCCACACCAGCGCAGATGGGACCGTGGTCTCTGCGCCCAAGTTACAGGGAGCTGAAGGAGCCGTCCTCCCTCCCCAGCGGCAGTGTGATTTGTTGGGAATTGGGAGCCCGGTCTCCATTCCCCAGCGGCAGAGTATCCAGCAGGGAATAGAGAGCCCAGCCCCCTTTCCCCCACAGCAGGACTCTGTGCTGGGAGGAGAGACAGTCGGTCTCCCTCCGCAGAGACGGGAAGTATGCATGGGAGAGGAGATTGTTACCACCTCTCCCCAGCGGCGGATCATTAATGTACAGGGAATAGAGAGCCCAGTCTCCATTCCCCAGCGGCAGAGTGTTCTAATGGGAGAGGAGCTGGTTACCACCTCTCCCCAGCGGCAGCTTAATGTACCAGGGGGAGACTGTAAGCCCCACACCTGTGCAGATGGGACCGTGGTCTCTGCACTTCCAGCACAGGGGGTAGGGACGGTCGGTCCTGCCCCCCCACAACAGGGCTGTTTAGCCAAAGGGGAGACAGTCTGTCTCCAGCAGCAGAGCTGTGTAACTAAAGGGGAGACAGTCGGTCTCCAGCAGCAGAGTTGTGTAACTCAAGGGGAGACAGTCGGTCTCCAGCAGCAGAGCGGTGTAACTCAAGGGGAGACAGTCGGTCTCCAGCAGCAGAGCGGTGTTTTTAAAGGGGAGACAGTCTGTCTCCAGCAGCAGAGCTGTGTAACTAAAGGGGAGACAGTCGGTCTCCAGCAGCAGAGCTGTGTAACTCAAGGGGAGACAGTCGGTCTCCAGCAGCAGAGCGGTGTAACTCAAGGGTAGACAGTCGGTCTACAGCAGCAGAGCGGTGTATTTAAAGGGGAGACAGTCGGTCTCCAGCAACCAGGCTCAAACCAGACTACTCCCGTGGTAGTGCTGGCAACAGGACAGAGTACCGCTGGTCTCTGCCCCCTCAGCAACCTACCAAGGCAGCCTACCAGTCCCCCACACAGCCGTGGTGAGGCACCTGAACCTGGACAAGATTCTCACTCACCCAGGTGTAGTAACTGTTTATTGTGGGTGGGCTGCTCTGCTGTTTCTGTCTTGTGGGTGGGCTGCTGGACTAACAAGGGCACTGACCGGCAGGAGGTCAAGTACCCTGTTAGTCTGGGGGGTAAAGGGGAGAAGTGTGGCGAAACCGACCTCGCCACGTGTCCTTGGAGGGGGCTGATTGCCCGCCTCTTGCCTTTGGACTATGGACCAGACTTTATGGGAATGTGATACCCCAGATAGCCATACCATGGAGCCTATTAATATAATGAAAGACTATGGGAAAGACTTTAGCTCCATGGCAATTGTACTGTGTGAGTAGGATCTGCGCGCTATTCGGTAGTTTTGTACGTGCAGATCCCAGCTATCTGGGGATAGGTGAAATGTCTGTGTGTTATGTGTAAATGTGACTTTATGTATTTTAAAGTGTTTTATGTCGTTTTGCAACCATGTGGTTAATGGAGTCTGCCTTTAGTCCTGGGTAATTGGATTACTTCTCCAATTAACTCCAGGGCAGAAGGGAGGAAACCAGGGTGCATTGTGGGGATGTTTTTCTGCCAGCCAGAAAGGAACAAAAGATACTTTTAGTAACTTTTGAACCCCTGGTCGGATTCATGCCATTTTTTAATATGTTGTTCCCCTGAATGGATTGATTGTGGATATGTATTTTTATGTGAATGTGATGTATGGTTTTAAAGTTATGAAAGTTGTGTAAAAGTATATTTTACACTGTATGCATAATGGGATTATGTGTCACACTAAGGGGAGGGGATGTGTGGGAAGTAACATCTATGTCATTGGTTCTTTTATGCCTCCCCCTGGGTGTGGCCTGTATGTGTGAGTTGGAAATAAAAGCCAGGCTGGATGAGCCAGTCCAGAGTTCCTGTTTTACCCTCAAAGTGAAGTGTCGTCTCATTATTGGGGGAAAGGATTTATTGCATGCTGTTCCAGTTGACTGCTAGGAGTACAAGCCTATTCATATGGTTCCTATTCAATGGTCTACAGCATTCATATGCTTGGGAGAATTTAAAGGTTTCTCTGATTCGGTGATTGTGGTGTCTGCCAGAGTGCTTGGAGTCCTCAGGAAGCACTAGGAGCATCCATTAACGGAGGTACCAAGTCGGGGTGCCAGGTGATCCGTTACATTGGTGGCAAGCGGTGGGATGGCGTCCTAGTGCGAGGTAAAGCAGCTCGGAGACACAGTACGTTTGGATTTACAAATTGAGGGCGACGCTAGTGTGCCTACAGCGTCCCTGTCTACACAAAGATTTGGGAAAATGGGGTTCGTAGACCCCTGGGCAACACACACACCTGAGGAAGAGAGTGAATTAGAATGGAAAGATAATGCCCGGAAAGAATTATGGTACAATGCCCTGGAGGAAGTCCAGTATCAACGGCAGCAGCGCCTTCCTGGTGTCGCATACCAGTTGGAGGAACAAATGGCCTGGCGGATGCCACTTCTGGGAGATCAACCTGGAGGGCAGCGGGTAAGACAACTCGAGTACCTCGTGGAAAGGGAACTGAGCCTGGACGCCTCATACCGGGCACTGTGGTGGTGCACTGTCCAGCCAGAGATGTGGAGGGCAGAGGGCATCCAGCCAGAGGGGGAGAACTACACAAGCCCTGGCCTGTTGTGGAAAGCCTTAGTGGAGGATGTCGACTTCGGCAGTCCAGCAGAGTCACGGTACTGGGCTATCTTTCATTACCGAGGTGAGATGATACAGGGCCCGAGATCTATTGGACTGGGAGAAGACCTCCGCCGTTTCGCTGCCATGGAACGAGAGCTGGAGATGGACTATGTAGAACTATTAAATTCCTGCCAGCCGCAGAGCAGGGACGCAGACCGGGAAAACTGGGTGGCAGACCCAGACCTGCTAGCCTATAGCTGGGAAAACGCGGCAGAGGTACCCCCTGCTTCACTACCAGTTGCAGAAGTAGGGGACCTCATAGACTGGTCCTGGAGAGACCCACAGATGGCAGGTGGAGATGGGATCGAGGTCTCTCTACCGGCCCTACAGGGATGCTGGTCAGTCGGCCCAGAACCCCAGCGGCAGGTTACAGTTCAGAGAGAGGAGCTTGTTACACCCTCTCTCCAGCGGCAGCCTAACCCACCAAGGGGAGACCGTAAGCCCCACACCAGCGCAGATGGGACCGTGGTCTCTGCGCCCAAGTTACAGGGAGCTGAAGGAGCCGTCCTCCCTCCCCAGCGGCAGTGTGATTTGTTGGGAATTGGGAGCCCGGTCTCCATTCCCCAGCGGCAGAGTATCCAGCAGGGAATAGAGAGCCCAGCCCCCTTTCCCCCACAGCAGGACTCTGTGCTGGGAGGAGAGACAGTCGGTCTCCCTCCGCAGAGACGGGAAGTATGCATGGGAGAGGAGATTGTTACCACCTCTCCCCAGCGGCGGATCATTAATGTACAGGGAATAGAGAGCCCAGTCTCCATTCCCCAGCGGCAGAGTGTTCTAATGGGAGAGGAGCTGGTTACCACCTCTCCCCAGCGGCAGCTTAATGTACCAGGGGGAGACTGTAAGCCCCACACCTGTGCAGATGGGACCGTGGTCTCTGCACTTCCAGCACAGGGGGTAGGGACGGTCGGTCCTGCCCCCCCACAACAGGGCTGTTTAGCCAAAGGGGAGACAGTCTGTCTCCAGCAGCAGAGCTGTGTAACTAAAGGGGAGACAGTCGGTCTCCAGCAGCAGAGTTGTGTAACTCAAGGGGAGACAGTCGGTCTCCAGCAGCAGAGCGGTGTAACTCAAGGGGAGACAGTCGGTCTCCAGCAGCAGAGCGGTGTATTTAAAGGGGAGACAGTCTGTCTCCAGCAGCAGAGCTGTGTAACTAAAGGGGAGACAGTCGGTCTCCAGCAGCAGAGCTGTGTAACTCAAGGGGAGACAGTCGGTCTCCAGCAGCAGAGCGGTGTAACTCAAGGGTAGACAGTCGGTCTACAGCAGCAGAGCGGTGTATTTAAAGGGGAGACAGTCGGTCTCCAGCAACCAGGCTCAAACCAGACTACTCCCGTGGTAGTGCTGGCAACAGGACAGAGTACCGCTGGTCTCTGCCCCCTCAGCAACCTACCAAGGCAGCCTACCAGTCCCCCACACAGCCGTGGTGAGGCACCTGAACCTGGACAAGATTCTCCCTCACCCAGGTGTAGTAACTGTTTATTGTGGGTGGGCTGCTCTGCTGTTTCTGTCTTGTGGGTGGGCTGCTGGACTAACAAGGGCACTGACCGGCAGGAGGTCAAGTACCCTGTTAGTCTGGGGGGTAAAGGGGAGAAGTGTGGCGAAACCGACCTCGCCACGTGTCCTTGGAGGGGGCTGATTGCCCGCCTCTTGCCTTTGGACTATGGACCAGACTTTATGGGAATGTGATACCCCAGATAGCCATACCATGGAGCCTATTCATATAATGAAAGACTATGGGAAAGACTTTAGCTCCATGGCAATTGTACTGTGTGAGTAGGATCTGCGCGCTATTCGGTAGTTTTGTACGTGCAGATCCCAGCTATCTGGGGATAGGTGAAATGTCTGTGTGTTATGTGTAAATGTGACTTTATGTATTTTAAAGTGTTTTATGTCGTTTTGCAACCATGTGGTTAATGGAGTCTGCCTTTAGTCCTGGGTAATTGGATTACTTCTCCAATTAACTCCAGGGCAGAAGGGAGGAAACCAGGGTGCATTGTGGGGATGTTTTTCTGCCAGCCAGAAAGGAACAAAAGATACTTTTAGTAACTTTTGAACCCCTGGTCGGATTCATGCCATTTTTTAATATGTTGTTCCCCTGAATGGATTGATTGTGGATATGTATTTTTATGTGAATGTGATGTATGGTTTTAAAGTTATGAAAGTTGTGTAAAAGTATATTTTACACTGTATGCATAATGGGATTATGTGTCACACTAAGGGGAGGGGATGTGTGGGAAGTAACATCTATGTCATTGGTTCTTTTATGCCTCCCCCTGGGTGTGGCCTGTATGTGTGAGTTGGAAATAAAAGCCAGGCTGGATGAGCCAGTCCAGAGTTCCTGTTTTACCCTCAAAGTGAAGTGTCGTCTCATTATTGGGGGGAAGGATTTATTGCATGCTGTTCCAGTTGACTGCTAGGAGTACAAGCCTATTCATATGGTTCCTATTCAATGGTCTACAGCATTCATATGCTTGGGAGAATTTAAAGGTTTCTCTGATTCGGTGATTGTGGTGTCTGCCAGAGTGCTTGGAGTCCTCAGGAAGCACTAGGAGCATCCATTAACGGAGGTACCAAGTCGGGGTGCCAGGTGATCCGTTACAGTTATCTTATGGCATTCCCATCAGATGTTCAGGGACGTTCCTGTGCCGGTCCCGCAGCGCCAACAGTCATCCCCCAGAGTTGGGTTGTACAGCTGTTTATACCTCAGTGTATAGGATCCTGTTAGCTCTGTAGTACCGATCCTTGCAGCTTCTCCCGAACTCCCAGCAGAACAATAACGAAGTAGTGATTATAGTGTCAGGATTACTGTATGATCCAGCACGTAGAATTGTATAGCACGGATGACAAATAAGTAACGTATTACCGGTCCTTAGAATTGCCGGATTTAACGTACATACAATATTCAAAATACTAGCCGAGGTCAGGGAACACAGAAAGGGACGCAGCGATGAGAAAAGCCAGGAGTCAGGATACCAGCATATAAAGAAGTCAATCAACAAAGCCAAAGTAAAAAACCAGGTAGAAAACTATAAACAGGAATGCGCTCTCGGACAACCACAAGGGAAATCATGACAGGGCACTGAGTGGAGGTCAGACTAGGTTTTTATACCCATCCTCCCTTTCCCATTGGTCAGACCGGCATTTTTTCTCCAAAATGTGCGCGTGCGGTGCGCGTGCGGTGCGCACGCGTGGGGTTATTTCTGCCTGTGGATGTGCACAAGATGAGGAAAAAGTGTCAGATGGATATGTGACATAACCCCCCACCTGAAGACCGCCCACTGGGCGGGCAGGACCGGGCTTGAGAGGAAACTTGGCATGAAAAGCGCGGATCTTACGGCCCACATGCAGGTCAGGAGCCGAAACCCAAGAACAACCAAGTACTGTAAAGTGCAGCTTTAAATTGGCACTTCGGATGCGGCCGAAGTAGTCGAAGTGGCCGCCATTCGACAAACGAACACGTGGCGGCGGCCATCTTTGTTCATTCGGAAGAGGTCAGCGGTATGTGTAGCCAAATCCATGGAACTGAAATAGGCTACACATTTCGACGAACACCGCTGACCCTTACCTTCTTCTACACTCCGTTTTCAGCTGCAGAGACTAAGTCCCGTTCGGCAGTTTGAACTCACTGCTATACTAAGCTAAATGCATGAACGGCCTCATTCGTGCATTCGAATGGGACTTAGTCATTTTTCTGTGTAAGATAGACCGACCGCACAGCCCAAATCTATGGAACTGTTTTGGGCAGGAAAATGTGCTTGCGGTCAGTCATGAAGGACTCCCAGCTAACTTTTTATCTACTAGATGGATTTGTCTGATTTTTGAGAGTGTTAATGTTTAAAGTGTGCTGATTCTGAATATGTAATTTATGAAGATTGAACTTATATTTGTAAAGTTATAGTACATGTATAAAAACTGTATTTTTCCTGCTTGTGATAATTATGTTACCCATTGTGTACCATAATTATATCACAGGCAGAGGGGAGGATTTTGTGTATAATTGCTGGGAGTGTTTTCTGTAATGTATGTGTGTTATTGGTTGTTCTTTAAAACCCTGTGGGTGGTCCTATGTAAGGAAAACCTGCATAAAAGAAGGCCCTTTGGTGCCAAGTAAAACAGTTCTTCTCCACCCTCAATCTAGAGTCCTGTCTCTTATTGGGGGGAATTGCTATATCACTACAAGGGATTGCTATGTTCTGCATGCTTCCTTGGATAATCACTTCTAAGCTCTTTTAGGAGCTTGTTCCTGTCTTGCTCTCGGAAGGAGTCTACGGTGGTTATGGTGTCGGCTGGAGTGCTTGGAACCCTCTCTAAGCGCTAGGAGCATCCTTCAACTGAGGTACCCAGTCGGGGTGCCAGGTGATGCGTTACAGCTGCAACAGGCCACAAGGAAGTGCATGAGTCACCTTAGAAACTGCACACACAGAACATGCCTGCACATACTCATTTACAGCTTTCCTGAGTGAATCCCACCAAAATGATCTAGTGATCGCGGCAGTGGACTTATTGATGCCCAGGTCTCCAGCAGTTATATTGTCATGGAACACTTTCATGATATTAACCCTTTCACATAGGGGAACAAACAGTTTATCACACGGTTTACCACTGGGTGCCTGAGGCTGGGCCTCCAGTATGGTGCAAAGCAGTGGAGAAGACAGTGAGAGGACAGTAGTAGCAATAATACACTCTGGTGGAATAATAGGAGATGTCACCTGTTCCGGAGCTGACTCATTATCAAATTGCCTGGACAAGGCTACGTATTGAGGGTCAAGAAGAACTCTGATGTTTAATGACAGGGACTCTGCTTTTATGCATTGCTCCTCTGCAAGGGAGACGCCCACAGGCAATTAGCATTAACCAATCATATACTGGTTACATCCCACAAATTCCCTCCCCTCTGCTTGGGAGATAATTGAGTTTCTTACTGTATCTACTCAATTATCTCCAAGCTGAAAAATCATACTTTTTATGCATTTTAATAACTTTCTCATTTTACATAGTACATGAATAAAACTCAAAATTCGTGAGAATCCATCCAGTGGTTCCAGAAATATTAAAGAGTCTCTTTGGACCTACCGCACGCCTGTTTGCATGCCCAAAACAGTTCCACAGATTCAGGCTGTGCGGTCGGTCTATTTCTGCCGTGAAAATAACAAAGTCCCATCCGAAGGCGGCGTCGAATCATCGAACTCACTTCGACTTTTGTCGAAGTGTCGAAGTGGAACCGGGGGCGCGTTTTAGCAGTGTTCAATAGTGTAATGGAGGTCTATTTTACGACAAAATGACAATGAAACGTGTGTTCGAATCTTCGAACGGGTCTTAGTCTCCAGCCGCAGTGTCGAAGGGCAGGGGAAGGTACAGGTCAGCGGTATTCATTCAAATGTGTGGCCGATTTCCGTTCCAGGCATTTGACGGCACACACCGCTGACCGCGTTCGACTACTTCGACTACTTCGGCACTTTGACTGCAACCGAAGTGCCAGTTTAAAAGCACAAACCCTTTCTTTGTACAACACAGTTAAAGGGCCAGAAACAGTATACAAAAATCCATTATGACCAAATGCAGTTCTTAAAGGGCAATACATTCCAGGGCCTTAGTCGCAGGGCAGGAGCCTAGCGATCAGTCCTCTCCAATGCCCAGTGGCCAATGGCAGTTTGTCACAGGTGGAGGTACACAGGGTAGAGGTGTTATAGGAGGAGACGCTTGCAGGCTGCAGATGCGCCGTTCTAGCGAGAAGCATACTGAAAGCCTGAGCGAATTGATCCATGCAGTGATCATTCTCCTCTAATTTCCTCTCGCAAGCAGCTATGTGCTGATACAGTTCTACAGGATCTATGGCCATGTCGTAATGTCAGGATTACTGTATGATCCAGCACGTAGAACTGTATAGCACGGGTGACAAATAAGTAACGTATTACCGGTCCTTAGAATGGCCGGATTTAAGGTACATAGAATAGTCAAAATACTAGTCGAGGTCAGGGAACACAGAAAGGGACGCAGCGATGAGAAAAGCCAGGAGTCAGGATACCAGAATATAGAGAAGTCAATAAACAAAGCCAAAGTAAAAAAACAGGTAGAAAACTATAAACAGGAATGCGCTCTTGGACAACCACAAGGGAAACCACGACAGGGCACTGAGTGGAGATCAGACTAGGTTTTTATACCCATTCTCCCTTTCCCATTGGTCAGACCGGCATTTTGGCTCCAAAATGTGCATGTGCGGTGCGCGCGCATTCATGTACGTGCGCACTCGCAGTCACATGTGCAGGGTTATTTCTGCCCGTGGATGTGCAGTGGCCGGCGCCAGACTGTATGCTGAGACAGTCAGGACTGCAAGGTTCTGGCCGCTGAGCACCAGGTGAGGAAAAAGTGTGAGATGGATATGTGACATATAGCTCCCAAGTCAAGACTTCATAATGGGGTAAAAGATCTGGTTTATTGATGGCCAAACTCAGCCCTTTTATGATGGTCTCCCAGCAAGGAAACTCCCACAGGGGACCTTGTGGAAAACTGTGACAGAACCAATCAGTTTACAGTACAATTATTAAACACACCCACAGTAACAGTGCAACCCCTCCTCTCTAACCTGGAGATAATAAACTTAAGTGGTTGGATAGAACCTAATTATCTCCAAGTAGAGAAAAACCATGTCCTTTTTACATTTTGACAAAACTGTATTAAAATACATAACTTATATTTCGCCAAACGTAGTGTCCATGTTCCACATACCCCCAGATAGCTTGGATCTGAGCGCACAATATAGACGAATAGCGCTCAGATCCCACGAACACAGTTCTCAATATCGTCGAGTAAAGTTTTTAGTTCACCAGTTGTTCGGGAAATTGAATCCGAAAAGAGTTCCATAACTGCAGCTACCTGGGGTCGGTCTATCTCGTATAGTAGGAAAGTCCCGAACGGTAAAGTGTTCGGGAGTTATTAACCGAATGGATGGGAACTTGGTACGCGTCAGCGGTGTGCGGCTGAATAAGTGTCCAAAAACAGTTCCAGAGGATCGACGACCA
Source organism: Pelobates fuscus (assembly GCF_036172605.1). Lineage (NCBI taxonomy): Eukaryota > Metazoa > Chordata > Amphibia > Anura > Pelobatidae > Pelobates > Pelobates fuscus. The sequence continues at coordinate 275,908,282 of NC_086318.1, read as the reverse complement.
TCTACCGATCGACGATTTTAAAATAGCGACTGACACGTGTTCGGCAAACGAACGCGGACCACCAAGCCTTTCATCAATTATCTTGCGGTTAACCGCAAGGTCTGGGTGGTAAACGAGCTGCACACAACCCTGGTGGGAGGTCGGGTGGTTAGGGAGTTTGTTCGGTTCTTTTACAAATACACGAAAAAGCCATACACATAAATATTTAGACAAAATGCTGTTTCTCTGAGTCTGTCCAAACAGGGATTTCATTACACTCAGTCTCTGCATAAATGTGTGGTGTGCGCTATCTACCAGGTCACCAAGAGGTTTCAGTTTGCCTCGCGGCAGTAGGTGTCATGCTTGTACTAGGGACTGTGGGAGTAAGCATGTGAATGCTTTCTCTTCCGCACCGAGAGCAAACTCAGGGTTATGTGTCACAGGGTAAAAGGGGTATAACGGCCACCCAGATAGTGAGAGGGGTGTATGCCGTTGGAGACGTCCTTTACCCCGGTGAGAGGCTGTGCTGCAGTGTATTCTCAATGTCTCATCAGTGTAGAGAGAGAGTAGCAGAGCTCTGACAAGAGCTAGTGATTAGCTAGATGCAGGTTCCCAACAATAATGAGACAAGGCTACGTATTGAGGGTTAAGCAGGAACTGAAGGTTTAATGTGCCAGGCTGGCTTTTATGCAACTTTTCCCACAATGTTACCATGTGGACCTTGTTGGGCACCGAAAACACAAACTCAACAACCAATAGTTTACAGTCACATAGTTAAACCCTCCCATTCATTACAGTAAATTCCTCCCCTCTGCTTGGGAGATAATTGCTGTATTAACTCAATTATCTTCAAGCGAAAAATACACTTTTTACTCATTTTTCATTACTTTAAAATTATACATCACATTCCCATAAAACTTATATTTTCAGAACGAGCATAATTAGGGAACAAACATATATATTTTATATATATATATATATATATATATATATATATAAAAATCATACGAATCGGTTCAGGGGTTCGAGAGATAGTTATAAGTCCCCTTTCTGCCGGCCGCACACAAGACTCCTGCCCAAAATAGTTCAATGCATTCAGCTGGTGCAGCTGGTCCCTTTTCGTATGTTTTAAAATACAGAACAGTCATTCTTTTTATTGTTTGTGCCTTTTGTGGTCGTTTGCCGCCTCGTTCGTGTAATACTTTTACCGAACGCCACCTTGTTCGTATGAATCTGTGCGAAGCTAAGTAGTCCTGGAAGTCTCAGTGGTATTCGGAAGTTTGAGTGTCTGAAAATAGTTCCAGACACTCGATGACCAAACCCCGCTGGACGCGTTCGACAAAACAAGATGGCCGCCGCCACGTGTTCGTGCATACGAATCGACGGCCACCCAGTGAACCACTTAGAACGTTTGCGGTTTGGCACAGAGTCAAGGAGTTAATTGGCAATACACACCGTGTAAGGGTGGTCTTTAATTCGGCAATTTGTTCGATGATACGAACGGATTAGCAGGGTTATTCGTTTTCCCATTCGTATGTTCAGCATAACTACAGTTACAAATACAGTGGTTACAATGTTCCAAGTCTGTTGGCCAGGCAATAACAGGGGATCTGTTACAAGGGGAAAGGATGAAAGCTCCATTCTCGCAGCATTCCTATGCCATATGTCCAGGGTGGTCTTTACGAAAGGTTAGTGGCGTGATAGCTTCCTGCTCTCCGCTGGGTGTATCCACATCAGTGCCTTCAGAGAGCCCCCTGTTTGGGCTTGTTCTATCTCTTTCCATAATTTGGATACTCCATCCTTGGCCCATTCCAGCACTCTCTGTAGGTGGGAGGCCCGGTAGTATAATCAAAAGTCTGGCACTGCAAGCCCACTTTCTTTCTTCGGTCTCGTCAAAAGTTGGTGTGACGAATTGGACCTCGTCACGGGTCCTTGGAGGGGCATACTTGCCAGCCTCTTACCCTGTGACTATGGCCCCTGTGTTAAACCCTTGTTGAAAACACTATTTGTGCCTGTTGGGACTTATGACAGGAACAATTTGAACTTTCAAAGTGGCACTTCGAACTCCCAAACTCCCGAAGCCATTTGAAGTGCCATTCGACCACGTGGCGGGGGCCATCTTAAGCCGCGAGTACAATGAGCGGTGTTTGGTCATCGAGTTCATGCTACTCAAATCGGACACGCGACGGTGCGAACACCGCTAAACTCTTACCTTCCATGGAGATTCAGCTATTCGAACGGTGTTCGGTAAGAATAAACTCACAAACAAGGGACATACAGTGCCTTGCAAAGGTATTCACTCCCTTGACTTTTTACATATTTTGTTACACTACAGCCTTAAGTTCAATGCTTTATTAATCTGAATTTTATGTGATGGATCAGAATGGAATAGTCTAAGATGGTGAAGTGAAATGAGAAAAATATATACATAAAACTATTTTTTAGAAATAGAAAACACAAAATTGGCATGTGCATATGTATTCACCCACTTTGTTATGAAGCCCATAAAAAGCTCTGGTGAATTACCTTCAGAAGTCACATAATTAGTGAAATGATGTCCACCTGTGTGCAATCTCATGATCTGTCATTACATATACACACCTTTTTTGAAAGGCCCCAGGGGCACCACTAACCAAACACTGCTATGAAGACCAAGGAACTCTCCAAACAAGTAAGGGACAATATTGTTGAGAAGTACAAGTCAGGGTCAGGTTATAAAAAAAATATCAAAATATTTGATGATCCCCAGGAGCACCATCAAATCTATCATAACCAAATGGAAAGAACATGGCACAACAGCAAACCTGCCAAGAGATGGCCGCCCACCAAAACTCAGGGACTGGGCAAGGAGGGCATTAATCAGAGAGGCAGCACAGAGACCTAAGGTAACTCTGGATGTTCTGCAGAGTTCCATAGCAGAGACTGGAGTATCTGTACATAGGACGACAATAAGTCACACGCTCCATAGAGTTAGGCTTTATGGCAGAGTGGTCAGACGAAAAAAACATTACTTTCAGCAAAAAACAAAATGGCACATTTTGAGTTTGCAAAAAGGCATGTGGGAGACTCCCAAAATGTGTGGACGAAGGTGCTCTGGTCTGACAAGACTAAAATTTAACTTTTTGGCCATCAAAGAAAACACTATGTCTGGCGCAAACCCAACACATCACATCACCCAAAGAACACCATCCCCACAGTGAAACATGGTGGTGGCAGCATCATGCTGTGGGGGTGTTTTTCAGCAGCCGGGACTGAAAAACTGGTCAGAGTTGAGGGAAAGATGGATGGTACTAAATACAGGGATATTCTTGAGCAAAACCTGTACTACTTTGTGCATGATTTGAGGCTGGGATGGAGGTTCACCTTCCAGATGGACAATGACCCCAAACATACTGCTAAAGCAACACTTGATAGCAAAAACATTAGGTGTGGCCAAATCAACTGTTTGGAACATTCTTAAAAAGAAAGAACGCACCGGTGAGCTCAGCAACACCAAAAGACCTGGAAGACCACGGAAAAAAACTGTGGTGGATGACCGAATAATTATTTTCCTGGTGAAGAAAACACCCTTCACAACAGTTGGCCAGATCAAGAACACTCTCCAGGAGGTAGGTGTATGTGTGTCAAAGTCAACAATCAAGAGAAGACTTCACCAGAGTGAATACAGAGGGTTCACCACAAGATGTAAACCATTGGTGAGCCTCAAAAACAGGAAGGCCAGATTAGAGTTTGCCAAACAACATCTAAAAAAGCCTTCACAGTTCTGGAACAACATCCTATGGACAGATGAGACCAAGATCAACTTGTACCAGAGTGATGGGAAGAGAAGAGTATGGAGAAGGAAAGGAACTGCTCATGATCCAAAGCATACCACCTCATCAGTGAAGCATGGTGGTGGTAGTGTCATGGCGTGGGCATGTATGGCTGCCAATGTAACTGGTTCTCTTGCAGCAGGATGAATTCTGAAGTGTTTCGGGCAATATCATCTGCTCATATTCAGCCAAATGCTTCAGAACTCATTGGACGGCGCTTCACAGTGCAGATGGACAATGACCCGAAGTATACTGGAAAAGCAACCAAAGAGTTTTTTAAGGGAAAGAAGTGGAATGTTATGCAATGGTCAAGTCAATCACCTGACCTGAATCCGATTGAGCATGCATTTCACTTGATGAAGATAAAACTGAAGGGAAAATGCCCCAAGAACAAGCAGGAACTGAAGACAGTTGCAGTAGAGGCCAGGCAGAGCATCACCAGGGATGAAACCCAGCGTCTGGTGATGTCTGTACGTTCCAGACTTCAGGCTGTAATTGACTGCAAAGGATTTGCAACCATGTATTAAAAAGTGAAAGTTTGATTTATGACTGTTAATCTGTCCCATTACTTTTGGTCCCTTAAAAAGTGGGAGGCACATATACAAACTGTTGTAATTCCTACCGTTCACCTGATTTGGATGTAAATACCCTCAAATTAAAGCTGAAAGTCTTGTTTATTTAAAGCTGAAAGTCTTGTTTATTTCATTTCAAACCCATTGTGTTGGTGTATAGAGCCAAAAAGATTAGAATTGTGTCAATGTCCCAATATTTATGGACCTGACTGTATTGATAACATGTATTAACATGATGATTAGGAAATATGGTTAAGGAACTATGTAAAAGCCTCTAAAAATAAAAACATAAATATAACAACGTGCAAAAATTTATATCCTTAGTAAGAAAAAGAGTAATTGGAGCCTTAACAAGGTCTATATAGAATAATTATTGAAATATAGTTCAAATATAAATTAAAAATATCACAGCAAAGGGGCGTGGCTTGGTGCTCGATCTGCATGTCGGTGTAGCTCCCATCAAACGAGAGATACAGAGAGACAAATAATCGGTCTACTGAGCAACAATCCCTTAACAAACGGCAGACATCCTGAGATAACATGTCAAAGAGGCAGAAAACCAAATCTTCCTTTCCAAGACAGCGGCCCCCAAACAGTGGGAAAGCCCTAACCTCATGCAAGATGGCGGCGAGAAAAGATTAAGGGAAGGTTCGTCATCCCCTCCACCCTCACCAGGATCCTCTGCAGGGGAACAGCCTTTAACGCTCCTAACCATGCGGGCTATGATGTATGCATTCTCGGACACCATCCAGGCAAACATAAAGCTGCAGATACAAACCCTGACGGCGGAGCTAAGGAAAGATATCAAGGATATTGGCACCCGTACCTCATATTTGGAAACTAAAATGGATGAGTTCTCGGTTGCCTACAATAGCCTGGCAGACAAACTGACTGAAATGGATAACATGATGGAAACACATAGGCTTAAAATCGCAGATATGAAGGATAGGTCTAGGAGGAATAACCTCCGCTACCAAGGGACACCTGAAACAATCACAAATGCGGAGCTGAATGATTACCTTCAGGACTTATTTCAAACGCTTACACACTGCCTCAGAAGGCCAAAGCATTTACCTACATCCACGCGAGGGACGTTATAGCAAGGATTCACTTCTTCCACGCTAAGGAACGCATTGTCCGAGCTAGCAGGAATGTAGAGCTGCCAGACAAGTACCGCAACATCAAGGTCCTTGCAGATCTGTCGGCGGAGACGCTGCAGTTTAGGAAGACCCTGACACCAATAACCTCAGCACTTCGCACCCAAGGCCTCAATTATAGATGGGGATATCTGGCCAAGCTATTGGTATATCATCAGGATGCTCTGCACTCCATCACCACCCCAGCACAAGGCAGGAAACCGCTGATGTCTCCACCAAGCTCAACACTGGCTAAGATCCCAAGACTGACTCAGGAATGGTCGATGGTGGGCTAAGGTTTGCGTGGACGAGATGTATGTAAGGAATGGTCGATGGTGGGCTAAGGTTTGCGTGGACGAGATGTATTGCGTGGACGAGATGTATTTATATCCTTAGTAAGAAAAAGAGTAATTGGAGCCTTAACAAGGTCTATATAGAATAATTATTGAAATATAGTTCAAATATAAATTAAAAATATCACAGCAAAGGGGCGTGGCTTGGTGCTCGATCTGCATGTCGGTGTAGCTCCCATCAAACGAGAGATACAGAGAGACAAATAATCGGTCTACTGAGCAACAATCCCTTAACAAACGGCAGACATCCTGAGTCTTTAAGGACATTTGTTATAACAGTTAATATTTACAATAGCAGCATTTGTTTGTGCGATAGGGATCACTTGTATAAGGTAACCTAACTACCTATGGCTTTTTGTAAGGCTCTAAGAATTCTGCGTTATGGCTAGATGTAGACTCTGCCCAATACGTTAACTTGGGAAATGCACATGGCCGAACAAACACTCCACACGTCAGTGTGATTTAGACAGTTTCTAATATGACTACCTTTGTGTGTACTGCTTTATTGCATGTTTGTAGAAATTGTGCACAGTTCTGAACCATACACAATGCTCCTGTATACTGTCACCAGTGAGGAATCCTCTATGCCTGAGGGTCTATGCCATGGCCCCCACAAGAGGCACTCGAACCAGATAGGGTTAATTACCCCTCTGTTTTTACCCTGTACCCCTGTGTCCCCCCCCCCTAAAGTTACCTACCTAGGTCCTGACCTCACCTCCTTCCCCGTGGGAGTCATAGCTGCCTTAAGAGGTCGGTGGCTTCAAACTGGGTTTTTTTGCCTTCTTTTGGATCAACAGCAAAAAACTAATGAGAGGAAGGCTGAACTTGATGGACACAAGTCTCTTGTCAGCTATGTAACTATGTAACTATGTAACTATGTACCAATTCCGGGCATATAGCTTGCAACAAGATATAAACAGGCACCAGGTGCTTAAATCATACGCGGGTCATATTAAATCTATACTGTAATGAGACTAATGTCCTATAATGTTAAGGGGTTAAATTCCCCAGGTAAAAGGAGGATCCTCCTACAAGCTCTTAAGAAACATTCGGTGGATATTGCATGTATCCAGGAAACACATTTCAAAAAACCCAGTGTACCAGACATTTTTAGCAGGGTATTTCCGATTAGACTCCAAAATGAAAGGGGTATCCATATTTGTACATAAAAATGTGTCCTTTACATTGCAGAGAAGCCATATAGACCCCAAAGGGCAGTTCATCATTGTAACAGCACCCCCAGGCATAAAAGGGGTTAAAAGCCGTTTAGGAGATATTCCCTTCCAGATTCACAGGCAGCTACTCCATACACCAATCTCCCGAACAGGAAACCATACGAATTCTCCAAACTCCCGAACCAGAACCATACGAATGCTTCAAACAGCCGAACAGGAAAAACCATATGAACGGTTTACACTCCTAGCAGTCGAACTGGAACAGCATACAATAAATCCACCCAAGAACGAGACAAGGCTCCGTGTTGAGGGTCAAGCAGTGATCCGGTATTTATGCAGGTCTTCCACCAGGTGGACACTCCCCTAGGGGACCTGGTGGAGGACTAGAACACAAATTGCACAGTGACCAATCGCAGACATACATAGTGAAACACTCCCAATAGTACAGTATAATCCCTCCTCTCTATCCTGGAGATAATTGGGAAGTAATCCAATTATCTCCAAGGATAGAGGCAAAACTCCATTACACACGTTAGCAAAAATACATGAAAAATACACAATGTTACAAATGCTGCATAAAACATATAGGTTCAACATATCCCCAGATAGCTTAGATCTGAGCGCACATTATAACCGAATGGCGCTCAGATCACATACATACAGTTCAATCGCCATGGAGCCAAAGTCTTTCATATAGTCTTTCATTATACGAATGGGCTCCATGGCATAGCTATCTGGGGTAACACTGTTCACACAGAGAAAATACCGAAGGGACCGGCGTTCAGATAAATGCAGGAGGAGGGAGGTCGGTGGCTCAGCGGTGTTCGTGAATATAAGTGTCCGTTTTCAGTTCCACAGTTTTGTAGCTAAACACCGCTGGCCGTTCGGCAGTTTAAGATGGCCGCTACCACGTGTTCGGCTATACGAACAACGGCCACCCAGCGTTTGTCAATTAAGCTGCGGTTAACCGCAGCTTTTGGGAGATTAATTGCCTGAACACTCCATACCCAGGTGGTCCGGTGCATTTGTTCGGCAAATTAAATTTACCGAACAAACTGGTAAATTGAATTTACCGAACACCCTGGCAGAAAGGCACAAACAAGCCTTTCTGCAGGGAGAAATAAAGGTTTTTTAACATGGGGCCATAGTCCAAAGGTAGCAGGCGGGCAACCAGGCTTCTCCAGAACATAGTGGCGAGGTTTGTTTCGCCACAATCTTTATCGTGGGCATTTTCAGTATTGAATACACCCTAGTATCAGTGTACTTCCTGAATACAAACCCCGCTACCTTCCTTAGAACCCTACTACTAAAAATTGATGAACATAAACAAGGGGGCCTGCTCCTAGAGGGCGATTTCAATTTTATTCAAACCCCTACCTACGATACTACGGCTACACCGACGGGTAACAGGAAAAAAAGCTTACAGACAGTCTGCAAAACTCTAGCTCACACGATGTCCCTTTACAAGCTCCAAGATGGCTGGAGAGTGCTCCACCCCACAGAGAGAGATTATTCCTTTTATGCCAGTGTCCACAATACCTATACTCGCATCAATACATTTTATATCGACAACAGTTCATTAGCACAATTATCTGGCAGCAAACTAGGGGACATAACCTGGTCAGACCATGGTCCTGTATTTTTGGACCTTTTTGACACGTACAAGTTTAAAGGAAAGGGAGCATGAAGGCTTAATGAGTCTTTGCTACAAGACAAACCATTTGTAGACCAGATGAGGGAGGAACTCAATAGTTATTTCCCCATCAGTGCTAACGGAGATACCTCAGACCTTACAGTGTGGTCTACTCACAAGGCAGTGGTGATGGGGCAGATTCATTTGACAGTCCGCGTACATTAAAAGAACTCAACAATTCAGTTTACTAGTCTGTCATAAGCAAATAGTATTACAGCCCAAAACAAACAATCGCCCTCCCCTGAACTAGCCACTAAACTTCAGACCTTATACCACAACCTTACTAAACTCAATGCCAACAAAACCAAATATTTCCTACATAAACTGAGGGCTTACTTCATATCATACTAGCGGGAAAGCATCCTGTTCTCTGGCCGCTAGACTTCGAGCACAATTGGCATCCTCCATATGTTCCCCACCTGACGGGTGAGGATGTAGGTAAAAAGATAAACCCAACTGAAGTTGCTCAGGAATTCGCACATTTTTATAAAAAACTCTATAATCTGGGTACAACAGCTGGGGAAGTATACCTGAGGCTGATCACATGAAGGGATACCTAGAACGGATAGGACTCCACCGAATTGATCCGGCCCAAGCTGACTCCCTGCTCCAGCCAATCATGATAGATGAAGTCATTAAGACAATCTGTGAGGGTATTTATATCGGCAGACATTTTGTGCTATGATAGAAATACAAAGTGTATATTCTGAAGTCATTGCTAAACAGACCAGACTCCATTTTGTTATTCTCAAGTTAACAAAGACACAACATTTCTTTCCTTTCTCTATTGCTGACCGCTTAGCCAGAGCTGAATGGAACGTGTATATAAACAAACCAAAGAGATAAGACATTGAGAACGGGGGATGGACAGACTGTATAAATTCTATTCCCAGACTTAGGTGACAGAGGAGATTAAATAATTAAATTTTACTTTCGATATTGTACAACGTCCCATTATAGTTTAAGGTGAAACTTAGTTCACAAACTATCAATTTTAGGAATTACTACAGAAAATGGAGACGCATAGTCTGGATAAATCCGAAGAAAACCCTTTGATCTGACAGAAGATTTGAGTTATTGGATACATAAAGATAACGTAAATGACGTCAAAAATAGCCACCAGGAAAAGTTAACTCTTTCCTGGATAGGTATGTCTAGTGGAACAAGGCTGCCCTCTTGAGTTCGAATATTAAAATGATTGGCTATCACTTAGAGGAATTTCCCCTTTAAAAAGTTAAGACAAGGGAAGAGTCGAGAGATTCAAAGATTGAAGAGAGAGACATTACGACACTCTGGGGATTCAGAGAGATCCAGGCAGAATCGGGCGACCAGAGTAACCAAGAAACTCTCACACTCCATGCAGAGAAAGAGATCTATGACATTTAGCTACCTGAGGATATCTGATGAGAAAATATCTACTTAACTGGTAAATATACAGACATTTAATTAATTAATTAAAATTAATTAAAATTAATAGCATGATATATGACTGGATAAATCATGTTTGATTTCATATTTAGAAATCTTAATTATTAAAGAATATATATATGGTTATAGCATCCCATCTGCAGCTGGGATCAATATAATCATTAATGTATTTGTGTGATTAATATCACGTTAGCATATCATGACCATTTATCCAGCTGTATTGATTGGCTCTAAAATAAGATAAAATATCTGTTTAGACAAATTAATTAAAATATCAGCTAATATAACATAGTAGATTTCTCTCATCGGATAAAATCAAGGAAATGGTTGAAGACTGGTTAAATGTTATTTATTAAAATTACATAGGAGTAGATCTTAACTACTTAGGAGGTCTAACCAGCATTGAAAGGGTTACTTCTGCCAGAAAGTTTTACTGCAGCTCTAAGGAATGCTCTGTCTCCTTAAAACTTTGTTTCCTTAGCTGTAAAGAAAGGGTCGTAAATCAGTCTTGACAGCTAATGGAGTCTATGCCGTATTAACCAGGAAGTAAATGGCCTATTGTACTGCATATACGATTTTATACTGAATATTCATTGATTATTGCCATATTGTATTACATATTCATGTTATACTCGAATTCCATTGATTATTATCATGCATGTTACTCATCATTATTATTTAAATTGTTAAGAAATAAATATCTATTTTTATAACAATTTGTGATTTTTAATTACCGGTATATGGTTATACATTTCATTTAACACGATAACGATTAAGGATCTGAGAATTGAAATCGTGGGCAATTCTCTCTGTTTACATTATTATCCCATAAATATCCCCACAAATTGGAGGCACTGTCGCTGAGATCGTTTAAGTTGAAATTATATTCCATATACAATAATAATATTTGTGTAATTCATGCAATTAATCTTAATATAGAAAAGAGTTTTGTATTGAGATTAAATCATTGTATAAAATATGGCCAGCGATACATCTGTAACAGATAATACTGAAATAATTGAAGACTTAAGAAAAAATGCTCTAATCAATATTCATAAACATATGAAAAATTATTTAAGCTATGACGTTTGGTTAAAGAGCGTAGAATTCCCTTGTTTGTGGGGTTCTTTCTACCGAACGGCGGGTCATTCGGTAGTTTCTATACGAATTTCTGGAAGTATGGAGGTCTCAGCGGTGTTTGCCTAGTCAAGTGTCCGATTTTAGTTCCAGACACTCGACGGCAAAACACCGCTGTTCGGTATTTTAAGATGGCCGCCGCCACGTGTTCGTTTCCCGAATGGCAGCCACCCAGAGGACAAAGAATACATTACACTGATTGCCAATTACCCGTTTGCAACATTGTTGCAAACTGTAATTGGAGGTACACTTACTCCTGGGTGGTCTGGTTGTTCGGTAGTTTCACTCAATATACTGAATGGAGTGATTCTACCGAACAATCAGATGAATGCTGCATACATATAACCCAGGTTAACTGAACACATAAATGCATACATGATATTAAAGGACTAAAGGCAGGATTACTGTAATATGCTCTACAGTCTTAAAGGTACAGTATCCCACAAGTCCCAATCGGTCCACGGATGGCCCTTAAAGGCCCAGTAGCAGTAATATAAACTATTACATGCCCAAATATAGTTTTTACAGTGCAATATGTCCAGGGGCCATAGTCACAGGGCAGGAGGCTAGCAACCAGGCTTCTCCAGTTCTCAGTGGCGAGGTTGGTTTCGTCACATATATATATACATACATGTATATACATACATACATACATATATATATATATATATATATACGCAGCGTGTGCTTGTGCTTTAAGGTGCACACCCTAATGCAATAGGCTGCGCATGCCTATGCAACAAAGTAAATACAAGATAAAAGAATAAGTCCCACTTGACGCGTTTCGCCCGTCCAGCCCTTTGGACAGACGAAACGCGTCAAGTGGGACTTATTATTTTATCTTGTATTTACTTTATTGTTTGTGGCAAAACTAGCCACTTCTGGACTGTAGTTATTAAAGGTTGTCCGTAGGCTGGATATGTACTGTGTATTTTAACCTGTGTATGTACCGTATTGTGGCCGTTCGCAGGCTGGCCGCCGTATGCGGCCAGCACACCAAGCAGTCATACGACGAAACACGGCTATCCTGGCCGTTCGCCGTACGAATCCGGGCTCCCCAGGTCGACCACACATTCCCAAGTCGTGTGGTACCAATTCACCGATTGCAACCTTGTTGCAATCGGTGATTAAGGGCTCTCCGAGGTGGCCGTCGATCCACTACCGACCATGCGGCGGTCGGCCATCTTGGATCCTTTGTCCCTGCAGCGGTGTTCGGTCGTCGAGAGCCTGGAACTGAAAACGGCTACTCGATGATCTGAACGCCGCTGGACTTCCAGCACGTTCGGGAGTCCCGCGTTCGGTCCATTGTATGTCCCGTACTTATTCGGTGCTTTTAAACTCACTTTAATGTTTTGTTGTATTATGTGCGGCGTTCGGTCAATTCAGCTGGGATCGGAGCGGTATTCTCCCAAAGTGTGCGCTCCGACCCCAGCTATCTACCGAACGTTCAACTATTGCAAAGTACCGAATAATGTGTAATTTCTGTATTTTAATATAAATTGTCGGTTTCGCTGCACGAGGAGATAATCCACTTAGTCGTCCATTTTAGTGGGAGTATCTCCCTCGTGCAGCAAGGCCTGTTGGGAAAGTCACGATGCATGGTGGGAGAAATCCCCTGGAATTACTGTCTGGAAACCCCTTGCATGGGGAACTGTATAAATATACTGCCTGTGAATAAACCAAGTTCAGTTGACTCCCAAACTGTGTTTCGTCCGGTTATTGGGAGGATGGGGAATATTGCCGTGCTTTCTGTCGTGACTGTGGATTTCCTGAGGATACCAACGGATATCGTGGACTAATATACTGCGTTCCGTAACAATTGGTGGCAGCGGTGGGATCCGAACCTTACAGCCGAAAAACGGAGTTCGTGTAACTGGAACTACCGAACGAGGAAAGCAAAGGCAATTCGTATGGATATTGACTATACCATACTGAAGCGACAGACGTTAAAGGAACTACTGGAAGCCAGAGGGAAAGTAGCCAGCAGCAAAAACAAGGCGACAATCATTGCCGAGCTGATGGAGGGAGACCAAGCCCGCAGCGCTACCCCCCCGGTAGTTATGGAGGAAACGCTCTATGAAAGAGAAATGAGGACCAGGCTAGCGTTTTTGCCGCAACCGATATCAGATGCCATGTTAAATATGGTAATGGCAAATGTGCAGGAATATGTTATGGCACACAGCCCGCAACACACCCTGGCTCGAACCGAGTCAAACCCAGGGTCCCTCTACAACCCAGTAAAGCCCAAGATCCCGTACCAGGCCTTCAGGGCTTTTTGCGAGGAAAAGGACGAGATAGACGGGTACTTGCAGGACTTTGAAAGACTGTGTGATCTGCATGAGCTAGAACGGTCCGTATGGGTGCAACTGCTAGCAAGCAAACTAGCAGGTCGGGCAGCCGAAGCGTACCGTGCTGTACCCAGTGAGGACAGCAAAGATTATGCCAAAGTAAAGCGTGCAATCTTGGAGAGGTATGCCATTACCCCAGAGGCATACCGGCGCAAGTTCCGACACTTACGCAAACCAGAGCGAGATTCGCACGCAGAATGGGCACACAAATTGGATCAAGCCTCCCAAGGGTGGATCCAGCCCAGCAACGCCACCACCATGGAGGAATTGCGCCAGCTGATGTTGCTGGAACAATTTTTTAATGGATTATCCCCGGAGACGCAAGAATGGGTACGGGATAGGAAACCCCTTACCCTAACGGAAGCGGCTAGATTGGCCGATCAACATTTTGATGCCCGGAGACCCCAGGGACCCGTAGCCAAAAGCTACTCCCGACCCCCAGGACTACCTAGCGCCACAACACCCCTAGCGCCCACCGCTGCCCCGTTCCGTCCCTCACAAGGACAGATACCGCCACCGTCCAGATACAACGGGCGGGCCAACATCCAATGCCATTCCTGCAAACAATGGGGGCATATGGCCCGAGAATGCACCCAGAATCGCAGCAGGCCCACCTGGAATCAGGGCCGTCCAAACCCCGCACCCAGGGCGGCTGCTCACCATTACCAGAGGGACCCCGCCACTCAGGATTTATGGAGTGTGCAGGCGGAGGAACCTCTGGGCATTTTGCACGAAGTCATGTCGGTCCGAGCCACTGATAACCGGCAGCATCACCGACAACTGGTAACTCTTGAGGGAACCGAAGTGCAGGGTCTGCGAGATTCGGGAGCTACCTTAACCCTGGTAGCCCCCCATTTGGTTTCGGAGGGCACGCATACCGGCGGATCTGTGGCCGTTCGGGTAGCCGGGGGAGCTGTATACCGACTACCCACGGCGAAAGTACATTTGAACTGGGGGGCGGGAGAGGGGACAGTGGAAGTGGGACTAATGCAGAACTTACCAGCAGATGTTGTGTTAGGGAATGATTTGGGTCAGATGACCTCTGCCTTTGTTCCGCAGGCACCCTACCAGGAAGCCCATCCAGTAACCACACGGCAACAGGCACGCACCACGGCTACACCGATACACTCTGAGGCTCAGGTAAGAGACCACGACCCTCACCCGACTTCCATATCCTGGGATACCCCGACTACCTTTATCACCGAAGTACAGACCGATCCCACTCTACAAGTCTATAGGGACCGGGCACAAGCTGCCCAGACCGGGCTAGAGGGGGAGCATTACACGTGGGAAAAAGAGTTACTGTACCGTATCACGGCCAAGGATGTGGGGGGGTCCGTCACTTTGACGAACAAACAACTAGTGGTACCCCGGAAGTATAGGCAGGAGCTGCTCAGAATTGCTCACGATATCCCCTTATCAGGACACCTAGGGATGACCCGTACCCGGTACCGCCTAACACACGCGTTCTTCTGGCCCGGGATCTCACAGGATGTGCGACAATATTGCACGTCCTGCGACGTCTGCCAGAGGGTAGGAAAACGAGGGGATCGCCACAAGGCCAAGTTATGCCCCCTTCCCATTATCGCCGAACCCTTCAGCAGGGTCGCCGTAGATATAGTAGGGCCCCTGCCAAAACCCAGTCCTTCTGGGAAGAAATACATTTTAACTGTGGTGGACTACGCCACCCGATATCCCGAAGCAGTAGCCCTCTCTAACATTCACGCGGAAACCGTGGCGGAAGCTCTGATAAAAGTATTTTCCCGAGTAGGGTTCCCCCAGGAGATAATATCTGACCGGGGCACCCAATTTACTGCTGAGGTTACCCAACAGATGTGGAAAGTGTGTGGCATTAAGCCCATAGTCAATTCAGCCTACCACCCCCAGTCCAATGGACTATGTGAACGCTTTAATGGGACGCTGAAGCAGATGCTTCGGACGTTCGGGGAAACCCACAAAGACTGGGAGAGATTTCTACCTCACCTGCTCTTTGCGTATAGAGAGGTTCCCCAAGAATCGACTGGGTTCTCCCCATTCGAACTACTGTTCGGGAGAAGAGTACGGGGACCTTTAAACTTAATTAGGGAGCACTGGGAGGGGGAGAGTATCGCTAGCGAAACCCCTATAGTATCGTACGTGCTGGAGTTCCGAGACCGACTGGAGGCGCTAACCCAGGCCGTACACACCAACCTCCAGGCGGCCCAACAACGTCAGCGGCGATGGTACGATAGGGGAGCCAGGGACCGCAGCTTTCAAGTGGGGCAGAAGGTTTTAATTTTAAAACCTGTCCGCACAGATAAGCTGCAGGCCGTCTGGCAAGGCCCATACCAGGTAGTGGAGCAGCGATGCGACACTACCTATGTGATTGGCCCCTGCTCCGGGGTAGGGAAGAGACGCATGCTTCACGTCAACCTGCTCAAACCCTACCACGAGCGGATAGAGGATGTGACGGCAATCTGTGCCTCAGCCCTGGAAGATCAGGAGAACTTACCACTACCTGATCTGCTAGAACAGGAAGAGCCGGTAGAGCCCTCCCGGGGGGTTCAACTGGGGGAGCGGCTAAGCCCTCGCGAGCGTGCCCAGATACAGGAGCTGATCGTGGCTAAAGGGGCTACGTTCTCTAATTTACCTGGGTACACTCCGCTGGCCACCCACCGAGTTGAAACCCCGGGACAGCTACCTATGCGGCAGGCCCCGTATAGGGTCCCGGAATCCGTCCGGACTCATATGAAGGCCGAGCTGGATGAAATGCTGCAGTTAGGGGTTATTGAACCCTCAGATAGCCCCTGGGCATCACCGGTAGTCCTGGTGCCTAAAAAGGACGGCACAACCCGATTCTGCGTTGACTACCGGAGGCTGAATGACAAGACCGTGTCTGACGCCTACCCGATGCCCCGTATAGACGAACTGCTAGATAAAATGGCACGGGGCCAGTATCTCACTACAATTGACTTATGTAAGGGATACTGGCAGATTCCTCTAGCCGATGATGCCATCCCCAAGTCGGCGTTTGTCACCCCGTTTGGCCTGTACCAGTTCAAGGTCATGCCCTTCGGGATGAAAAACGCTCCGGCTACTTTTCAGCGGATGGTAGATCGACTACTGGACGGCTTCCAAGACTATGCCTGTGCCTACCTGGACGACATAGCCATCTTCAGCCAGACTTGGGAGGATCACCTCCAACATATAGGGGCGATCCTAGATCGTATTGGGGGAGCGGGGTTAACGCTGAAACCGAGTAAGTGCCACATAGGGATGGCCGAGGTGCAGTATCTAGGACACCGAGTAGGGTGTGGGCAGCAGAGACCCGAGCCAGCCAAAATTGAGGCCGTGGCCAAGTGGCCTACCCCCAGGACCAAAACCCAGGTGCTAGCGTTTTTAGGGACTGCAGGGTATTATAGGAAATTTGTACCTGACTACAGTACCCTGGCCAAACCCCTGACGGACCTGACCAAAAAGAACCTTCCCCGACTGGTTGTCTGGGCCCCAGAGTGTGAGCAGGCATTCCAACAGCTCAAGACCGCACTAACTAATGCTCCTGTGTTAATGGCTCCTGATCCAACTAAAAGATTTCTTGTCCACACAGACGCTTCAATGTTTGGATTGGGGGCAGTGCTGAGCCAAGTGGGAGCCGATGGCGGAGAACATCCCGTAGCCTACTTAAGCCGCAAGTTGTTACCCCACGAAGTAAGCTACGCCGCCATCGAGAAAGAATGCCTGGCCGTGGTGTGGGCCCTTAAAAAGTTACAGCCCTATTTGTACGGACAACCTTTTTCTTTACTCACAGATCACAACCCGTTAGTGTGGCTAAACCGTGTGTCTGGAGACAATGCCAGGCTGCTGCGCTGGAGCTTGGCGCTGCAGCCCTTTGACTTTACTATCCATTACCGGCCAGGAAAACAAAACGGTAACGCTGACGGGTTATCAAGACAGACTGAACTCGAGAAGTGATCTGTGAGTACTCTCCCGGACATCCCCAAGCCGATCCGTTTGGATCAGACTGTGTATGCCGGCTTGGTTCTGGGGGAGCAGTGTGGCAAAACTAGCCACTTCTGGACTGTAGTTATTAAAGGTTGTCCGTAGGCTGGATATGTACTGTGTATTTTAACCTGTGTATGTACCGTATTGTGGCCGTTCGCAGGCTGGCCGCCGTATGCGGCCAGCACACCAAGCAGTCATACGACGAAACACGGCTATCCTGGCCGTTCGCCGTACGAATCCGGGCTCCCCAGGTCGACCACACATTCCCAAGTCGTGTGGTACCAATTCACCGATTGCAACCTTGTTGCAATCGGTGATTAAGGGCTCTCCGAGGTGGCCGTCGATCCACTACCGACCATGCGGCGGTCGGCCATCTTGGATCCTTTGTCCCTGCAGCGGTGTTCGGTCGTCGAGAGCCTGGAACTGAAAACGGCTACTCGATGATCTGAACGCCGCTGGACTTCCAGCACGTTCGGGAGTCCCGCGTTCGGTCCATTGTATGTCCCGTACTTATTCGGTGCTTTTAAACTCACTTTAATGTTTTGTTGTATTATGTGCGGCGTTCGGTCAATTCAGCTGGGATCGGAGCGGTATTCTCCCAAAGTGTGCGCTCCGACCCCAGCTATCTACCGAACGTTCAACTATTGCAAAGTACCGAATAATGTGTAATTTCTGTATTTTAATATAAATTGTCGGTTTCGCTGCACGAGGAGATAATCCACTTAGTCGTCCATTTTAGTGGGAGTATCTCCCTCGTGCAGCAAGGCCTGTTGGGAAAGTCACGATGCATGGTGGGAGAAATCCCCTGGAATTACTGTCTGGAAACCCCTTGCATTGGGAACTGTATAAATATACTGCCTGTGAATAAACCAAGTTCAGTTGACTCCCAAACTGTGTTTCGTCCGGTTATTGGGAAGATGGGGAATATTGCCGTGCTTTCTGTCGTGACTGTGGATTTCCTGAGGATACCAACGGATATCGTGGACTAATATACTGCGTTCCGTAACATTGTTAATATACCCTTTCTAATAAATAGTTACTTTTTTATAGTACTATTTATTTATTTATTTATTCATTTTTTGGCTTGATTCCTGATGCCATCTACATCCTTAGGTGGGGATTATACCACCCATGCTGTTTTAACTAGAGCAAGTCTTATTTTTATTTATTCTATATAACAGTACTTACTAAGCCATTTATTTTGTTCTTCTACCTCCTATATATACCATTGGCATCTGGAGGACCATCAACACTTCAACCACCATACATCCTTAGACGGGGATTGTACCGTCCATGCGCTATACAGCAGAGCTCTAATTAGCTCTAGCATATGTGAGTGGTTTTCTTATAGCGATTACTTATCTTATTTTGATTGTACCATATTGTATTGCACTATTATTTGTCTTTCTTCTTTTTTTCCCTGAGGTTTACTACATTTCCTCGAAGGTTTATGTATGTATAAATTTTAAGGCGCAGTATACGCTACACTCTATTTTTGATTAAAGATGTATGTAATGCTAATATCATTTCTCATATCCATAAATTTCAGATCCCAGATTCAAGAAATCAACCTTGGTACCAGATAGAATCAATTAGAATAAACTAAAAAGATTTGGCCCGTCTGACATGGGACGATTTCACTAACTATAATTCCCATCTAATGCAACTTAATTCAAGTACCGTATCTCACTTTATTGAAGAATGGCAACGAATTAAAAAATTCTTAAAATATCTAAAAATATATTTGAAGGAGCAAATAACTTTTAGAAAGAATCATGCCTGATTTAAACCTTAGCACTTGGAGAGCTCATAATGAAATCTTCATTAGAGATCTCCTTCAAAATGCCAATTTATTTTTATTTATAACCTTAAACTAAAATTAGATATGTCGGATAGAGAAGTCTTCTTTTATTTAAGAGTTAGAGGATTTCTGAATGAGTTGTGATAAGAACAACCTGTTACAAAAACGAAACTAAATCAGTTTGTTCCATTGCCTTGGATTTAATCAGACAATCATATTCAAAGGTACGTCCTTCAGCTAAAAAACAATGGGAAAAAGATTTCAACTTTAAAATCTCTGTCAAGATATGGTATTCCCCTATGAGAGTACTTAAAAAGTATATACATTGTCTAAGTATTATCAAAGCCTTTTTTAAAGTACTCCATAGGTGGTACTTAGTTCCAACAAGGATGACCAAGATATCGTTGTCTAACTCTCCCCTTTGTTGGAGATGTTTAGCTCATGAAGGCTATATGTTGCATATCTGGTGGAGTTGTGGGATTCGATATATTCTATCTTGTCACTTTTAAAAATAAAGGTAAAGAAATCCCCAGAAATTGGTCTGCTCCATCTTAACTGGGGTAAACTCCCAAAAGACCACTTAATATGTGGCGAAAATATTAATTGCAAGATCTTGGAAACAAACATCAACCCCTGACATTAAACAGTTCAAAAACCAACTCATATTCCAACTTGAAATGGAGAGAGGTGTTGCATATTCAAATTAGAACTGTAAATATATACATCATTATGAAATATGGATTAAAAAGATAAACGAATTAGCCTAATAGTCAGATATTTCCCTTACCCTAATAGATAGGTAACGGCTACCCCAGTTGGTGAGAGGGTATCAGCCGTTGGAGACGTCCTTTTTCCCAGCAAGCTGCTGTTCAGTAGTGGAGTTGCTTATTCCCATTCACTGGATCCAAGTGGAGAGCAAGGCAGAGCTCTTAAAAGAACTGTTTTACTTGGCACCAAAGGGCCCTTTAAGAACAGATGGGCCAGTGTAACGCCATATATGCACAGTCTTTGCATTTATGTGCAAGATAAAGTGAGAAAGGGCAAGAAAATGGCGGATGCTCCCAGACACATTGTAGAGATTTGTTACATGGCTTCCCTTTGTGGAACACCCCGGCAGACCGGGCTTGATCCTTTTCGGGTCAACTTGGGGATGTCCGGCCGGTTGCTAGGGCAGAAGTTCGGTTTGCCTGGGCAGTCCATCCGCGTTCCCATTGAACTTGCCAGGCCGATACTGGATGGAAAAGTTATATGGTTGCAGGGCTAAGCTCCGTCTCAGTAAGCGGCCATTATCTCCAGCCACTCTATTCAACCAGACAAGGGGATTATGGTCAGTAATGAGTGTGAATTCCTGACCATACAAATACAGGGTTTTTGTATAAGTTTCTTTAACGCCCAGACCAGGGCTAAACACTCCTTTTCTACTGCCGCGTAGCTCACTTCCCTGGGTAACAATTTTCTACTCAGGTATGCAACAGGGTGTTCTTATCCGTCTTCCCCGATCTGGCTCAAAACTGCCCCCAGTCCGTACATGGACACATCTGTATGGACGACAAATCTTTTGTTAAGGACGGGGGCAGATAGAACAGGAGCGTTGATTAAGGCTTTCTTTAAGGCTTGGAAGGCTGCTTTACAGGAGGGAGACCCCAGGACTATTCTAGGCAAGTTCTTTTTAGTTAAGTCTGTCAGGGGCTTAGCGATGGTGCTATAGTCAGGGACGAATTTCCTGTAATACCCAGCTGTCCCTAGGAAAGCCAGTACCTGGGTCTTGGTGTGGGGTGTGGGCCAGTTGGCCACAGCCTCGACCATGGCTGGCTCGGGTCGCTGTTTTCCACACCCTACCCCAAGTACTGGACTTCGGCCATGCCAAAGTGGCACTTTTCCGGCTTCAGATTTAGGCCCGAATCTGGTCCAGTATGGCTTCTACATGTTTCAAATTCTCCCCCCAGGTCTCGCAATAGATTGCAATGTCATCCAGGTACGCACAAGCGAAGTCCTGGAAGCCATCAAGGAGCCTGTCCAGCAAGCGTTGGAACATGGCTGGGGCATTCTTCATCCCAAATGGCATGACCTTAAACTGGTACAGGCCAAATGGGGTGATGAATGCCGACTTGGGGACAGCCTCCTTGGCCAGGGGAATCTGCCAGTATCCTTTGCCCAAATCAATAGTGGTCAGATTTCGCCCCCCCTGGCAATGCGATCTAATAGTTCGTCCGCTCGGGGCATCGGGTATGCATCAGTCACTGTGTCTGCGTCTATAGTCAACACCAGAACCGGGTGGTTCTGTCATTCTTGGGAACTAATACGACTGGCGAGGCCAAGGGACTGTCTGATGGCTCTATGACTCCTAGCCTAAGCATCTCCTGTATCTCTTTTCCCATTTCCTCCTTAACTGCCTCAGGGATTCAGTAGGGGGTTTGTCTAAGGAGTGTCTGTCCCGGAGTTTCTACGTAGTGTGTCGCTAGCGTGGTATACCCTGGTTCTTGGGAGAACGTTAATCCCTTTTTGGTTAGCAGCTGTCTGATCTGACCTTTTTCTGCTGGGTTTAAGTGCTCCCCTAGTTGGACAGTACTGAGCAAGCTATTGGGCTCCAGGCGTGCTAGCAGATCTGGGATAGGCAGACTGTCGGGGTCCTCTGTAGCAGTCGGGGTCCATCTGGGACTGTCGGGGTCCATCTGGGATAGGCAGACTGTCGGGGTCCTCTGTCCCCGCGATATCCTCTGGCCTCTCTTGATATTCCTTCAAGAGATTAACATGGAAGGATTTCTGAATCCTTTCATCCTTGTTGCTGGTAATCACATAGGTAGTGTCACAGACTTGCGCCACCACCTTGTAAGGGTCCTGCCAAGAGGTCTGGAGCTTATTCCCTTTAACTGGTCTAAGCACCAGGACCTTCTGTCGCTCCTCGAATGTTCTCTGTCGCTGGGGAGGAAGGACAGCACCTTCGGCTCCCTGGAACTCACACTGCCGCTGAAGAGGAAGGACGACACCTTCGGCTCCCTGGGACTCACACTGCCGCTGGGGAGGAAGGACGGCACCTTCGGCTCCCTGGAACTCACAGTCATCTTTACCTTTTCCTTTTAATGGATAAAGATACCAATCAATAAGTAATGTTTGTCTGTTATGTATGTAATGTATTTTATGTTTTATGTATTTACATTTTTTACTTCAATGTCAACAAAGATTATATAAATGTGTATATGAATGTAAAATTATTTCAATAAAGAGAAATTTGAATTTAGAAAGAGATATTACCCAAGTAATTAATTTTACTTTTTACATTTTATGGATCCTTACAAGAAAGCATTGCAAAAGAAAGGTTAACCAAAGTCCAGATGCATCAAAATCATACTTCATGGCCCAAAAGTAGATTAAAAGTTTAAGAAAATCCCTTTGAAGTCTGACATCTATTTGTTTACCCATAAAGATAAGATTTGTGACGTCAAATGCATCAAGAAATTCAATTAACCCCTTATACAAAGTGGTAGTTGGAATTTGTAATCAGAAATCCTTGTGATGCTAATCCCACCTAATCCCATTGGTCAATACAAACTAGTGATGTAAAGAAACTAAAGATAAGGTTTTCTTTCAAATTGGAGAGGGCCAATGAGCAATAAAAAAAAGGAACGAGACCGGGCTAAAGGTATTATCTGGACACATCAAACTCTATCTTTTCCAACTGAATCTCTGGGACTTTGGTCAAATTATTGACTAGTCAGAAAGTTGGCAAATATGCTGGTTTAATTTAATTTAAATTAATACATTTTTACTAAAAGCAGAAATATACCTGGATAATGCTGATTAGATTTCAAACCTTTGAAATCATAATTAGCTGAGGAAATATAAGGTTCCACATTCCATACCTGCAGGTGGAATAAATGAATAATATATTTACTGGTAATTTGCAATTTGCATTAGCGTATATCACGCTATTATCCAGAGATATAGACCTATCTGAATTCAGGGATAGTTAGTCTTTAAAAAGAACAGTTAATCGTCTGCAGTGGTAAAATTTGGTTAGAATAATTTTTGTTGGTTTACTGGATGGAAGGAATGGTTAAACTGACTTCTTGTGTGAGAAATGTTATATCAGTTTAGTTGCAATATTAAAGTTTTTTCCCCGTAAGAATTGTAGCCAGCAGTGAGTGAGTTAACTCAGTGTGATTCAAACTGATAGCAAATGTTTTTATGACTTGAAGCTGTGCTGCGTGCTCTGTATGCTGCTGTGTTATATTTTTTGTCAAGGAAGTTTAGCTGAACTGAGATTTTTTTTAAATAATATCTTTATTGTAATTTTTTGCTTTTTTTATGTCAGTTACATAGGTCGTGTAGTAAAGTCATACTATAAAACATTGAAACACGCAGGTCTCGTAAGCAATTCATATAGTAAACACATTAGTGTAATGGGTGAGCAGACTCGCAGGTCCACGTACTTAGAACAAAACAATGAGAATTACAGGTCCCAAACCGGGTACGGAGTATAATGCATAGTTTAACAGAGCCTCTTATTCTTTTCTCTCTCTCTATCTCAACATTTCCTTCATTATCATCTTTCTACTTCCATTCCCTGTCTTATTAAGTTTATATGCATTGCGGCCGTGCAGGGCCTTTTCACAATTGCCCAATATATTCTCAGAGTTACTAAACCTAGTCAGTGTGTAAGGTAAAGTTACACATGTAACATGATCTATTCTCGAAAGTGAAAGAGTATTAGGTCATAACTGTAATGTTCATATATCAAAGGCTGTTATACTTCTAAATTTATACCTCCACTCCAAACACTAAGCCAAGTAAAATAGAAATTGTGATCCAACGTGACCCCGCTCTGGTAGTGGATGCCTGGACACCACTCCATGAGGGTCAGATACAGAACAACTACGGGACTCAAGTAGGGATTGGGCTTCAGCCCCTACACTGCCTGGACCGGTGACTAGGGACCATCCTCCCCAGTTGCACTCCCCTCCCGTGTACCCCCTTGTTACGATTGCCTCCGGTCTAGCAGGAGGTTGGATCGCTTGGATGTCCTGGTTCCCGAAGTTGGAGAGTCGAACGCTGCTTCAAACGGTAGAAACCTGTAAGTGTAGAATACCCACTAGCTATAGTAAAGCTAGGATTCCCGGTTCCCTACAACACGAGTCAAGGCTGCGAGTTGAACGTAAAACGAACTGGCTTTAATGGCACACAGGCATCACTATTTATGCAAAACCTCAGGTCCAGGGACAACCCCCTCTGGACCTGATGTGATACAGTGACAATACGAGCAGTTGACCAATAGTAATACACTTTATCCTTTAAAATAGTTACCGCCCAGCTTGGAGATAATGAGTCCAACGGTTGGGACAATGTAATTATCTCCAAGCGCCCAAAATCCCACGTTTTATTACAACACATAAAACTGTATAAAACTACATAACTTTAATACTTTAACCGACATATTTGCCATTCCACCGTTCATTAGGTAGCCCAGTTCTGAGCGCAGCAGATGGACGAATAGCACTCAGAACTCACGAATGATATGGCTAGGTTCCTTGATATAAAGTCCATTTGTGTCCTTTTGCACCGAACACGAGATGGCGGCCATGTTTTTAGGTTGATAGATGGATAGTGGGACATGGACCTAAAACCCCTGGAACGAGTAACGGCTGAACAATTACGCGAATCCCGCTCACAGGCTGGTTGTCTTACCGAACGGAGACCGCCATGAAAAGGGGGTACTTAGCTTGCAGTTAACTGCAGCTTCAACGTTCTAATTGGGAACACATGCCAGGATGCGGGTGGGCCTCGTTCAGGAGTCTTTCGTGAGTTCAGTTCGGTGAATTATTACACAAACGAGGCCACCCGGAGATAGTCAATTATGCCTGTGGTTAACCGCAGCTTCCCGGCGGTCAATTAGCAGCATGCTACGCTCATGGGATGGTCGGCTGTTCGATACTTTCAAAGGTGACCAGGGTTAAGTGGCGGCACACGCCAAGGTGGTCCGTCGTTTGTATACACGAATAAATAGTTATAACTGGTCGGGGAATGTATTTGTACAGTCTGAATACCGAACAGGGTATTGGGAAACAAAAGGAAGTAATTCTGCAACAGTTTGTAGGGTTCTTGTAACACCCCTCTAGCACCTCCCAAAGTCCCATCTGGTGTCCATATGTCAGTCGTCTCTGGAAGTCAGCCTGGTAGACGACCGTCAGCCAGTATGTACAAATGTCCCTATAAGTCTGAGAGCGGTCTTGTGCTGTAAATGTCAGTTCCTCAAGTCATCGGAGGTCCTCCATCTTGTCAAACCATACTGTCAATGGGGAGGGGGATTTTTTTTTTCCAGAACAGAGGTAACACTTGTTTTGCGGTGTTCAATATTCTAACTATCAGGGATTTTTTGTACACCGTTGTTGGTGTAATCATGTGGTGTAAGAGGTAAGAGACTGGTCGGAAGCTGGGCGGATTGTCAGAAAATCTGTTTAGGATTTCACCAATTGCCTGCCAAAAAGGTGTTATTGTGGCGAAACCGACCTCGCCACGTGTCCTTGGAGGGGGCTGATTGCCCGCCTCTTGCCTTTGGACTATGGACCAGACTTTATGGGAATGTGATACCCCAGATAGCCATACCATGGAGCCTATTCATATAATGAAAGACTATGGGAAAGACTTTAGCTCCATGGCAATTGTACTGTGTGAGTAGGATCTGCGCGCTATTCGGTAGTTTTGTGCGTGCAGATCCCAGCTATCTGGGGATAGGTGAAATGTCTGTGTGTTATGTGTAAATGTGACTTTATGTATTTTAAAGTGTTTTATGTCGTTTTGCAACCATGTGGTTAATGGAGTCTGCCTTTAGTCCTGGGTAATTGGATTACTTCTCCAATTAACTCCAGGGCAGAAGGGAGGAAACCAGGGTGCATTGTGGGGATGTTTTTCTGCCAGCCAGAAAGGAACAAAAGATACTTTTAGTAACTTTTGAACCCCTGGTCGGATTCATGCCATTTTTTAATATGTTGTTCCCCTGAATGGATTGATTGTGGATATGTATTTTTATGTGAATGTGATGTATGGTTTTAAAGTTATGAAAGTTGTGTAAAAGTATATTTTACACTGTATGCATAATGGGATTATGTGTCACACTAAGGGGAGGGGATGTGTGGGAGGTAACATCTATGTCATTGGTTCTTTTATGCCTCCCCCTGGGTGTGGCCTGTATGTGTGAGTTGGAAATAAAAGCCAGGCTGGATGAGCCAGTCCAGAGTTCCTGTTTTACCCTCAAAGTGAAGTGTCGTCTCATTATTGGGGGGAAGGATTTATTGCATGCTGTTCCAGTTGACTGCTAGGATTACAAGCCTATTCATATGGTTCCTATTCAATGGTCTACAGCATTCATATGCTTGGGAGAATTTAAAGGTTTCTCTGATTCGGTGATTGTGGTGTCTGCCAGAGTGCTTGGAGTCCTCAGGAAGCACTAGGAGCATCCATTAACGGAGGTACCAAGTCGGGGTGCCAGGTGATCCGTTACATTGGTGGCAAGCGGTGGGATGGCGTCCTAGTGCGAGGTAAAGCAGCTCGGAGACACAGTACGTTTGGATTTACAAATTGAGGGCGACGCTAGTGTGCCTACAGCGTCCCTGTCTACACAAAGATTTGGGAAAATGGGGTTCGTAGACCCCTGGGCAACACACACACCTGAGGAAGAGAGTGAATTAGAATGGAAAGATAATGCCCGGAAAGAATTATGGTACAATGCCCTGGAGGAAGTCCAGTATCAACGGCAGCAGCGCCTTCCTGGTGTCGCATACCAGTTGGAGGAACAAATGGCCTGGCGGATGCCACTTCTGGGAGATCAACCTGGAGGGCAGCGGGTAAGACAACTCGAGTACCTCGTGGAAAGGGAACTGAGCCTGGACGCCTCATACCGGGCACTGTGGTGGTGCACTGTCCAGCCAGAGATGTGGAGGGCAGAGGGCATCCAGCCAGAGGGGGAGAACTACACAAGCCCTGGCCTGTTGTGGAAAGCCTTAGTGGAGGATGTCGACTTCGGCAGTCCAGCAGAGTCACGGTACTGGGCTATCTTTCATTACCGAGGTGAGATGATACAGGGCCCGAGATCTATTGGACTGGGAGAAGACCTCCGCCGTTTCGCTGCCATGGAACGAGAGCTGGAGATGGACTATGTAGAACTATTAAATTCCTGCCAGCCGCAGAGCAGGGACGCAGACCGGGAAAACTGGGTGGCAGACCCAGACCTGCTAGCCTATAGCTGGGAAAACGCGGCAGAGGTACCCCCTGCTTCACTACCAGTTGCAGAAGTAGGGGACCTCATAGACTGGTCCTGGAGAGACCCACAGATGGCAGGTGGAGATGGGATCGAGGTCTCTCTACCGGCCCTACAGGGATGCTGGTCAGTCGGCCCAGATCCCCAGCGGCAGGTTACAGTTCAGAGAGAGGAGCTTGTTACACCCTCTCTCCAGCGGCAGCCTAACCCACCAAGGGGAGACCGTAAGCCCCACACCAGCGCAGATGGGACCGTGGTCTCTGCGCCCAAGTTACAGGGAGCTGAAGGAGCCGTCCTCCCTCCCCAGCGGCAGTGTGATTTGTTGGGAATTGGGAGCCCGGTCTCCATTCCCCAGCGGCAGAGTATCCAGCAGGGAATAGAGAGCCCAGCCCCCTTTCCCCCACAGCAGGACTCTGTGCTGGGAGGAGAGACAGTCGGTCTCCCTCCGCAGAGACGGGAAGTATGCATGGGAGAGGAGATTGTTACCACCTCTCCCCAGCGGCGGATCATTAATGTACAGGGAATAGAGAGCCCAGTCTCCATTCCCCAGCGGCAGAGTGTTCTAATGGGAGAGGAGCTGGTTACCACCTCTCCCCAGCGGCAGCTTAATGTACCAGGGGGAGACTGTAAGCCCCACACCTGTGCAGATGGGACCGTGGTCTCTGCACTTCCAGCACAGGGGGTAGGGACGGTCGGTCCTGCCCCCCCACAACAGGGCTGTTTAGCCAAAGGGGAGACAGTCTGTCTCCAGCAGCAGAGCTGTGTAACTAAAGGGGAGACAGTCGGTCTCCAGCAGCAGAGTTGTGTAACTCAAGGGGAGACAGTCGGTCTCCAGCAGCAGAGCGGTGTAACTCAAGGGGAGACAGTCGGTCTCCAGCAGCAGAGCGGTGTATTTAAAGGGGAGACAGTCTGTCTCCAGCAGCAGAGCTGTGTAACTAAAGGGGAGACAGTCGGTCTCCAGCAGCAGAGCTGTGTAACTCAAGGGGAGACAGTCGGTCTCCAGCAGCAGAGCGGTGTAACTCAAGGGTAGACAGTCGGTCTACAGCAGCAGAGCGGTGTATTTAAAGGGGAGACAGTCGGTCTCCAGCAACCAGGCTCAAACCAGACTACTCCCGTGGTAGTGCTGGCAACAGGACAGAGTACCGCTGGTCTCTGCCCCCTCAGCAACCTACCAAGGCAGCCTACCAGTCCCCCACACAGCCGTGGTGAGGCACCTGAACCTGGACAAGATTCTCCCTCACCCAGGTGTAGTAACTGTTTATTGTGGGTGGGCTGCTCTGCTGTTTCTGTCTTGTGGGTGGGCTGCTGGACTAACAAGGGCACTGACCGGCAGGAGGTCAAGTACCCTGTTAGTCTGGGGGGTAAAGGGGAGAAGTGTGGCGAAACCGACCTCGCCACGTGTCCTTGGAGGGGGCTGATTGCCCGCCTCTTGCCTTTGGACTATGGACCAGACTTTATGGGAATGTGATACCCCAGATAGCCATACCATGGAGCCTATTCATATAATGAAAGACTATGGGAAAGACTTTAGCTCCATGGCAATTGTACTGTGTTAGTAGGATCTGCGCGCTATTCGGTAGTTTTGTACGTGCAGATCCCAGCTATCTGGGGATAGGTGAAATGTCTGTGTGTTATGTGTAAATGTGACTTTATGTATTTTAAAGTGTTTTATGTCGTTTTGCAACCATGTGGTTAATGGAGTCTGCCTTTAGTCCTGGGTAATTGGATTACTTCTCCAATTAACTCCAGGGCAGAAGGGAGGAAACCAGGGTGCATTGTGGGGATGTTTTTCTGCCAGCCAGAAAGGAACAAAAGATACTTTTAGTAACTTTTGAACCCCTGGTCGGATTCATGCCATTTTTTAATATGTTGTTCCCCTGAATGGATTGATT
This sequence comes from Pelobates fuscus, assembly GCF_036172605.1. Taxonomy (NCBI): domain Eukaryota; kingdom Metazoa; phylum Chordata; class Amphibia; order Anura; family Pelobatidae; genus Pelobates; species Pelobates fuscus. The sequence goes on along the minus strand of NC_086318.1, from coordinate 275,878,724 downwards.
GTGGATATGTATTTTTATGTGAATGTGATGTATGGTTTTAAAGTTATGAAAGTTGTGTAAAAGTATATTTTACACTGTATGCATAATGGGATTATGTGTCACACTAAGGGGAGGGGATGTGTGGGAAGTAACATCTATGTCATTGGTTCTTTTATGCCTCCCCCTGGGTGTGGCCTGTATGTGTGAGTTGGAAATAAAAGCCAGGCTGGATGAGCCAGTCCAGAGTTCCTGTTTTACCCTCAAAGTGAAGTGTTGTCTCATTATTGGGGGAAAGGATTTATTGCATGCTGTTCCAGTTGACTGCTAGGAGTACAAGCCTATTCATATGGTTCCTATTCAATGGTCTACAGCATTCATATGCTTGGGAGAATTTAAAGGTTTCTCTGATTCGGTGATTGTGGTGTCTGCCAGAGTGCTTGGAGTCCTCAGGAAGCACTAGGAGCATCCATTAACGGAGGTACCAAGTCGGGGTGCCAGGTGATCCGTTACATTGGTGGCAAGCGGTGGGATGGCGTCCTAGTGCGAGGTAAAGCAGCTCGGAGACACAGTACGTTTGGATTTACAAATTGAGGGCGACGCTAGTGTGCCTACAGCGTCCCTGTCTACACAAAGATTTGGGAAAATGGGGTTCGTAGACCCCTGGGCAACACACACACCTGAGGAAGAGAGTGAATTAGAATGGAAAGATAATGCCCGGAAAGAATTATGGTACAATGCCCTGGAGGAAGTCCAGTATCAACGGCAGCAGCGCCTTCCTGGTGTCGCATACCAGTTGGAGGAACAAATGGCCTGGCGGATGCCACTTCTGGGAGATCAACCTGGAGGGCAGCGGGTAAGACAACTCGAGTACCTCGTGGAAAGGGAACTGAGCCTGGACGCCTCATACCGGGCACTGTGGTGGTGCACTGTCCAGCCAGAGATGTGGAGGGCAGAGGGCATCCAGCCAGAGGGGGAGAACTACACAAGCCCTGGCCTGTTGTGGAAAGCCTTAGTGGAGGATGTCGACTTCGGCAGTCCAGCAGAGTCACGGTACTGGGCTATCTTTCATTACCGAGGTGAGATGATACAGGGCCCGAGATCTATTGGACTGGGAGAAGACCTCCGCCGTTTCGCTGCCATGGAACGAGAGCTGGAGATGGACTATGTAGAACTATTAAATTCCTGCCAGCCGCAGAGCAGGGACGCAGACCGGGAAAACTGGGTGGCAGACCCAGACCTGCTAGCCTATAGCTGGGAAAACGCGGCAGAGGTACCCCCTGCTTCACTACCAGTTGCAGAAGTAGGGGACCTCATAGACTGGTCCTGGAGAGACCCACAGATGGCAGGTGGAGATGGGATCGAGGTCTCTCTAACGGCCCTACAGGGATGCTGGTCAGTCGGCCCAGATCCCCAGCGGCAGGTTACAGTTCAGAGAGAGGAGCTTGTTACACCCTCTCTCCAGCGGCAGCCTAACCCACCAAGGGGAGACCGTAAGCCCCACACCAGCGCAGATGGGACCGTGGTCTCTGCGCCCAAGTTACAGGGAGCTGAAGGAGCCGTCCTCCCTCCCCAGCGGCAGTGTGATTTGTTGGGAATTGGGAGCCCGGTCTCCATTCCCCAGCGGCAGAGTATCCAGCAGGGAATAGAGAGCCCAGCCCCCTTTCCCCCACAGCAGGACTCTGTGCTGGGAGGAGAGACAGTCGGTCTCCCTCCGCAGAGACGGGAAGTATGCATGGGAGAGGAGATTGTTACCACCTCTCCCCAGCGGCGGATCATTAATGTACAGGGAATAGAGAGCCCAGTCTCCATTCCCCAGCGGCAGAGTGTTCTAATGGGAGAGGAGCTGGTTACCACCTCTCCCCAGCGGCAGCTTAATGTACCAGGGGGAGACTGTAAGCCCCACACCTGTGCAGATGGGACCGTGGTCTCTGCACTTCCAGCACAGGGGGTAGGGACGGTCGGTCCTGCCCCCCCACAACAGGGCTGTTTAGCCAAAGGGGAGACAGTCTGTCTCCAGCAGCAGAGCTGTGTAACTAAAGGGGAGACAGTCGGTCTCCAGCAGCAGAGTTGTGTAACTCAAGGGGAGACAGTCGGTCTCCAGCAGCAGAGCGGTGTAACTCAAGGGGAGACAGTCGGTCTCCAGCAGCAGAGCGGTGTATTTAAAGGGGAGACAGTCTGTCTCCAGCAGCAGAGCTGTGTAACTAAAGGGGAGACAGTCGGTCTCCAGCAGCAGAGCTGTGTAACTCAAGGGGAGACAGTCGGTCTCCAGCAGCAGAGCGGTGTAACTCAAGGGTAGACAGTCGGTCTACAGCAGCAGAGCGGTGTATTTAAAGGGGAGACAGTCGGTCTCCAGCAACCAGGCTCAAACCAGACTACTCCCGTGGTAGTGCTGGCAACAGGACAGAGTACCGCTGGTCTCTGCCCCCTCAGCAACCTACCAAGGCAGCCTACCAGTCCCCCACACAGCCGTGGTGAGGCACCTGAACCTGGACAAGATTCTCCCTCACCCAGGTGTAGTAACTGTTTATTGTGGGTGGGCTGCTCTGCTGTTTCTGTCTTGTGGGTGGGCTGCTGGACTAACAAGGGCACTGACCGGCAGGAGGTCAAGTACCCTGTTAGTCTGGGGGGTAAAGGGGAGAAGTGTGGCGAAACCGACCTCGCCACGTGTCCTTGGAGGGAGCTGATTGCCCGCCTCTTGCCTTTGGACTATGGACCAGACTTTATGGGAATGTGATACCCCAGATAGCCATACCATGGAGCCTATTCATATAATGAAAGACTATGGGAAAGACTTTAGCTCCATGGCAATTGTACTGTGTGAGTAGGATCTGCGCGCTATTCGGTAGTTTTGTACGTGCAGATCCCAGCTATCTGGGGATAGGTGAAATGTCTGTGTGTTATGTGTAAATGTGACTTTATGTATTTTAAAGTGTTTTATGTCGTTTTGCAACCATGTGGTTAATGGAGTCTGCCTTTAGTCCTGGGTAATTGGATTACTTCTCCAATTAACTCCAGGGCAGAAGGGAGGAAACCAGGGTGCATTGTGGGGATGTTTTTCTGCCAGCCAGAAAGGAACAAAAGATACTTTTAGTAACTTTTGAACCCCTGGTCGGATTCATGCCATTTTTTAATATGTTGTTCCCCTGAATGGATTGATTGTGGATATGTATTTTTATGTGAATGTGATGTATGGTTTTAAAGTTATGAAAGTTGTGTAAAAGTATATTTTACACTGTATGCATAATGGGATTATGTGTCACACTAAGGGGAGGGGATGTGTGGGAGGTAACATCTATGTCATTGGTTCTTTTATGCCTCCCCCTGGGTGTGGCCTGTATGTGTGAGTTGGAAATAAAAGCCAGGCTGGATGAGCCAGTCCAGAGTTCCTGTTTTACCCTCAAAGTGAAGTGTCGTCTCATTATTGGGGGGAAGGATTTATTGCATGCTGTTCCAGTTGACTGCTAGGAGTACAAGCCTATTCATATGGTTCCTATTCAATGGTCTACAGCATTCATATGCTTGGGAGAATTTAAAGGTTTCTCTGATTCGGTGATTGTGGTGTCTGCCAGAGTGCTTGGAGTCCTCAGGAAGCACTAGGAGCATCCATTAACGGAGGTACCAAGTCGGGGTGCCAGGTGATCCGTTACAGTTATCTTATGGCATTCCCATCAGATGTTCAGGGACGTTCCTGTGCCGGTCCCGCAGCGCCAACAGTCATCCCCCAGAGTTGGGTTGTACAGCTGTTTATACCTCAGTGTATAGGATCCTGTTAGCTCTGTAGTACCGATCCTTGCAGCTTCTCCCGAACTCCCAGCAGAACAATAACGAAGTAGTGATTATAGTGTCAGGATTACTGTATGATCCAGCACGTAGAATTGTATAGCACGGATGACAAATAAGTAACGTATTACCGGTCCTTAGAATTGCCGGATTTAACGTACATACAATATTCAAAATACTAGCCGAGGTCAGGGAACACAGAAAGGGACGCAGCGATGAGAAAAGCCAGGAGTCAGGATACCAGCATATAAAGAAGTCAATCAACAAAGCCAAAGTAAAAAACCAGGTAGAAAACTATAAACAGGAATGCGCTCTCGGACAACCACAAGGGAAATCATGACAGGGCACTGAGTGGAGGTCAGACTAGGTTTTTATACCCATCCTCCCTTTCCCATTGGTCAGACCGGCATTTTTTCTCCAAAATGTGCGCGTGCGGTGCGCGTGCGGTGCGCACGCGTGGGGTTATTTCTGCCTGTGGATGTGCACAAGATGAGGAAAAAGTGTCAGATGGATATGTGACATAACCCCCCACCTGAAGACCGCCCACTGGGCGGGCAGGACCGGGCTTGAGAGGAAACTTGGCATGAAAAGCGCGGATCTTACGGCCCACATGCAGGTCAGGAGCCGAAACCCAAGAACAACCAAGTACTGTAAAGTGCAGCTTTAAATTGGCACTTCGGATGCGGCCGAAGTAGTCGAAGTGGCCGCCATTCGACAAACGAACACGTGGCGGCGGCCATCTTTGTTCATTCGGAAGAGGTCAGCGGTATGTGTAGCCAAATCCATGGAACTGAAATAGGCTACACATTTCGACGAACACCGCTGACCCTTACCTTCTTCTACACTCCGTTTTCAGCTGCAGAGACTAAGTCCCGTTCGGCAGTTTGAACTCACTGCTATACTAAGCTAAATGCATGAACGGCCTCATTCGTGCATTCGAATGGGACTTAGTAATTTTTCTGTGTAAGATAGACCGACCGCACAGCCCAAATCTATGGAACTGTTTTGGGCAGGAAAATGTGCTTGCGGTCAGTCATGAAGGACTCCCAGCTAACTTTTTATCTACTAGATGGATTTGTCTGATTTTTGAGAGTGTTAATGTTTAAAGTGTGCTGATTCTGAATATGTAATTTATGAAGATTGAACTTATATTTGTAAAGTTATAGTACATGTATAAAAACTGTATTTTTCCTGCTTGTGATAATTATGTTACCCATTGTGTACCATAATTATATCACAGGCAGAGGGGAGGATTTTGTGTATAATTGCTGGGAGTGTTTTCTGTAATGTATGTGTGTTATTGGTTGTTCTTTAAAACCCTGTGGGTGGTCCTATGTAAGGAAAACCTGCCTAAAAGAAGGCCCTTTGGTGCCAAGTAAAACAGTTCTTCTCCACCCTCAATCTAGAGTCCTGTCTCTTATTGGGGGGAATTGCTATATCACTACAAGGGATTGCTATGTTCTGCATGCTTCCTTGGATAATCACTTCTAAGCTCTTTTAGGAGCTTGTTCCTGTCTTGCTCTCGGAAGGAGTCTACGGTGGTTATGGTGTCGGCTGGAGTGCTTGGAACCCTCTCTAAGCGCTAGGAGCATCCTTCAACTGAGGTACCCAGTCGGGGTGCCAGGTGATGCGTTACAGCTGCAACAGGCCACAAGGAAGTGCATGAGTCACCTTAGAAACTGCACACACAGAACATGCCTGCACATACTCATTTACAGCTTTCCTGAGTGAATCCCACCAAAATGATCTAGTGATCGCGGCAGTGGACTTATTGATGCCCAGGTCTCCAGCAGTTATATTGTCATGGAACACTTTCATGATATTAACCCTTTCACATAGGGGAACAAACAGTTTATCACACGGTTTACCACTGGGTGCCTGAGGCTGGGCCTCCAGTATGGTGCAAAGCAGTGGAGAAGACAGTGAGAGGACAGTAGTAGCAATAATACACTCTGGTGGAATAATAGGAGATGTCACCTGTTCCGGAGCTGACTCATTATCAAATTGCCTGGACAAGGCTACGTATTGAGGGTCAAGAAGAACTCTGATGTTTAATGACAGGGACTCTGCTTTTATGCATTGCTCCTCTGCAAGGGAGACGCCCACAGGCAATTAGCATTAACCAATCATATACTGGTTACATCCCACAAATTCCCTCCCCTCTGCTTGGGAGATAATTGAGTTTCTTACTGTATCTACTCAATTATCTCCAAGCTGAAAAATCATACTTTTTATGCATTTTAATAACTTTCTCATTTTACATAGTACATGAATAAAACTCAAAATTCGTGAGAATCCATCCAGTGGTTCCAGAAATATTAAAGAGTCTCTTTGGACCTACCGCACGCCTGTTTGCATGCCCAAAACAGTTCCACAGATTCAGGCTGTGCGGTCGGTCTATTTCTGCCGTGAAAATAACAAAGTCCCATCCGAAGGCGGCGTCGAATCATCGAACTCACTTCGACTTTTGTCGAAGTGTCGAAGTGGAACCGGGGGCGCGTTTTAGCAGTGTTCAATAGTGTAATGGAGGTCTATTTTACGACAAAATGACAATGAAACGTGTGTTCGAATCTTCGAACGGGTCTTAGTCTCCAGCCGCAGTGTCGAAGGGCAGGGGAAGGTACAGGTCAGCGGTATTCATTCAAATGTGTGGCCGATTTCCGTTCCAGGCATTTGACGGCACACACCGCTGACCGCGTTCGACTACTTCGACTACTTCGGCACTTTGACTGCAACCGAAGTGCCAGTTTAAAAGCACAAACCCTTTCTTTGTACAACACAGTTAAAGGGCCAGAAACAGTATACAAAAATCCATTATGACCAAATGCAGTTCTTAAAGGGCAATACATTCCAGGGCCTTAGTCGCAGGGCAGGAGCCTAGCGATCAGTCCTCTCCAATGCCCAGTGGCCAATGGCAGTTTGTCACAGGTGGAGGTACACAGGGTAGAGGTGTTATAGGAGGAGACGCTTGCAGGCTGCAGATGCGCCGTTCTAGCGAGAAGCATACTGAAAGCCTGAGCGAATTGATCCATGCAGTGATCATTCTCCTCTAATTTCCTCTCGCAAGCAGCTATGTGCTGATACAGTTCTACAGGATCTATGGCCATGTCGTAATGTCAGGATTACTGTATGATCCAGCACGTAGAACTGTATAGCACGGGTGACAAATAAGTAACGTATTACCGGTCCTTAGAATGGCCGGATTTAAGGTACATAGAATAGTCAAAATACTAGTCGAGGTCAGGGAACACAGAAAGGGACGCAGCGATGAGAAAAGCCAGGAGTCAGGATACCAGAATATAGAGAAGTCAATAAACAAAGCCAAAGTAAAAAAACAGGTAGAAAACTATAAACAGGAACGCGCTCTTGGACAACCACAAGGGAAACCACGACAGGGCACTGAGTGGAGATCAGACTAGGTTTTTATACCCATTCTCCCTTTCCCATTGGTCAGACCGGCATTTTGGCTCCAAAATGTGCATGTGCGGTGCGCGCGCATTCATGTACGTGCGCACTCGCAGTCACATGTGCAGGGTTATTTCTGCCCGTGGATGTGCAGTGGCCGGCGCCAGACTGTATGCTGAGACAGTCAGGACTGCAAGGTTCTGGCCGCTGAGCACCAGGTGAGGAAAAAGTGTGAGATGGATATGTGACATATAGCTCCCAAGTCAAGACTTCATAATGGGGTAAAAGATCTGGTTTATTGATGGCCAAACTCAGCCCTTTTATGATGGTCTCCCAGCAAGGAAACTCCCACAGGGGACCTTGTGGAAAACTGTGACAGAACCAATCAGTTTACAGTACAATTATTAAACACACCCACAGTAACAGTGCAACCCCTCCTCTCTAACCTGGAGATAATAAACTTAAGTGGTTGGATAGAACCTAATTATCTCCAAGTAGAGAAAAACCATGTCCTTTTTACATTTTGACAAAACTGTATTAAAATACATAACTTATATTTCGCCAAACGTAGTGTCCATGTTCCACATACCCCCAGATAGCTTGGATCTGAGCGCACAATATAGACGAATAGCGCTCAGATCCCACGAACACAGTTCTCAATATCGTCGAGTAAAGTTTTTAGTTCACCAGTTGTTCGGGAAATTGAATCCGAAAAGAGTTCCATAACTGCAGCTACCTGGGGTCGGTCTATCTCGTATAGTAGGAAAGTCCCGAACGGTAAAGTGTTCGGGAGTTATTAACCGAATGGATGGGAACTTGGTACGCGTCAGCGGTGTGCGGCTGAATAAGTGTCCAAAAACAGTTCCAGAGGATCGACGACCATCTACCGATCGACGATTTTAAAATAGCGACTGACACGTGTTCGGCAAACGAACGCGGACCACCAAGCCTTTCATCAATTATCTTGCGGTTAACCGCAAGGTCTGGGTGGTAAACGAGCAGCACACAACCCTGGTGGGAGGTCGGGTGGTTAGGGAGTTTGTTCGGTTCTTTTACAAATACACGAAAAAGCCATACACATAAATATTTAGACAAAATGCTGTTTCTCTGAGTCTGTCCAAACAGGGATTTCATTACACTCAGTCTCTGCATAAATGTGTGGTGTGCGCTATCTACCAGGTCACCAAGAGGTTTCAGTTTGCCTCGCGGCAGTAGGTGTCATGCTTGTACTAGGGACTGTGGGAGTAAGCATGTGAATGCTTTCTCTTCCGCACCGAGAGCAAACTCAGGGTTATGTGTCACAGGGTAAAAGGGGTATAACGGCCACCCAGATAGTGAGAGGGGTGTATGCCGTTGGAGACGTCCTTTACCCCGGTGAGAGGCTGTGCTGCAGTGTATTCTCAATGTCCCATCAGTGTAGAGAGAGAGAGTAGCAGAGCTCTGACAAGAGCTAGTGATTAGCTAGATGCAGGTTCCCAACAATAATGAGACAAGGCTACGTATTGAGGGTTAAGCAGGAACTGAAGGTTTAATGTGCCAGGCTGGCTTTTATGCAACTTTTCCCACAATGTTACCATGTGGACCTTGTTGGGCACCGAAAACACAAACTCAACAACCAATAGTTTACAGTCACATAGTTAAACCCTCCCATTCATTACAGTAAATTCCTCCCCTCTGCTTGGGAGATAATTGCTGTATTAACTCAATTATCTTCAAGCGAAAAATACACTTTTTACTCATTTTTCATTACTTTAAAATTATACATCACATTCCCATAAAACTTATATTTTCAGAACGAGCATAATTAGGGAACAAACATATATATTTTATATATATATATATATATATATATATATATATATATAAAAATCATACGAATCGGTTCAGGGGTTCGAGAGATAGTTATAAGTCCCCTTTCTGCCGGCCGCACACAAGACTCCTGCCCAAAATAGTTCAATGCATTCAGCTGGTGCAGCTGGTCCCTTTTCGTATGTTTTAAAATACAGAACAGTCATTCTTTTTATTGTTTGTGCCTTTTGTGGTCGTTTGCCGCCTCGTTCGTGTAATACTTTTACCGAACGCCACCTTGTTCGTATGAATCTGTGCGAAGCTAAGTAGTCCTGGAAGTCTCAGTGGTATTCGGAAGTTTGAGTGTCTGAAAATAGTTCCAGACACTCGATGACCAAACCCCGCTGGACGCGTTCGACAAAACAAGATGGCCGCCGCCACGTGTTCGTGCATACGAATCGACGGCCACCCAGTGAACCACTTAGAACGTTTGCGGTTTGGCACAGAGTCAAGGAGTTAATTGGCAATACACACCGTGTAAGGGTGGTCTTTAATTCGGCAATTTGTTCGATGATACGAACGGATTAGCAGGGTTATTCGTTTTCCCATTCGTATGTTCAGCATAACTACAGTTACAAATACAGTGGTTACAATGTTCCAAGTCTGTTGGCCAGGCAATAACAGGGGATCTGTTACAAGGGGAAAGGATGAAAGCTCCATTCTCGCAGCATTCCTATGCCATATGTCCAGGGTGGTCTTTACGAAAGGTTAGTGGCGTGATAGCTTCCTGCTCTCCGCTGGGTGTATCCACATCAGTGCCTTCAGAGAGCCCCCTGTTTGGGCTTGTTCTATCTCTGTGGCGAAACCAACCTCGCCACTGGGCCCTGGAGAAGCCTGTTTGCTAGCCTCCTACCTACTGACTATGGCCCCTGGGTTATTTGGGGCACATTGTACTGTATATTGCTGCTACTGGCCCTTTTAACAGCATCTATGGACATATTGGGACTTTTGGGACTACTGTCCCTTTAAGACTGTGATACATATTCTAGTGTACTGCCTGTAATATTATATGTGTATTAAGTTTAACCTGGGATATGTATACAGCATTCATCTGATTGTTCGGTAGAATCACTCCATTTATTATATTGAGTGAAACTACCGAACAACCAGACCACCCAGGAATAAGTGTGCCTCCAATTACAGTTTGCAACAATGTTGCAAACGGGTAATTGGCAATCAGTGTAATGTATTCTTTGTCCTCTGGGTGGCCGCCATTCGGGAAACAAACACGTGGCGGCGGCCATCTTAAACTACCGAACAGCGGTGTTTTGCCGTCGAGTGTCTGGAACTAAAATCGGACACTTGACTAGGCAAACACCGCTGAGACCTCCATACTTCCAGAAATTCGTATGGAAACTACCGAATGACCCGCCGTTCGGTAGAAAGAACCCCATAAACAAGGGAATTCATTCAAACCCTCTCCAGGCTCTATAACACAGGCAATTCGCCTGTTTTCATTCCCTTGTTTGTGACCGACCGCAGGGCCAAAATGCATGGAACTGTTTTCGGATACTTTACCCATGCGGTCGGTCAAATCTTTGGAACCCCATATCTCACGAACCATTCATCCGAATTACTTGAATTTTGGATATGTTGTCCCCCTGAATAAGGGCTATCCAGCGATGCTGGATTTAAAGGTGTACCCCCGGGTTTTGGGGTACATCCAGAACTTGGCTGAAAAAGTGTACCGGATAATTGAGTTTAATGTTATCTGAGGGGAGGGGATGTGTGGGCTGAACCATGTATGTGATTGGTTATTTTATGCCTCCCCCTGGGTGTGGCCTGTATGTGGATTAGTGTAATAAAAGCCAGGCTGGATGAGCCAGTCCAGAGTTCCTGTTTTACCCTCAAAGTGAAGTGTCGTCTCATTATTGGGGGAAGGATTTATTGCATGCTGTTCCAGTTGACTGCTAGGAGTACAAGCCTATTCATATGGTTCCTATTCAATGGTCTACAGCATTCATACGCTTGGGAGAATTTAAAGGTTTCTCGGATTCGGTGATTATGGTGTCTGCCAGAGTGCTTGGAGTCCTCAGGAAGCACTAGGAGCATCCATTAACGGAGGTACCACGTCGGGGTGCCAGGCGATCCGTTACATTGGTGGCAGCGGTGGGATGGCGTCCTAGTGCGAGGTAAAGCAGCTCGGATACACAGTACGTTTGGATTTACAAATTGAGGGCAACGCTAGCAGTCGTGCAGCGCCCCTGGGAGCAGACTAGTATGGAAGGTTCTGGCTCTGGAGATGATTGGCTGGCCGAGGTGAGGCAGCGAGTGGCCGAGTATGGGGATGATATACCCATGGAGACACGCCGGGTGATCTGGAACCAGGTCATGGCCGAGCGAAACACAAGGCTGGACCGAGAATTCCGGTTGGGGAAAGAGAGGAAGTATGCTCAGCAGCAGGAGCGTTACAGCAGCCGAGTAGAGGCTGCATCCGAGGAGGTTAGCCGTCTTTCCCTGAGGCGGCGGGAGGAACCCGAAGTGGGGGTCCTCATAGACTGGTCCTGTGAGGAACCACAACAGGCAGGTAGAGATGGGACCAAGGTCTCTCCACCGGGCCCACCGGGATGCTGGGCAGCCGGCCCAGATCCCCAGCAGCAGCCAGAGTTGCCAGGTGGGGAAGCAGGTGGCCCTTACTCACAAATGTTGAGGGGCCTCACGGATTGGTCCTGGGAAGACCCACAGATGGCAGGTGGAGATGGGACTGCGGTCTCTCTACCGGCCCTACAGGGATGCTGGGCAGTCGGCCCAGATCCCCAGCGGCAGTGTGCGTTACAGGGAGCTGAAGGTGCCGTTCTTGCTCCCCAGCGGCAGTCTACGGTGCAGGGAGAGGAGCCTGTTATCCCCTCTCCCCAGTGGCTGAAGGTGTGTAAGGGAGAGGAGTTTGTTACCCCCTCTCCCCAGCGGCAGCTTAGCACACCAAGGGGAGACAGTAAGCCCCACACCAGTGCAGATGGGACCGTGGTCTCTGCGCCCGAGTTACAGGGGGCAGAGGTAGTGGGTCCAACCCCCCAGCAGCAGCGTGATTTATTGGGAATTGGGAGCCCAGTCTCCACTCCCCAGCGGCAGTGTGATTTGTTGGGAATTGGGAGCCCAGTCTCCATTCCCCAGCGGCAGTGTGAATTGCAGGGAATTGGGAGCCCAGTCCCCATTCCCCAGCGGCAGGCTGAGTTACAGGGGGCAGAGGTAGTTGGTCCTACCCCCCAGCAGCAGAGTGATATGCCGGGAAGGCAGTGTGAAGTGCAGGGAGAGGAGAGCAGCGTCCTCCCTCCCCAGCGGAAGGCTGAGTTACAGGGGGCAGAGGTAGTTGGTCCTACCCCCCAGCAGCAGCGTGATTTTTTGGGAATAGAGAGCCCAGTCTCTATTACCCAGCAGCAGGACACTGAATTGGGAGGAGAGACAGTCGGTCTCCCTCCACAAAGACTGAAAGTAGGCATGGGAGAGGAGATTGTTACCACCTCTCCCCAGCGGCGGATCATCAATGGGCAGAGTGTTCTAATGGGAGAGGAGCTGGTTACCACCTCTCCCCAGCGGCAGCTTAATGTACCAGGGGGAGACTGTAAGCCCCACACCTGTGCAGATGGGACCGTGGTCTCTGCACTTCCAGCACAGGGGGTAGGGACGGTCGGTCCTGCCCCCCCACAACAGGGCTGTTTAGCCAAAGGGGAGACAGTCTGTCTCCAGCAGCAGAGCTGTGTAACTAAAGGGGAGACAGTCGGTCTCCAGCAGCAGAGCTGTGTAACTCAAGGGGAGACAGTCGGTCTCCAGCAGCAGAGCTGCGCAGCTAAAGGGGAGGCAGTCGGTCTCCAGCAAGGCTCCAACCAGACTACTCCCGTAGTAGTGCTGGCACCAGTCTGCCCACTCTGCCCACTCAGCAACCCACCAAAACAGCCTACCAGTCCCCCACACAGCCGGGGTGAGGCACCTGGACCTGGACAAGTTTTTCCATTACTCAGGTGTAGTAACCATTCATTGTGGGTGGACTGTACTGCTGTTTCTGTTTTGTGGGTGGGCTGCTGGACTAACAAGGGCACTGACCGGCAAGAGGTCAGGTACCCTGTTAGTCTGTTTGGAAAAGGGGAGAAATGTGGCGAAACCAACCTCGCCACTGGGCCCTGGAGAAGCCTGTTTGCTAGCCTCCTACCTACTGACTATGGCCCCTGGGTTATTTGGGGCACATTGTACTGTATATTGCTGCTACTGGCCCTTTTAACAGCATCTATGGACATATTGGGACTTTTGGGACTACTGTCCCTTTAAGACTGTGATACATATTCTAGTGTACTGCCTGTAATATTATATGTGTATTAAGTTTAACCTGGGATATGTATACAGCATTCATCTGATTGTTCGGTAGAATCACTCCATTTATTATATTGAGTGAAACTACCGAACAACCAGACCACCCAGGAATAAGTGTGCCTCCAATTACAGTTTGCAACAATGTTGCAAACGGGTAATTGGCAATCAGTGTAATGTATTCTTTGTCCTCTGGGTGGCCGCCATTCGGGAAACAAACACGTGGCGGCGGCCATCTTAAACTACCGAACAGCGGTGTTTTGCCGTCGAGTGTCTGGAACTAAAATCGGACACTTGACTAGGCAAACACCGCTGAGACCTCCATACTTCCAGAAATTCGTATGGAAACTACCGAATGACCCGCCGTTCGGTAGAAAGAACCCCATAAACAAGGGAATTCATTCAAACCCTCTCCAGGCTCTATAACACAGGCAATTCGCCTGTTTTCATTCCCTTGTTTGTGACCGACCGCAGGGCCAAAATGCATGGAACTGTTTTCGGATACTTTACCCATGCGGTCGGTCAAATCTTTGGAACCCCATATCTCACGAACCATTCATCCGAATTACTTGAATTTTGGATATGTTGTCCCCCTGAATAAGGGCTATCCAGCGATGCTGGATTTAAAGGTGTACCCCCGGGTTTTGGGGTACATCCAGAACTTGGCTGAAAAAGTGTACCGGATAATTGAGTTTAATGTTATCTGAGGGGAGGGGATGTGTGGGCTGAACCATGTATGTGATTGGTTATTTTATGCCTCCCCCTGGGTGTGGCCTGTATGTGGATTAGTGTAATAAAAGCCAGGCTGGATGAGCCAGTCCAGAGTTCCTGTTTTACCCTCAAAGTGAAGTGTCGTCTCATTATTGGGGGAAGGATTTATTGCATGCTGTTCCAGTTGACTGCTAGGAGTACAAGCCTATTCATATGGTTCCTATTCAATGGTCTACAGCATTCATACGCTTGGGAGAATTTAAAGGTTTCTCGGATTCGGTGATTATGGTGTCTGCCAGAGTGCTTGGAGTCCTCAGGAAGCACTAGGAGCATCCATTAACGGAGGTACCAAGTCGGGGTGCCAGGCGATCCGTTACAATCTCTTTCCATAATTTGGATACTCCATCCTTGGCCCATTCCAGCACTCTCTGTAGGTGGGAGGCCCGGTAGTATAATCAAAAGTCTGGCACTGCAAGCCCACTTTCTTTCTTCGGTCTCGTCAAAAGTTGGTGTGACGAATTGGACCTCGTCACGGGTCCTTGGAGGGGCATACTTGCCAGCCTCTTACCCTGTGACTATGGCCCCTGTGTTAAACCCTTGTTGAAAACACTATTTGTGCCTGTTGGGACTTATGACAGGAACAATTTGAACTTTCAAAGTGGCACTTCGAACTCCCAAACTCCCGAAGCCATTTGAAGTGCCATTCGACCACGTGGCGGGGGCCATCTTAAGCCGCGAGTACAATGAGCGGTGTTTGGTCATCGAGTTCATGCTACTCAAATCGGACACGCGACGGTGCGAACACCGCTAAACTCTTACCTTCCATGGAGATTCAGCTATTCGAACGGTGTTCGGTAAGAATAAACTCACAAACAAGGGACATACAGTGCCTTGCAAAGGTATTCACTCCCTTGACTTTTTACATATTTTGTTACACTACAGCCTTAAGTTCAATGCTTTATTAATCTGAATTTTATGTGATGGATCAGAATGGAATAGTCTAAGATGGTGAAGTGAAATGAGAAAAATATATACATAAAACTATTTTTTAGAAATAGAAAACACAAAATTGGCATGTGCATATGTATTCGCCCACTTTGTTATGAAGCCCATAAAAAGCTCTGGTGAATTACCTTCAGAAGTCACATAATTAGTGAAATGATGTCCACCTGTGTGCAATCTCATGATCTGTCATTACATATACACACCTTTTTTGAAAGGCCCCAGGGGCACCACTAACCAAACACTGCTATGAAGACCAAGGAACTCTCCAAACAAGTAAGGGACAATATTGTTGAGAAGTACAAGTCAGGGTCAGGTTATAAAAAAAATATCAAAATATTTGATGATCCCCAGGAGCACCATCAAATCTATCATAACCAAATGGAAAGAACATGGCACAACAGCAAACCTGCCAAGAGATGGCCGCCCACCAAAACTCAGGGACTGGGCAAGGAGGGCATTAATCAGAGAGGCAGCACAGAGACCTAAGGTAACTCTGGATGTTCTGCAGAGTTCCATAGCAGAGACTGGAGTATCTGTACATAGGACGACAATAAGTCACACGCTCCATAGAGTTAGGCTTTATGGCAGAGTGGTCAGACGAAAAAAACATTACTTTCAGCAAAAAACAAAATGGCACATTTTGAGTTTGCAAAAAGGCATGTGGGAGACTCCCAAAATGTGTGGAGGAAGGTGCTCTGGTCTGACAAGACTAAAATTTAACTTTTTGGCCATCAAAGAAAACACTATGTCTGGCGCAAACCCAACACATCACATCACCCAAAGAACACCATCCCCACAGTGAAACATGGTGGTGGCAGCATCATGCTGTGGGGGTGTTTTTCAGCAGCCGGGACTGAAAAACTGGTCAGAGTTGAGGGAAAGATGGATGGTACTAAATACAGGGATATTCTTGAGCAAAACCTGTACTACTTTGTGCATGATTTGAGGCTGGGATGGAGGTTCACCTTCCAGATGGACAATGACCCCAAACATACTGCTAAAGCAACACTTGATAGCAAAAACATTAGGTGTGGCCAAATCAACTGTTTGGAACATTCTTAAAAAGAAAGAACGCACCGGTGAGCTCAGCAACACCAAAAGACCTGGAAGACCACGGAAAAAAACTGTGGTGGATGACCGAATAATTATTTTCCTGGTGAAGAAAACACCCTTCACAACAGTTGGCCAGATCAAGAACACTCTCCAGGAGGTAGGTGTATGTGTGTCAAAGTCAACAATCAAGAGAAGACTTCACCAGAGTGAATACAGAGGGTTCACCACAAGATGTAAACCATTGGTGAGCCTCAAAAACAGGAAGGCCAGATTAGAGTTTGCCAAACAACATCTAAAAAAGCCTTCACAGTTCTGGAACAACATCCTATGGACAGATGAGACCAAGATCAACTTGTACCAGAGTGATGGGAAGAGAAGAGTATGGAGAAGGAAAGGAACTGCTCATGATCCAAAGCATACCACCTCATCAGTGAAGCATGGTGGTGGTAGTGTCATGGCGTGGGCATGTATGGCTGCCAATGTAACTGGTTCTCTTGCAGCAGGATGAATTCTGAAGTGTTTCGGGCAATATCATCTGCTCATATTCAGCCAAATGCTTCAGAACTCATTGGACGGCGCTTCACAGTGCAGATGGACAATGACCCGAAGTATACTGGAAAAGCAACCAAAGAGTTTTTTAAGGGAAAGAAGTGGAATGTTATGCAATGGTCAAGTCAATCACCTGACCTGAATCCGATTGAGCATGCATTTCACTTGATGAAGATAAAACTGAAGGGAAAATGCCCCAAGAACAAGCAGGAACTGAAGACAGTTGCAGTAGAGGCCAGGCAGAGCATCACCAGGGATGAAACCCAGCGTCTGGTGATGTCTGTACGTTCCAGACTTCAGGCTGTAATTGACTGCAAAGGATTTGCAACCATGTATTAAAAAGTGAAAGTTTGATTTATGACTGTTAATCTGTCCCATTACTTTTGGTCCCTTAAAAAGTGGGAGGCACATATACAAACTGTTGTAATTCCTACCGTTCACCTGATTTGGATGTAAATACCCTCAAATTAAAGCTGAAAGTCTTGTTTATTTAAAGCTGAAAGTCTTGTTTATTTCATTTCAAACCCATTGTGTTGGTGTATAGAGCCAAAAAGATTAGAATTGTGTCAATGTCCCAATA
The DNA here is from genome assembly GCF_036172605.1 of Pelobates fuscus. Lineage (NCBI taxonomy): Eukaryota > Metazoa > Chordata > Amphibia > Anura > Pelobatidae > Pelobates > Pelobates fuscus. Next base: position 275,861,515 of record NC_086318.1, on the reverse strand, counting down.
TTTATGGACCTGACTGTATTGATAACATGTATTAACATGATGATTAGGAAATATGGTTAAGGAACTATGTAAAAGCCTCTAAAAATAAAAACATAAATATAACAACGTGCAAAAATTTATATCCTTAGTAAGAAAAAGAGTAATTGGAGCCTTAACAAGGTCTATATAGAATAATTATTGAAATATAGTTCAAATATAAATTAAAAATATCACAGCAAAGGGGCGTGGCTTGGTGCTCGATCTGCATGTCGGTGTAGCTCCCATCAAACGAGAGATACAGAGAGACAAATAATCGGTCTACTGAGCAACAATCCCTTAACAAACGGCAGACATCCTGAGATAACATGTCAAAGAGGCAGAAAACCAAATCTTCCTTTCCAAGACAGCGGCCCCCAAACAGTGGGAAAGCCCTAACCTCATGCAAGATGGCGGCGAGAAAAGATTAAGGGAAGGTTCGTCATCCCCTCCACCCTCACCAGGATCCTCTGCAGGGGAACAGCCTTTAACGCTCCTAACCATGCGGGCTATGATGTATGCATTCTCGGACACCATCCAGGCAAACATAAAGCTGCAGATACAAACCCTGACGGCGGAGCTAAGGAAAGATATCAAGGATATTGGCACCCGTACCTCATATTTGGAAACTAAAATGGATGAGTTCTCGGTTGCCTACAATAGCCTGGCAGACAAACTGACTGAAATGGATAACATGATGGAAACACATAGGCTTAAAATCGCAGATATGAAGGATAGGTCTAGGAGGAATAACCTCCGCTACCAAGGGACACCTGAAACAATCACAAATGCGGAGCTGAATGATTACCTTCAGGACTTATTTCAAACGCTTACACACTGCCTCAGAAGGCCAAAGCATTTACCTACATCCACGCGAGGGACGTTATAGCAAGGATTCACTTCTTCCACGCTAAGGAACGCATTGTCCGAGCTAGCAGGAATGTAGAGCTGCCAGACAAGTACCGCAACATCAAGGTCCTTGCAGATCTGTCGGCGGAGACGCTGCAGTTTAGGAAGACCCTGACACCAATAACCTCAGCACTTCGCACCCAAGGCCTCAATTATAGATGGGGATATCTGGCCAAGCTATTGGTATATCATCAGGATGCTCTGCACTCCATCACCACCCCAGCACAAGGCAGGAAACCGCTGATGTCTCCACCAAGCTCAACACTGGCTAAGATCCCAAGACTGACTCAGGAATGGTCGATGGTGGGCTAAGGTTTGCGTGGACGAGATGTATGTAAGGAATGGTCGATGGTGGGCTAAGGTTTGCGTGGACGAGATGTATTGCGTGGACGAGATGTATTTATATCCTTAGTAAGAAAAAGAGTAATTGGAGCCTTAACAAGGTCTATATAGAATAATTATTGAAATATAGTTCAAATATAAATTAAAAATATCACAGCAAAGGGGCGTGGCTTGGTGCTCGATCTGCATGTCGGTGTAGCTCCCATCAAACGAGAGATACAGAGAGACAAATAATCGGTCTACTGAGCAACAATCCCTTAACAAACGGCAGACATGTCTTTAAGGACATTTGTTATAACAGTTAATATTTACAATAGCAGCATTTGTTTGTGCGATAGGGATCACTTGTATAAGGTAACCTAACTACCTATGGCTTTTTGTAAGGCTCTAAGAATTCTGCGTTATGGCTAGATGTAGACTCTGCCCAATACGTTAACTTGGGAAATGCACATGGCCGAACAAACACTCCACACGTCAGTGTGATTTAGACAGTTTCTAATATGACTACCTTTGTGTGTACTGCTTTATTGCATGTTTGTAGAAATTGTGCACAGTTCTGAACCATACACAATGCTCCTGTATACTGTCACCAGTGAGGAATCCTCTATGCCTGAGGGTCTATGCCATGGCCCCCACAAGAGGCACTCGAACCAGATAGGGTTAATTACCCCTCTGTTTTTACCCTGTACCCCTGTGTCCCCCCCCCCCTAAAGTTACCTACCTAGGTCCTGACCTCACCTCCTTCCCCGTGGGAGTCATAGCTGCCTTAAAGCGGCACTGTCATGCCGAATCCCGTTTTTTTTTTTAACCCCCCTCCCGCCTCCACTACATCCAATTGACCCCCTAGTCACCCCCAAATGCCCCTAAGCCCCCCAGATTACCTATTTTTAAATCTGTATCTTCTGCCCCGATCTTTATTCAGGGCGCCGCCATCTTTGTGTGGGTAGGTGAAGTCCCTGTGGGACACGTCATCTACCCACACTAGACAGACTGTGAGATTCCCGCACATGCCCAGTGAAACACCTGGACATGCGAACGGGAATTTCATCTATTCATTCATTCATCAGACAGACGAATGAATGAATAGAAAAAATCAGACGAACAAACTAACACTGAGTATCAGTGTTCGTTTGTTCGATCAGTTTATTACAAGGAGGGAGCTAACGACGTGCAGCTCCCTCCTTGTAATATGTAAAGACAGAAGCGGTGGGGAGCTGTGCTCCCCACCACTTCATAAGCCCCCCAGGTCCCCCCCTCACTCTATGGGGGTCAATATGACCCCCATAATAGCACAAGGGAGATTAAAATCTCCCCAATGCCCCTACTCGCTATACCGCGAGTAGGGGCATGTCCACTAAACAGTGAGCAGCCTGTGGCTGCTCACTGTAAAAACATAAATGGTAATAAGGGGGGGGGACCTACTGTCCTCCCCCCTGGCCCCCACCCCTGCGCGGTGGGTGGGGGCACTAATAAAATAATAAGGGGGGGGGACCTACTGTCCTCCCCCCCGGCCCCCACCCCTGCGCGGTGGGTGGGGGCCCTAATAAAACAATAAGGGGGGGGGACCTACTGTCCTCCCCCCGGCCCCCACTCCTGCGTGGTGGGTGGGGGCCCTAATAAAACAATAAGGGGGGGGACCTACTGTCCTCCCCCCCGGCCCCCACCCCTGCGCGGTGGGTGGGGGCCCTAATAAAATAATAAGGGGGGGGACCTACTGCCCTCCCCCCTGGCCCCCACCCCTGCGCGGTGGGTGGGGGCCCTAGTAAAATAATAAGGGGGGGGACCTACTGTCCTCCCCCCCTGGCCCCCACCCCTGCGCTGTGGGTGGGGGCCCTAATAAAATAATAGGGGGGGGGACCTACTGTCCTCCCCCCTGGCCCCCACCCCTGCGCGGTGGGTGGGGGCCCTAATAAAATAATAAGGGGGGGACCTACTGTCCTCCCCCCCTGGCCCCCACCCCTGCGCGGTGGGTGGGGGCCCTAATAAAATAATAAGGGGGGGACCTACTGTCCTCCCCCCCCTGGCCCCCACCCCTGAGCGGTGGGTGGGGGCCCTAAATGAACCCCCCCCCATCAAGGTGACTAGGGGTCCCAAGCCCCTAGTCACCCCACCCCCCCACCCCAAAACATTCTAACCCCTACCTACCCCCCTCACCCTAAAAATAGTGAGGGGGGAATAAAATAACTAACCTGTAAAAAAAATAATTAAACTTACCATTTGACGTCTTCTTTTTTCTAAATTCTTCTTTCTTCAGCCCCCAAAAAGGCCAAATAAAAATCCATCATACCCGTCGCACTTTAAAAAAAAAAAAAAAAAAAAACGAGCGCAAAAAAAAAATTAATCCATGTTCACCCATGGAGGGCACGCCGCGTACTGAGCTCCGCAGGGCGGGTCAAGGCTTATATAGCCTTGCCCCACCCTGCAATTAGGCTTAGAACACACTGATTGGTTGGTTTAAGCCAATCAGAGTGCTCTGTGTCATTTTACAAGCGTGGGAAAATTCCAAAGAACTTTCCCACGCTTGTAAAATGACACAGAGCACTGTGATAGGATGGTTTTCAAGCCATCCAATCACAGTGCTCTGTGTAATTTTACAAGCTTGGGAAAGTTCTTTGGAATTTTCCCACGCTTGTAAAATGACACAGAGCACTGTGATTGGATGGCTTGAAATCCATCCTATCACAGTGCTCTGTGTCATTTTACAAGCGTGGGAAAGTTCTTTGGAATTTTCCCACGCTTGTAAAATGACACAGAGCACTGTGATTGGATGGCTTGAAAACCATCCAATCACAGTGATCTGTCATTTTACACAGCGTGGGAAAGTTCTTTTGAATTTTCCCACGCTGTGTAAAATGACACAGAGCACTCTGATTGGCTTAAACCAACCAATCAGTGTGTTCTAAGCCTAATTGCAGGGCGGGGCAAGGCTATATAAGCCTTGATCCGCCCTGCGGAGCTCAGTACGCGGCGTGCCCTCCATGGGTGAACATGGATTAATTTTTTTTTGCGCTCGGTTTTTTTTTGTTTTTTTTTAAAGTGCGACGGGTATGATGGATTTTTATTTGGCTTTTTTGGGGGCTGAAGAAAGAAGAATTTAGAAAAAAGAAGACGTCAAATGGTAAGTTTATTTTTTTTTTTTTTACAGGTTAGTTATTTTATTCCCCCCTCACTATTTTTAGGGTGAGGGGGGTAGGTAGGGGATAGAATGTTTTGGGTGGGGGGGGTGACTAGGGGCTTGGGACCCCTAGTCACCTTGATGGGGGGGGGTTCATTTAGGGCCCCCACCCACCGCTCAGGGGTGGGGGCCAGGGGGGGGAGGACAGTAGGTCCCCCCCCCTTATTATTTTATTAGGGCCCCCACCCACAGCGCAGGGGTGGGGGCCAGGGGGGGAGGACAGTAGGTCCCCCCCCTTATTATTTTATTAGGGCCCCCACCCACCGCGCAGGGGTGGGGGCCAGGGGGGAGGACAGTAGGTCCCCCCCTATTATTTTATTAGGGCCCCCACCCACAGCGCAGGGGTGGGGGCCAGGGGGGAGGACAGTAGGTCCCCCCCCTTATTATTTTATTAGGGCCCCCACCCACAGCGCAGGGGTGGGGGCCAGGGGGGGAGGACAGTAGGTCCCCCCTCCCCTTATTATTTTATTAGGGCCCCCACCCACCGCGCAGGGGTCCATTGGCACAATTGGCATCCTCCATATGTTCCCCACCTGACGGGTGAGGATGTAGGTAAAAAGATAAACCCAACTGAAGTTGCTCAGGAATTCGCACATTTTTATAAAAAACTCTATAATCTGGGTACAACAGCTGGGGAAGTATACCTGAGGCTGATCACATGAAGGGATACCTAGGACTCCACCGAATTGATCCGGCCCAAGCTGACTCCCTGCTCCAGCCAATCATGATAGATGAAGTCATTAAGACAATCTGTGAGGGTATTTATATCGGCAGACATTTTGTGCTATGATAGAAATACAAAGTGTATATTCTGAAGTCATTGCTAAACAGACCAGACTCCATTTTGTTATTCTCAAGTTAACAAAGACACAACATTTCTTTCCTTTCTCTATTGCTGACCGCTTAGCCAGAGCTGAATGGAACGTGTATATAAACAAACCAAAGAGATAAGACATTGAGAACGGGGGATGGACAGACTGTATAAATTCTATTCCCAGACTTAGGTGACAGAGGAGATTAAATAATTAAATTTTACTTTCGATATTGTACAACGTCCCATTATAGTTTAAGGTGAAACTTAGTTCACAAACTATCAATTTTAGGAATTACTACAGAAAATGGAGACGCATAGTCTGGATAAATCCGAAGAAAACCCTTTGATCTGACAGAAGATTTGAGTTATTGGATACATAAAGATAACGTAAATGACGTCAAAAATAGCCACCAGGAAAAGTTAACTCTTTCCTGGATAGGTATGTCTAGTGGAACAAGGCTGCCCTCTTGAGTTCGAATATTAAAATGATTGGCTATCACTTAGAGGAATTTCCCCTTTAAAAAGTTAAGACAAGGGAAGAGTCGAGAGATTCAAAGATTGAAGAGAGAGACATTACGACACTCTGGGGATTCAGAGAGATCCAGGCAGAATCGGGCGACCAGAGTAACCAAGAAACTCTCACACTCCATGCAGAGAAAGAGATCTATGACATTTAGCTACCTGAGGATATCTGATGAGAAAATATCTACTTAACTGGTAAATATACAGACATTTAATTAATTAATTAAAATTAATTAAAATTAATAGCATGATATATGACTGGATAAATCATGTTTGATTTCATATTTAGAAATCTTAATTATTAAAGAATATATATATGGTTATAGCATCCCATCTGCAGCTGGGATCAATATAATCATTAATGTATTTGTGTGATTAATATCACGTTAGCATATCATGACCATTTATCCAGCTGTATTGATTGGCTCTAAAATAAGATAAAATATCTGTTTAGACAAATTAATTAAAATATCAGCTAATATAACATAGTAGATTTCTCTCATCGGATAAAATCAAGGAAATGGTTGAAGACTGGTTAAATGTTATTTATTAAAATTACATAGGAGTAGATCTTAACTACTTAGGAGGTCTAACCAGCATTGAAAGGGTTACTTCTGCCAGAAAGTTTTACTGCAGCTCTAAGGAATGCTCTGTCTCCTTAAAACTTTGTTTCCTTAGCTGTAAAGAAAGGGTCGTAAATCAGTCTTGACAGCTAATGGAGTCTATGCCGTATTAACCAGGAAGTAAATGGCCTATTGTACTGCATATACGATTTTATACTGAATATTCATTGATTATTGCCATATTGTATTACATATTCATGTTATACTCGAATTCCATTGATTATTATCATGCATGTTACTCATCATTATTATTTAAATTGTTAAGAAATAAATATCTATTTTTATAACAATTTGTGATTTTTAATTACCGGTATATGGTTATACATTTCATTTAACACGATAACGATTAAGGATCTGAGAATTGAAATCGTGGGCAATTCTCTCTGTTTACATTATTATCCCATAAATATCCCCACAAATTGGAGGCACTGTCGCTGAGATCGTTTAAGTTGAAATTATATTCCATATACAATAATAATATTTGTGTAATTCATGCAATTAATCTTAATATAGAAAAGAGTTTTGTATTGAGATTAAATCATTGTATAAAATATGGCCAGCGATACATCTGTAACAGATAATACTGTAATAATTGAAGACTTAAGAAAAAATGCTCTAATCAATATTCATAAACATATGAAAAATTATTTAAGCTATGACGTTTGGTTAAAGAGCGTAGAATGGGATGCTAAACGGACGCTTATGACTGATGAACACATACTGAAACAACTTAAAGTAATTGCTGAACAAAAGAACATAGAGAAAAAGATGGGGTACATAATACACTCTTGGCCTTTCTTTATGACAGCACTTCTTAAGGCGTTAGATGAAAACAAGGTATTGAATACCAAACTGGACACGTACAGTGAACAATTTGGCATTCAAGATGGGAAATACCAAGATTTACTTGCTGAGCATAAAACTCGTCAGGCTGATCATGAAAAAGAAATGACAGCTTTGATGGATAAATATGCACAGGAAATAAATCAGCTCAAAATGCAATTGGATAAATATGAAGAGGAGAGTCTGAAATCAGGCAGTGAGGTTGATAGCCATCATTCTGTGCCAAAAAGTTGCACAAAAATGAAAGAAAAGACTATCTATAAATCCCCTCCTTGTCATGATTTTCCCACACCAGACCAGGTTTTCATAAAACAGTCTGTAAGGAATGAGGTGAGTAATTCAGGAATATCACCTGTGAAACAGAATTCTCCCTCTCCTGGCATTGCCAAACAACCTTGGCAATCTTGGGCAGAACAGTTTGAAAAAGCTGTCTTGGCCAAACTTGAGAGGGAGAGTCCAGTTCAAGATGATAGGAATGAAAACAGACATGGTTCTGTACACTGGCAGGATTCTGATGCTGATCAGAATTGTGACAGTGAACAAGAAGCTCAGAGTGATGGGAGTGAAAGTGATTGCACTGTCCACTCTGAAGGCCATGTGACTGATATGCCATCTGCACTGTTGTACGGGTCTAATTCCTCTTCGGCAGACAGATCGCATAGACGTTTAAACAGAAACAGAAGTCGTAAATCAACTACGCCTGTTTATGAATCGCCAAAGGTTGTTAAGTTCCTTAGAGAGACTGTCCCACAATTTTCTAGAGGTTCAGGAAACATATCTGAACATCTGGAAAATTATGATAGAGCAATGAATTCATTGGGCATGTATGATGACATTCAAAAGAAATGGTTCATTACATGGACCTTTGATTCAATGTGCCGTGTTCATCTTGAAAGTCTTCAAGCTATGCAGTTAATGTCCTGGTCCAAGATGAAATATGAAATTATCATGGAATATGGTAAGTATAAAACCGTTGCTTCTGCAAAGAAGGCGCTTTATAACTTAAAGTGCCGCCCAGATCAAAGCCCCAGAGAATTTTTAGTAATTCTTAAAAATGCATATTCCGTTGCCCAAAGAAAACCCAGGTATGAAAGCACAGATTTCAAAGATCTGTATTTTCATGCCATGCCAGTAAGTATACAAATGAATCTAGCAAGAGATTATGATTGTAAGCTACCATTAGAATGGCTAGTCAGTCAGTGCATGAAATTGTATACTATACACCATGCACATGACGAAAATCAGCCAAAGGTTAAGAAACCTGGTGATAAAATGGTATCAGAGACTAAAATTCAGTTAGGTTTAGAAACCCAACAGAAAAAGAGGACCTATTCTGAGGTTTTGAAAACACCAAAGCCTCAGAAACAGGAAAACACCAGAAGCAATTCGGCAAACTCCTCTGACAATAACTCTGAAAAATCCAATTCCAATGGGAATAAACACCCCTGGGTTAATAAAAACCAAGGCAATTCCCAATGGAGAAGGAATCCTCAGGGAAATAGGAGATATGGAAACAGAAACAACCAATCTGCTTCCAATAACTCCCAACAGTCTCAGCCATCCCAGCCAAATTCTAATGGGCAAAGACAAAACGGCAATGGGGGAAATAATTTGCGTCGTCAGGTTGGTCAATTGACAGATCAGATGGGCAAATTAATGGAGCAAATGACAAAGATCAACCAAGTCTTTGCTATCAATCCTTTTTTAGGGACAGCTCAAATTGCAGAGACACCTATTCAATTGCAGCAACAACAACAAGTGCCGCAGCAAATATAGCTACAGTGACTAAACAGGATAGGTTGTCAGTAGATGTAATGCCTAACCCTGTTTCCTTTCCAGGTACTAACAGTCAAATAAACAATAGTTGTGTTAGGAAACCTATTGCGAATCCCGTCACTTCACTTCCGGGTGAAGGAGGCGCAACGTGTTCCTCTGTTTTTTCATTTCAGCCAAAGGCTAAAATAGCCCCAGCAACCACTAGTTTCCAGGATCCAGCCCTGAAAGGGTTAACTGATGAGATGCTGACCACTAGTTCCCGCTTGAAAGTTCAAGATAATCCTAAAAAGGATGGGCCTGTGGGTAAGACTGAGCATTCCTCAGTACAGGTAGAAACTACTGCTGTGACCGGTAATGTATGGAAAACAAGTAATATGTTGACACATTCTAAATTCTTATGTGAATTAGAAGAACATGAAGGAAGGTACTACATGTCTGTAGAAATACAGGATTCGCTACCCCAACCTTTCAAAGGGTTAATAGATACTGGTTCACAAGCCACGATCTTATCCAATACCTACTTCCAGCAGGTAATGGACTTAGCAACGGATAAGCCGAAGCTAAGAAATTTCCCCAATGCTTTGTTGAGCGTTGGAGGAAATGCACTTCATGTTATTGGCAATACCTGGTTAAAGTTTAAAATAGGTAACAAAACCTTTAGACACCCGGTGATAGTGGTAGATCTCCCCTATAACCGACTGATTCTGGGTATAGACATACTCAGAAGACTTAACACAATTATTGACTGTGTGAATGGAATTGTATGGTCACAAGCTAAGGTTCCTATAACCTATGAGAGATCACATGTACAATCTGATCGTAACTGCCATGTGATAGAAGAAAGACCTGACTCGATTGAGGTACATTTTAGGAATAGTCATTCACCTGACGTGACTATCCTGCAGGTGAATGACGCAATCGCACCTGTAGATGAGCATTCCGTAAGAATTGCTCCAGAGAGAATCCAGAATGTCTCTCTGGAAGGTGATGTTTTAACCATTTCTTTCCACAGGGACTATGTTGAATCTGTAGATCTGGCAGGTCATGCTCAATTCCTTGCCAGAATTGAAAGGGTTAATAACAACTTATTCTTTCCTATTCAGATAAATGAATTAGGAAGAAATAGGAATGCAAAGCTGGTCTTACAGAGTGAGAACAGCTATATTAGCAGAAATCTGTTAAAGCAGATCGCTAATCCTAAAATGATCAGGTACGCTTCCCCACATGACAGGTGGATCCAGAACCTGGATGGCGAATCAGAGAGTCACAATGTGATAGCAAAATGTTTACTATCTATTTCTATCGGAAATAAGACAGTTAAACATTTATTCCTAGTGATAGACGAACCTCGCTATCAGGTTTACATTGGCAATGATGTCATACATCGCTTTGCCATACACCTTGACCTGATTAATTCCAACTTGTGGACAAGGTTAAAAGGTAATCCTTGTGGATACCTACACGAGGAAAACGCCCTGAAATCAGGACAAATACTCCCATATGCGGTAAGTATCCAAGTTCCTGATGACATAACCATTCCACAAGGGACAAGTAACTTTCTTTTACCCCTACAGGTCAAGGAGGGTCAGAGATTAGAAAACCCTGATGCCCTAATCTGTTTATCCAACAGGATACAACAATTAGGGATGGTGGTAACGCATACACCAATGGTAAGTATTGGTAAGAATCCCACCTGTATAATGGTTAACAATGTTACACCCAATAGTGTTACTTTACCAAAAGGAACATTATTAGGTCTAGCATTGGATGCTGAGTACTATACATTTGGTTTCCAAAACCAAATTATAGGCCTCATCCCTGAAGAATACTTAACTGAGGACGAAATTGTCGATCAAATATTCCATTCCTCCCCAGAAGGATTATTCACTATCCTATCTGTATATCCCTTCAACGTTGAAGACGGCTCGTGTAAAATCGAAGAAGCATCAATCACCTTCGATCATCCGCTCAATGAGCAGGAATCACAAGAGTATCACGACCAAAGAGAAAAGGTAAGTCAACACCGAACTGACCTAACTTCTAGGCTTGAAGAAGCTTATGATATAGGCCAGCCTGAAATCTTTCCAGGATTTCAGGAAAGGCTAGAAGAGCAAATATCTTTAGCTGACGGTTGCTCCAACGATGCTGAGCGGCAGAAGCTAAAGGAAATCCTTTTGGAATTCCAAGATATTTTTGCCAAAGATTCCTACGACTGTGGGTGAACTAACCTCCACGTAGCCAGAATACAAACTGATCCAAATTTACCACCTGTATTTATCAAACAATATAGACTCCCATTAGCGTCATACGATGGTCTACAAGACATCATTCAGAATTTAAAGGAAAGGGGTATTATACGTCCAGTGCACAGTTTGTATAATAATCCGATCTTGGGAATTCCGAAACCTAATGGACAATGGCGTTTATGCGCTGACTTACGACAGCTAAATAAACGTGTCTATATGTCTGGTTGGCCAGTGCCATACATAGACCAATGTTTGGTACAAATGCAGGGATCCAAAATATTCACTGCCATTGACTGTGCGCAGGGATATTGGACTGTACCAGTCCATAATGAAGACCAATACAAATTGGCCTTCACATTTGGAAAGCAGCAGTATACCTGGACCCGTATGCCTTTCGGTTACATAAACTCTGGTCATGAATTCGCTGTGTTCATGCATAAAGCTATGCCTGACGCACTCGAGAGAGGAATGTTATCATATGTCGACGATGTCTTGCTGAAAAGCACTTCCTTTGATAAGCATATCATAGAGATTAGACATGTTCTCACTCAGTTAAGAGAGGCAGGGATTAAACTGTCTTTACATAAGGCGCAATGGTGTCGCACCCATGTCAATTTCCTCGGACATGAGGTAACCTCTGATGGATTAAATCCCCAGAGGAAGAAGGTTGAAGCCGTACTAAAGGCTAAAACACCTTCAAACATCAGGGAATTAAGATCGTTCCTTGGTATGACTAACTACTCCCGTAAGTTCATAGATAACTATGCAGAAATAACGAAACCACTCTTACACCTGCTTAAAAAGGAAACTACCTGGAACTGGGGGGAGCCTCAGGACCTAGCGGTAAGTGAACTGAGGAGGAAGCTCACTCAGGCACCCTGTTTAGCATACCCAGAGGGGGGTAAGCCCTTCTATCTGGAGACAGGATATACCGATTTAAGCATCAGTGCTGTTCTGTATCAGAAGCAGGACAGTTTAAACAAAGTTATTGCATATGCTAGCAAGACTTTGTCACCTGTTGAAGTTAAATTCAACACGTGTGAGAAGGCGTTATTGTCGACTGTCTGGGCACTACAAAATTTTCGTAGCTATATCCAAGGTGAGAAAATAATTGTAGAAACAGCTCACCAACCTCTACAGTATCTGCAGAGTGAAAGAATTAGAGACGGTAACCTCTCTAACAGTCGAATTACTGCATGGACTCTATCCTTACAGGGATGGCCATTAGAAGTCCGTTATAAACATAATAAGAGAAGCCCAGTTGCCCAAGGTTTAGCAGAATTACATGACTGTACTGCTCCATCTCTGGATGATAATGACACCGGAGATGACTTCCTAGAAGAGCAATTGTTATCCCCTTATAAAGTTTATGACGAGGAATACTGTCGACCACTACCGTGGGTATACATTGATGGTTGTTCATATCACCACGTCGCTGGTGCTGAACGGAAGTTAGTTGCAGGTATCGGAATCGCCTGGATAGGTGATTATCCCAATGTATCTATAGGATGCAGCATTGGTCCCAAAAGCAGTCAGATAGCCGAACTCTGTGCAGTATATAAGACCATTCAAATGGCAATAGAATATAGTATCACAGAATTTGTTATCATAACTGATTCCAACTATGTTCGCAACAGTTTCGTCGAATATCTGCCTAGCTGGAAACGTAACCAAATGCTGAAAAGCAATAACAAACCTGTTAAACATGGGAAATTGTTTTGTAAAATTGATGAGTTGGTTAAGGAACATGGTTTAACCATATATTGGAAGAAAACCAAAGGCCATTCTAAAATAGAAGGTATTGACAAGGATGGTAATGATTTAGCCGATTCACTGGCAAAACAAGCAGCCATCAATGGTGAAACCCTAAACATTGATGATCTTATGGGTTCAATTCACGTTGAAGCCATAACTAGACGACAGGCTAGAGATAATGCCGACTTAAATGTCGTGCAATGGAGTAAAGAAGCTCCTAGTGAGGACCTGATTACCAGTCAGAAGAACGATCCTGTCATAGGCATATTCTATAAACATATAGAAGACCCTACTGCCAATCCCATCACAGATGAGGATTGCAAAGATAATGAAGATTTACGAATCTTGATGAGATATAAAGTCCAATTTAGTATCATGGATGGGTTGCTGGTCAGAACTTCTAAACATGGTATTCAACAATGGGTAGTCCCAACTGTATACCGAGGGTTAATGCTCCAACACGCACATGATGCACCTACATCTGGGCATCGTGGTGATAAGATCACATATGAGATATTGCGTGATTATGCATATTGGCCACACATGTTAAGAGATGTTAAGACATACTGTCAGGGATGCTTGATTTGTCCGCAATATCAACCCCATGGTCCAACCCATCGTGCACCACTTCAGAAGAGGGGGGTGTCATTACCCTGGTCTGATATCAAAATTGACTTTATAGGTCCTGTAACAAGATCTTCAAGAGGTAACAAATACATGTTAACCGTTACATGTATGTGCACAAAGTGGATAGAATGTTTGCCTTGTAAAGAGAACACGAGTACCGTGTGCGCCACTTTGTTGATTAACCATGTCTTTTCCAGGTTCGGTCTGCCTCAAAGAATTGAGTCAGACAGAGGTAGTCACTTTACCAGCGAAGTTATGGCTAAGATGTGGAATATTCTAGGTGTTAAACGAAAGCTACATATTGCATACCGCGCTGCGTCTAGCGGGGGGGTAGAGCGATATAACCAGTCTATCGTTAATATTCTGAAAAAGTACGTTAAGGAGTCTGGTAAAGACTGGGACATTAAATTGCCCCTAGTTTTAATGGCGATTAGAGCTACACCTAGCACTGCTACCAAATTGTCACCTTTTGAATTGATGACAGGAAGAAAGATGGTTTTACCTCAGCATTTACTATATCGTACTTCGGATCATAATTTGATCAATGCTGCCACTACGCATCAGTATATTGAAGATTTGCGCAAGCATTTACAGCATGCGTTTGCTTTTGCCCAAAAGAATCTAGAGAAAGCAGCAACAGGGGTTAAAACCTATTACGATTTAAAAACCACGAAAAAGGAATATGAGATAACAGATCAAGTCTATCTGTATAATTTTGCGCGAAATCAAGTCAAGGAAAATAAATTTTTACCTTCTTGGAAAGGGCCATATGTCATCATTGACGAAATTTCCCCAGTAGCGTACAAGATAAAAATTCCTAAGAATGGTGATTTTATTGAAAAGTGGGTTCACATTAACCAGTTGCGTGCTTGTCATCCTAAATCTCAATTAAGGATTATAGGTGTGGATTCGGATGCAGAAGGGTGAACGACTAACCTGGATGAATGCTTGATTCACGTGGTATCGTATGATGTGAAATGTTGTGATGTGTCATGATCTCATGTACGTTCATGTCATTAACCATTTCCTTGCCATCCAATAACTACATTTTCTAAGCAGGTTACCAGCTTGTTTAACTGCTATAGGCATATTGCTGAGGAGTCAGTAATAAATGTAGTGAGGTATGACGTTATAAAAATAGAATTAGAGAGAATACATATGTTGATGTATCGTAATAATGTGTTGTCCTAGGCCAAGTGATGTCACACTGTTATAAGTTTGTATACTTAACAAACCTTGAATCATTAGTAGATAAGTCTGAAACGAGTTCCTGATCCGTGACTGTCGAAAGATGTCCAAGAAGGATGTGGCGTGTTTCTGGATCGTACTGCTCCTGTGCCAAGAGCTACGGACCGACCCGATCGCAGAGATGGGACCATCCTCCGGCATCCTGATTCAAGAGACACCAGGGTTCATCTTAACAGAGAAGAGGATCCTTACCCAACGTGTGTTCGTCAGCTTGGACCCCAAGATTTCCATCGAGAAGGCGTACAACATTTCATCGATGCAGCTTCCTGAGTTACAGACTTGGTACCAGATGCACCTCCAAAGAGCACAGGACCGTGTGCGAAACATCTTGGAACAAGCCCGGAAACCATTTGTATCCAGTTCTATTTCGATGAGCAACCGACAAAAGGTTCCTCACCGCTATAATTGTTGCATTAGTTTGTGCCACTGTTGGTGCAGTTGTCGCAACTGGAATGTCTGCAGCCAACTCTATTACTGTCCAAAAGCTGGATATGGAAATCTATGCGCTAAAGCAACACATTAACGATATTCATCAGGTGATAAAAGAGCAAAGAACACTTCTCCAAGACGTGTTAACTATTGTGGAAGACACAGTTGTTACAACAAATTGCATTCGGAGTTAATTGCCAAATCCACTGAGTTGCACCAAAGTCATGACTTATTTAAGCGTGAACTTCTATTTCTGCATGACCCGATATTGTTCCACACACTTGCTTTTCTCGACGAAGTGCAAACTGGAATGATCGAATTGGCAGGGGGACGCATACCTCTGTATTTTGTATCCAAGGATATTGTTCATGCGATGCTCGCCAATGTGGATGGAGAAACAATTGAGCCCATGCAATTAAATCTGGCCTTTGAGATGGGGAGCGCTATACCTCTCTTAATTGACCCGGAACGTATGGAGATTTGCTTTTTATTGGCCATACCATATGTAACTCCCAAAAACATTTTTCAAATGAAAACAATTTACAACGTTGGTACATGGAAGGAAAATATCCATGTAAAAGTCCAAACCCCAGACGTTTTGGCTTTTCAACCGTGGATACCAGATTGGTATTCAATACTCATTTTGAATGACTGTGAAAAATTCAAAGACAATAATTTCCAATGTGATGGAAAACCTTTCGTGTACGATTCTACCAATGCTTTGTGTGGGATCGAGTACCTTAAACATGGCAATGAAACATGTCAAGTTACTATGTCAAAAACCGACAGTAATGCGTTAGTTCATGCTATCTTAGTAAAAGATAAATGGTTGGTAAGCACGTGTCTTAAAAACATGAGTGTTTTTCGCAGGGACCAGGTGACTAATAAAGTAATTGCCTTACCAGCACCTGTATCACTGATCAAGGTACCCCACGACTCTCGTATCACCATCGGTGACGTTACGCTATACCCAGTGTACACTGACGTCCTCGAAAGTGCTATTGAGATGGTGGATCCCTTCCAGAATCTAGATATCCCTCTAGATCCTAATCTTAAGTTCTTGCTGGACCATAAGCCCAACCACACTATCCAAATGTCGATCAAGAAAGATAACATTTCTGTGGACACATTTAAATACTCTGAGTTAGATACTGACCTTATTGATCGTGTTGACTGGTTCATCCATGTTAAAATTGTTATTGGGTGTATTATGATAATAATGATATTATGGTTGATTGTACTAAGCGTAAAGTTCAAAACACTTACAGGTACAAAAATATACAAAGATGTTCATCCCACGCATGAGCCTATGTTAGAAATGATGTGATTGCACAATATGTCTTGTGACTTCCATAGTGCCTACTCATAAGCTAAATTACTTGGCTATGATATCCACTAAAGGGGGGTTATGTCAGGGTATTTATATCGGCAGACATTTTGTGCTATGATAGAAATACAAAGTGTATATTCTGAAGTCATTGCTAAACAGACCAGACTCCATTTTGTTATTCTCAAGTTAACAAAGACACAACATTTCTTTCCTTTCTCTATTGCTGACCGCTTAGCCAGAGCTGAATGGAACGTGTATATAAACAAACCAAAGAGATAAGACATTGAGAACGGGGGATGGACAGACTGTATAAATTCTATTCCCAGACTTATGTGACAGAGGAGATTAAATAATTAAATTTTACTTTCGATATTGTACAACGTCCCATTATAGTTTAAGGTGAAACTTAGTTCACAAACTATCAATTTTAGGAATTACTACAGAAAATGGAGACGCATAGTCTGGATAAATCCGAAGAAAACCCTTTGATCTGACAGAAGATTTGAGTTATTGGATACATAAAGATAACGTAAATGACGTCAAAAATAGCCACCAGGAAAAGTTAACTCTTTCCTGGATAGGTATGTCTAGTGGAACAAGGCTGCCCTCTTGAGTTCGAATATTAAAATGATTACCTAGAAGGCAACCACACCCCACATTTGTGATTGGCTATCACTTAGAGGAATTTCCCCTTTAAAAAGTTAAGACAAGGGAAGAGTCGAGAGATTCAAAGATTGAAGAGAGAGACATTACGAAACTCTGGGGATTCAGAGAGATCCAGGCAGAATCGGGCGACCAGAGTAACCAAGAAACTCTCACACTCCATGCAGAGAAAGAGATCTATGACATTTAGCTACCTGAGGATATCTGATGAGAAAATATCTACTTAACTGGTAAATATACAGACATTTAATTAATTAATTAAAATTAATTAAAATTAATAGCATGATATATGACTGGATAAATCATGTTTGATTTCATATTTAGAAATCTTAATTATTAAAGAATATATATATGGTTATAGCATCCCATCTGCAGCTGGGATCAATATAATCATTAATGTATTTGTGTGATTAATATCACGTTAGCATATCATGACCATTTATCCAGCTGTATTGATTGGCTCTAAAATAAGATAAAATATCTGTTTAGACAAATTAATTAAAATATCAGCTAATATAACATAGTAGATTTCTCTCATCGGATAAAATCAAGGAAATGGTTGAAGACTGGTTAAATGTTATTTATTAAAATTACATAGGAGTAGATCTTAACTACTTAGGAGGTCTAACCAGCATTGAAAGGGTTACTTCTGCCAGAAAGTTTTACTGCAGCTCTAAGGAATGCTCTGTCTCCTTAAAACTTTGTTTCCTTAGCTGTAAAGAAAGGGTCGTAAATCAGTCTTGACAGCTAATGGAGTCTATGCCGTATTAACCAGGAAGTAAATGGCCTATTGTACTGCATATACGATTTTATACTGAATATTCATTGATTATTGCCATATTGTATTACATATTCATGTTATACTCGAATTCCATTGATTATTATCATGCATGTTACTCATCATTATTATTTAAATTGTTAAGAAATAAATATCTATTTTTATAACAATTTGTGATTTTTAATTACCGGTATATGGTTATACATTTCATTTAACACGATAACGATTAAGGATCTGAGAATTGAAATCGTGGGCAATTCTCTCTGTTTACATTATTATCCCATAAATATCCCCACAAATCAAAGGCCTGTATACGGGCAAATCTCCCGGAGGAGACGGTTTCCCCAATGCGTATTATAAAGACATACTGGCCCCTCATTTACTTAAGGTGTACCATACAGCATCAGAGACTGGAGCACTCCCACCGGAAATGTTGCTTGCTACCATAGTAACATTGCCCAAGCCTGGCAAACCAACTGACCAATGTAAGAATTTCCAACACCATCTCTGTGCTACACACTGATGCAAAACTCTATGCAAAGATTCTCGCTAACAGACTCAGCCCTATTCTCCCGTCATTAATTTGTGATGACCAAACTGGTTTCGTAGCAGGGACACAGGCCATGGATAACACTTGCAAATTGACGCTGGCAATGGAAAATGTTTGGGTGGTCTACTATTAGCCTTGGACGCCGAAAAAGCATTTGACCACCTCGGCTGGGCCTTCCTAGAACCTCAGCCTCCACTCCTCAACAGACATCATGGGCTAGCTCCAAAATCACATTAACAAAGTACGATTTTCCCTCCGCGTTCTTATGACAAATTTCCGCACTATATTCCGGTCCTACAGCCCGAGTAATGCAATCAGCTTTTCTGGTAGTTCCAGGTTTAGTGGTAAGGAGAGAGCAAGTGATAGGCAGAGAGAAGGTGTGGTGGAATCTCGGTAAAAAAGGATACAGGATATAGTATTCCCCTCCTCCATTGTGCTGGGCAAGCCATGTGGTCAAACGGGAAGTTAGTTCTTGTTTGATTGATTGGGTAAGAGTATGTGTGGGTGGAGCTGATTATGGGTGGAGTTACATGCCTATATAAGGAACCTACACTATTGTTCGGGGCTCAGATCTTGTTGTATTTTGGTGATATTAGTCCCTCTGAGTCCCGGTCAGTGAATCGAATAAAGAATCTCTTCCTTCCTGAAGAAACCTGTGTCCATCTCTCTGTGCTTGGCTTCCGTCAGTTTCTCCGGTATCAAAGGGGTGGCTGTTACTGATAAGGAGACAGGGGGATGGCTGCTAGTAATAGGGAGAGATAGGGGATGGCTGGTAGTGATAGGGGAGGAGTCTGCTAGTGGTAGGGGAGAAAGAGGGATGGCTGCTAGTGACAGAGAAGGGGATGGCTGCTAGTGATAGGGATAGAAGGGGTGAGCGGTAGCTGAGAAGTAGCTGAGAAGCAGAGGCGTCAGACGGTCTATCTTTGCCCACGCTCTCTACGGCTGCACCCCTGAACTTCTGCGTGGACCTCCCTTCGTCTCGGCGCCACTGGTCTGTTGTCCAGGAGATCATCGGCCTCTACGTAGTAAGTGCTGGGGTGTCCCCCACGATGAGTGTGAACTCAGGTTCAGGAACGAGGAGGTAAGACGACCACTGTTTTAGACGGTGGACCCACTAGGGGTATTGGATACCGATTGTGCGGTAGGCCCATAAGGGGTTATTTGGAATCTGCCCCCTCCAGTGGAGGGAAGGAGCAAAGGCGCACCGCTCAATTAAACGCCCTGTAGTCAGCCCGTTTCATTTTGGTTTGGAGTCAGGCTGGGTTCTGGTGTAAATAGCCCAAGCCGGACACCGGTGTCTTGTCTAAACTAGCGTTCTAGGGTGTATATTACGTTCGCTAGGTCGGAGGGACCGGGAGAATAAGCGGCGTCTGTGTAAATTCGGTCCGCTAGATCTCAACCTATCTTGGCTAAGTGGGAAGGCGTGTAAATTTGGAACCCACTAGATTTTTGATAGAGTATTTAGACTAAGAGGGTTCTGTTGTAAATTCCGCCCTCTAGTTCGCTATATGTGGTGCTTGGGCAGTGTGGCTAACCAAAACGGATGTAGATAGTTTTAGGTAGTCCATCAAGGTACTGGCCAATAGATTAGTTGGGAATTGTAAATGTGTTAAAGATTGTTGTAGTAGCGTGTATATCTTGCTAGATAGCGTGAGCTCTGCCGTCTAGCGAGAGTGTGAATAGTGTGTAACTGTATTATAGCGCACGGTACCATAACCATGTATAATTACTGATACTGTAAATAACTACTAATAACTGTCGTCTATGTTGTATGTTTAACACCATAACCATTACTAATTGAACTGTGACTTTAAATTTTACTCTAACCAATGCTAACCGTACTATAACTACTGTTTGTAAAGACGATGTTACTGGGGTATGTTATAGACGGGTAATTCAGATATAGGGAATTATAGCGTGGGTGACTGTACAGTTTCGCCAAAAGGTACAGTGATAGTTACTTAGTGACTGGTGTAACCGCTGTGTGTGTACGGGAATTCCCTGAGTGTTTTGTTGTGTGCGTTTCGCTTAGTAACTGTACCACGTGGTGCTGTTGCCGAGGGAACGGGTGTGACTGTTGGAAGTGTGTTTGTTTAGTTTCTGTTGGAGACGACGCTTCATTGTTGGTATGGGTGCGTCAAATTAAACGGTGATGGATCCCTTAGGATGTATGTTGAAAAACTTTAAAAAGGGATACACTGTGTATGATTTTGGGGTAAAGATGTCTCCAACACGCCTGACTACTTTATGTAGTAGGGAATGGCCTACTTTGGTTGCTGCATGGCCACCACGTGGCAGTTTGGATCCTAATCTGGTACAGCGTGTACACGTGGCTGTATCAGGTAGGCCTGAACTTTAAGGCCAGTTTCCGTATATTGACTGTTGGAAGCAGGCCGTAAATGACTTGCCAAAATGGATCCGGGTATGCCACGAGGATCAATGTCGCCTCATGGTGGCCAGAACTCGCCTGTCCACTAAGGCCGTAATTACGCCCATTTTGGACACGCCTCCTGAGTCCGAGATCCCCATGGCGCCCCCTTACTCCTCCTCCACCGAAAGAGGAAGAGGAGGTGCTGTTGGTAACGCTACTCCCCTTGCCCCGTTGTCCCCACCTACCTCCTCCTCTAGCTCAGAGCCCAGCCCTCTTGTTTTAAACCCTCCCCTTTCAGTACCTACCTCTGTTAACTCCACCTACCCAGATTTGGCACCATTTCTAGTTCCTGGTCAGGCTCCTCCTAGCCCGGCCCGGAATATTTTACTTGCTGACCTCCCCCTCAGTAAAGCGTCCCCATCCCCTTGTCTTACTACCCCTCGGCCGGAACCCCTAACTGACGTTCCTAAACGAAGCCCCATACTAACCCGACAATTGACCGGTACCCTCCAACCCCGACATTATCAAATGCCTCTTCGACTGACACCTGGCCCGACACACATTAACGGTGATGGCCAGATACAATACGCTGATCCAGTATTCGTTTATGTTCCCTTCACAACTACTGATCTATTTAATTGGAAGACCCATAACTCCTCATACACTGAAAAGCCTCAAGCCATGACGGATTTGTTTAACTCCATAATCCAGACACATAATCCCACTTGGGCTGATTGCCAGCAACTGCTTATGACATTGTTTAATAACGAGGAAAGGACAAGGATAAACCAAGCGGCAATTAAAGCGCTGGAAGAAGTGGCCCGTACACAAAATCAGGCCAACCCGGCAGCATGGACCGCAGCACATTATCCAAACACTGATCCGGAATGGAATATCAATGGCGCAGATATGGCCAATTTAAAAGCATACAGGGACGCTATTATTGCTGGCATGAAAGCCGGAGGGAAGAAGGCGATTAATATGTCTAAGACGGCTGAGGTATTACAGAAATGTGATGAATCGCCCAGTGTCTTTTATGACCGATTATTGGAGGCATACCGTTTGTACACCCCCTTTAATCCAGAGGCTCCTGAGAATTCCCGAATGGTTAACTCTGCCTTTGTCAGCCAAGCCTACGGAGATATAAAGCGCAAGCTACAGAAGTTAGAAGGGTTTGTAGGGATGTCCATAACCCAACTAATGGAAATAGCAAATAAGGTCTATATGAATAGGGAGACAGAGACGAAGAAGGAGGAAGAGCGAAAGATGCGTAGAAAAGCAGATATGCTAGCGGTAGATAGAAGAGAAAAGGAAGTGTATAGGGGAACAGATAAAGGTGAGAGTAAGTGGAATGGGGAACCTTTGAGTAGGAACCAATGCGCGTACTGTAGGGAAGAAGGGCATTGGAGAAGTGAGTGTCCACAAAGGGAACAGTATGAGAGAGACAGACCTAGGGCAGGATATAGCAGTAATTATAGAGGAAGAGCGAGAGGTAGAGGAGGTCCTGGAGGAAATAGTGGGAATAATAGAGGAAGTGTTAGTGGAGATAGATATTACCCAGCAGCGCAGAGACCCCGCGAGAGAGAGGATAGGGACTTTGTGGGTTTGGCTGACACAGTCATGGAGGACTATTGATACCGACCGGGCTCCATCCCCCTTCGCCGAGCGGAGCCTATGGTCGATGTAGCAATAGGGGGAAAAAGGAGTGCTTTCATGATTGACACTGGTGCTGAACATTCGGTGGTGACTGACCTAGTCGCTCCTCCTTCAGGAAGAACTATCGCCGTAATAGGAGCAACTGGAAGGAGTGCTGCTAAACCGGTTCTTAAAAGTCGACTCTGTACATTGGGAGGCCACGTAGTGAAACACCAGTTCCTTTATATGCCTGAATGTCCAGTCCAACTGCTAGGACGTGATTTGTTGTCGAAATTACAAGCACAGATAACATTTCTACCTAACGGAACAACATCTTTGAAGTTCAATGGACCTTCAGGTATAATGACAATAGCAGTACCAAAGGAAGAAGAGTGGCGACTTTATACAGTGTTGACCAGCAAAAACCATAAGAGTGATGAATCCTTGTTCAATATACCAAGAGTGTGGGCATAGAATAAACCTCCAGGACTTGCTCGCAATATCCCACCAATTCGAATCGAACTAAAACTTGGGGTTTATCCAGTGAGCTTAAGACAATATCACATCCCACAAAAGGCCAAGAAGAATATACAATCTTATTTGGATAAATTCATAAGGTATGGTATCCTAAAATTCTGTACTTCCCCCTGGAACACCCCATTGTTGCCTGTTCAAAAGCCCGGTACAGATGAGTATCGCCCTGTGCAGGACTTGAGAGCAGTCAATGATGCAGTCGTAAGTATACACCCAGTTGTGCCCAATCCATATAACCTGCTTGCTTTAATTCCGGGCGGGGCTACCTATTTCACTGTTTTGGATCTCAAAGATGCCTTCTTTTGCCTTCGAATTGCTGTGGAAAGCAAGTGTATCTTTGCATTCCAATGGGAAAATGCTGTAACGGACTCGAAACGCCAGATGACTTGGACAAGACTGCCCCAAGGGTTTAAAAATTCACCTACCCTATTTGGATCAGCTTTAAGTCAAGACTTACTGGATTTCAAGTCCATCCCAGGAGAGTGTGTACTATTACAATACGTAGATGATTTGTTGATAGCGGCAGTTACAAGAGAAATATGTCAGCAAGCAACACATGATTTACTACACATTCTTTGGAAGGCAGGATACAAGGTGTCCAGGAAGAAAGCTCAGTTGTGTCAGCCAAATGTCAAGTATCTGGGATTCCATATTTCTGAAGGTCAAAGGATAATGGGGCCAGAGAAAAAGGAAGCTGTATGCCCAAATACCAATACCCAAGAATAGAAGACAAGTGCGGGAATTCTTGGGGGCAGCAGGCTTCTGTAGGATATGGATTCCCAGTTATGCGATATTGTCGAAACCTCTTTATGCAGCTATAAAAGGTACAGAACATGATCCCTTCCTGTGGACCCCTGAACAGCAAAAGGCATTTGAAGATGTGAAGAAGGCGTTGATGAGCGCCCCAGCATTAGGTCTACCTGATCATACACGCCCATTCTACTTATATGTACACGAGCAAAGAAGAATGGCTGTGGGAGTATTGACACAGTACTTGGGATCATGGCAACGACCTGTTGCATATATGTCCAAACAACTGGATGCAGTGGCCAGTGGTCTTCCACCTTGTCTAAGAGCCGTAGTGCCGCCCTGCTGGTAGCCGAAGCTGATAAGCTCACTCTGGGTCAGGAACTCTACGTGCGAGTCCCGCACGCAGTACAAACGTTGCTAGACTATAAAGGCAATCATTGGTTTAGTAATAGCTGCATGACTAAGTATCAAGCTATGTTATTTGAAAACCCGAGAGTGCATCTAGAGACTGTTAATACCTTGAATCCAGCTACCCTTTTGCCACAACCTACTGAGAGTCAACATGATTGCCTGGAGGTGATGGATGAAGTGTTCTCAAGTAGACCGGACCTTCGTGATTTTCCCATCCAGAACCCTGATGTCCAGTACTATACGGACGGCAGTAGTTATGTGAAAGAAGGGATTCGCTATGCAGGATATGCAGTGACAACCATAGACAAGGTGATAGAAGCTCGGCCATTGTCAAAAGGAACATCGGCACAGAAGGCAGAACTAATCGCACTTACACGAGCGTTACAATTGGCTGAAGGTTTAAGGGTGAACATCTACACGGACTCCAAGTATGCGTTTTTAACCACTCATGCCCACGGAGCCTTGTATAAAGAAAGAGGACTATTGAACTCAGAGGGTAAAGAAATCAAGTACGCAGCTGAGATATTACAACTACTGGAAGCCATGTGGGAACCGAAAGAAGTTGGTATCATACATTGTCGAGCGCATCTGAAAGGTGATGGTGATGTAACAAAAGGAAATCGGATGGCAGATAATGCAGCTAAGTGTGCCGCTGAATCAGGAAAACAGGAGTATGTGGAACATATAGCTGCTCTTATACCGACCCCACTGTCTCAATGGACTCCAGTTTATACAGCTCAAGAAGAAGAGTGGTTAAAGACTGAAGCTGGGAAGCATCTGGAGAATAATTGGTATCAGTTAGAAGATGGAAGAATAGTCATTCCAGCATCATTAGCTGTAGAAATTGTCCAGAATTATCATAACGGGACACATTCTGGAAGAGATAGTATGGAAGAATCTCTCAGGAAACATTTCTACATACCAATATTGTCCAACTTGACTCAAGCCATTGTACGAAGATGTGTGATATGTGCTAAAAATAACGCAAGGCAAGGACCAGTGAAACCACCGGGAGTCCAGTATATGGGGGGACTCCCTATGTCCGATCTTCTAATAGACTATACGGTAATGCCTAAATCCGGCGGACATCGCTACCTACTAGTAGTTGTGTGTACCTACTCAGGTTGGGTAGAAGCATGTCCCACTCGTACAGAGAAAGCAGGAGAAGTTGTGCGATTCCTGTTGCGAGAAATAATACCCCGATATGGACTACCATGTTCTATAGGATCGGATAATGGTCCAGCCTTTGTTCACCAGTGCCTACAACAACTGACTCATATGCTTGGTATTAAGTGGAAGCTTCATACGCAGTGGCGTACATACCAGGGTCGCAGGGGTCGCGGCTGCGACCGGGCCCGGCCCACCAGGGGGCCCGGCCGCCCCTGCGACCCAGTATGTACCCATAGGGCCAGCCTCTTCTGCTGGGGGGCCCAGGAGCCGGCCACCTCCGGGCCCCCCGAGGCTGGCCCTGCTGTCACCCGGCTGGCGGGCGCGCGAGGGAGCACTGTCCCCTGGGTGCTCCCTCTTCAGCTCCCTCGCGCACCGCACTGAAACCGGAGCCGGAAGATGACGTCATCTTCCGGCTCCGGTATCAGTACGCGCCGCGCGAGGGAGCTGAAGAGGGAGCACCCAGGGGACAGTGCTCCCTCGCGCGCCCGCCAGCCGGGTGACCAGCAACACCACTGGACCCCAGGGAATCCCCCCAGCTCTCACACAGGTAAGGAGGCTGGGGGGATTAAATAAAAAAAAAAAAACTGAAAAAACGTGTGTGTGTGTTTATTGAGTGTGTTAGTGAGTGTGTGTTAGTGAGTGTGTTAGTGAGTGTGTGTGTGTGTTAGTGAGAGTGGTAGTGAGTGAGTGTGTTAGTGAGAGTGTTAGTGAGAGTGTTAGTGAGAGTGTTAGTGAGTGTGTTAATGTGAGTGTGTTAGTGTTAGTGAGTGTTAGTGTTAGTGAGTGTGTTAGTGTTAGTGAGTGTGTTAGTGAGTGTGTTAGTGAGAGTGTGAGTGAGTGTGTGTTAGTGAGTGTGTTAGTGAGTGTGTTAGTGTGAGTGATTGTGTTAGTGAGTGTGTTAGTTTTAGAGTGTGTTAGTGTTAGTGTGTGTGTCTGTTACTGAGTATGTTTGTGTGCGTCTGTCACTGAGTGTGTGTCTGTCAGTAAATGTGTGCGTCTGTTCATGAGAGTGTGTGTGTGTGTGTCTAAAGCACTTACCTTTCTCCAGCGCCGGGCTCCCTTGGCGCTGGGGATCTCTCCGTCCCGATCCGCCTCTCAGCTCCTAATGCACATGCGTGGCAAGAGCCACGCGCGCATTCAAACCGCCCATATAGGAAAGCATTACTCAATGCTTTCCTATGGACGTTCAGCGTCTTCTCACTGTGATTTTCACAGTGAGAATCGCAGAAAATCCTCTAGCGGCTGTCAATGAGACAGCCACTAGAGATGGATTAACCCTCAGTGAAACATAGCAGTTTCTCTGAAACTGCTGTTTTCAGCTGCAGGGTTAAAACTAGAGAGACCTGGCACCCAGACCACTTCATTGAGCTGATTTGATCTGGGTGTCTGTAGTGGTCCTTTAAGTGTATGTGTTTATGCATGCACTGGCGTACATACCGCGGTCGCACAGGTCGCAGCCCTGCGACCAGGTGCCCGCCCGCAATGTGTTGCGGCCCCAGCCCGCGCAGAGTAAGCGGGGGGGGGCCCACAGATCAGTTTTCGCACCGGGGCCCCATGGGTTGTGTGTACGCCACTGTTCATACGGCATATAGACCTCAGAGTTCTGGGAAAGTGGAAAGGATGAACAGAACTATTAAGAACCAATTGGCAAAGATGTGTCAAGAGACTCAACTTAAGTGGAATGTTCTTTTGCCCATAGCTCTGTTGTGCATTCGTAGTACACCTACCAGAAGGATGGGTCTCTCACCTTTTGAAATTATGTATGGGCGTCCACCTCCTGTACTTGGTAACTTAAGGGGGGATTTGAGTCAGTTGGGAGAAGGAATTACTCGGCAGCAGGTTGTAGAGTTGGGTAAAACTATGGAGGAGGTACAGAAATGGGTACAAGATAGATTACCTGTGAATATTTATCCACCTGTTCATAGTTATCATCCAGGAGATCAAGTATGGATAAAAGAGTGGAACAGTGTACCGTTGGGGCCTAAGTGGAGGGGTCCTTATGTTGTTCTTTTGTCTACCCCTACAGCTATAAAGGTGGCTGAAGTGACTCCGTGGATTCATCACTCCAGGGTTAAACCAGCAACAGTAGATTCTTGGCAAGCTACACCAGATCCAGAGAATCCCTGCAAGATCCGGTTAAAGCGCACAACTCAGTCGGAGTGACGAGGAGATATTGGGACTTCAAGCGTAATTAAGGAGATCAGCAAGTAGGTGTTTTGACGGCCATAATAAAGCCTGACCACTTACCCACGTGACATAGCCAGAGTGTCTTGAAGGGACCTCTGTGAAGGGAAGATAGGACCTGAAGAACTCCATCCCTTGCAGCCCTTACATCCTGGAAGCTGAGGTGCCATCGCACGGACGAAGAATTAGGATAAAGATGTCAGGACAAATGTATTTGATAATGTATATATTTGTGTTTTTAATTATTCAGGAAGGTAGAGGTACCGACACACCTGGCTGTGAGGTTTGCATTAAGACTACTAAAACAGGTAATCATATTTCCCAGACCCTTATTTGGCATTCACAATATGAGTGTAAAGGATATGTATCTAGGTGTAGATACTTAGGTATAGATTATAGTGTATGCCATTAAGGAGTAGGAGAACCTAAGTGCTTCAATCCAGAGTATCAACCCCGTACAATTTGGTTGACCCTTCGGAATGGAGACTCACAGGGGACCCTAATAAATAAGACAATACTAGAAACCGTACATTCTTCGGGTGTTCTGCTATTTGATGCATGTAAGGCGATATCAAGTGGTAGAAAACCGTGGAATGTATGCGGGGATCTTAAATGGGAAAGAACGTATGGGTCTAATGATAAGTATATTTGCCGCAGTAGTAAGAACAAGTATATAGATCCAAAATGCCCAAATAAGGATTATAATTATTGTCCATATTGGTCTTGTGTAGGGTGGGAAACTTGGGGACAGACAGTAGATAAGGATATGATTGTTACTAAGTTGCCTACCAAACCATATTGTAAGTCCATGGAGTGTAACCCCGTCCATTAACTTATTAATAATCCTGAACAGTTTATAGATAGGTTCGGAAACTTATTTGGGTTCCAGATATATGGGACGGGTTTGGATCCTGGGACAATATTATTTATAGGGATAGAGACCGATACCGTAGCATCCCAAACTCATCAGGTTTTCCATTCTTTTTATGAAGAGATGAGTGTAGAAAATAAGATCCCCCATAATGCTAAGAACCTGTTTATTGATCTAGCCGAGAGTATTGCTGGTAGTCTTAATGTGACCAACTGCTATGTGTGTGGAGGTACTAATATGGGAGACCAATGGCCCTGGGAAGCAAAGGAGGTAATGTATTCTGGTTCTGAGACAATTGAACAGATAACATCTTCTCAAGCCGATTATCAAATGAGTGTTAGAGGTAAATCTGAGTGGCGATTAAAGACCTCCATTAAAGGTTATGTTTGCATAGCAAGGAAAGGAATAATGTTTAATACATCTGTAGGAGAATTGACTTGTCTGGGGCAAAAAGCTTATGATGATAATACAAAGAATACAACTTGGTGGTCGGCTTCAAATGTCTCAGAACCACCTAACCCGTTTGCAAGTTATACCAATTTAAAGGACGTGTGGTTTGATCTATCTATTACATCTAGTTGGAAAGCCCCGGCAAATTTG
The DNA here is from genome assembly GCF_036172605.1 of Pelobates fuscus. Taxonomy (NCBI): domain Eukaryota; kingdom Metazoa; phylum Chordata; class Amphibia; order Anura; family Pelobatidae; genus Pelobates; species Pelobates fuscus. Next base: position 275,832,344 of record NC_086318.1, on the reverse strand, counting down.
TACTGGATCTGTGGTAAGAAAGCCTATTTGGAGTTACCACAGGACTGGGAAGGGGCATGTGTGTTAGGTATGCTCAAGCCATACTTCTTCTTGTTGCCTATTGAAACAGGAGAGACTTTGGGAGTTAAGGTGTATGATGTGAATCATAGGAAGAAAAGGGGACCCTTAGAGATAGGTACCTGGGAAGATAATGAATGGCTTCCCCAGCGTATTATAGATTATTATGGGCTAGCTACATGGGCAGAGGATGGTACTTTTGGATATAGAACCCCAATATATATGCTCAACCGTATTATAAGGTTACAGGCAGTGGTTGAGATAATTACCAACGAGACAGATTCATGTCCTTAGGGAGTCGCAAAGTCTGGTCTGGTTCATGGCAACCTGAGGTGTAAGCAAACTATGGTTAAGTGATGCATCTGGAATTGTGAAATATCAGAAGCATCAAAGGGGGGAATGTGGTGGAATCTCGGTAAAAATAAATTTAGTAGGCCGAGATTAGGTATGTGTACGTGCATATACTGGTGTATCGGTCGGTTGGTTGCACGTGGCAAAGATACAATCAGTAGTGTACGGAGCATGTGCAAGGATACAGGATATAGTATTCCCCTCCTCCATTGTGCTGGGTAAGCCATGTGGTCAAACGGGAAGTTAGTTCTTGTTCGATTGATTGGGTAAGAGTATGTGTGGGTGGAGCAGATTATGGGTGGAGTTACATGCCTATATAAGGAACCTACACTATTGTTCGGGGCTCAGATCTTGTTGTATTTTGGTGACATTAGTCCCTCTGAGTCCCGGTCGGTGAATCGAATAAAGAATCTCTTCCTTCCTGAAGAAACCTGTGTCCATCTCTCTGTGCTTGGCTTCCGTCAGTTTCTCCGGTATCAAAGGGGTGGCTGTTACTGATAAGGAGACAGGGGGATGGCTGCTAGTAATAGGGAGAGATAGGGGCTGGCTGGTAGTGATAGGGGAGGAGTCTGCTAGTGGTAGGCGAGAAAGAGGGATGGCTGCTAGTGACAGAGAAGGGGATGGCTGCTAGTGATAGGGATAGAAGGGGTGACTGTTAGTGATAGGGAGACAGAGGGATGGGATGCTAGTTATAGGGAGAGAAGGGATGGCTGATAGTGATAGGCAGAGAGAGGAAAACATAAGGGGGAAAGAAAATGAGGTAGGACTGTTGCAGCAATAAAGGACAGAGCTCAACACAAAATATATGATTTAGCTCTGTGGAGCTAATTCATATATTTTATGTGCTACATATACAATTACTTAATAAAACATAGCTGCTTACTGTTGTAAGTAGCTAAAAAGAGGTGATGCTATTGCCTCTCACTGCTCGGTGATCCTCTAGCAGGGTCTGATGTAATGGATGTGATGTCACATACCCGCCCACTGCAGGCTCTGCTGGGGAGAGCTGCATCATGCTGGTTACTGGGAAAAATGAGGCAGAGCAGGGACAGAAAAATGCTGCCCCCGTGAAAGTGCCGCCTGCCGCCATGACTCCATTGTGACCAATAAACTGGCGGCCCTGCCTACACTACACATTGTGGAAAACTGAGGATTTACTCATTTTAGACCAGTGGTTCCAAACCCAGTCTTCGAGTACCCCATAACAGTCCAGGATTTAGGGATTACCTTGTTGTGTCTAAAATGTGTTTTTAGAAAGAAAGAAAAAAATCACTTTAGACACAACAGGGTAATCCCTAAATCCTGGACTGGAACAGGGCTGAAAAATAATTACCCATACCGCTAAAGTGTCAATTTCCTCTGTGAATACTCCACAAATATTAAGAGAACAATTTTTAATGGATGAAAGTAGCACTGATCAAAATTCATACATACTGTCTTTAGATGAGGCAATATATTCTTTAACAAACTGGAAATATCCTCAGGATAATTATGTGATGGAATGTGCACATTTACATGAGATTATCAAAAATTCATATAATATACCAATATTTTAACTATTGAAATCATATAATATACCAATGTTTTGACTATGTAGATTTATATTATCCACCTCCACTGACCTTGTGCTGCTTCCACATAATGCCAAGGGCTTTAATTTCATGCTTAGCATGCTTTCCTTCTTGCAGACACTGGTAACATACAGGAGTCCTGCAGTTCACACAGTACATGCTGTAATTCTCCAGCTCATGATCCGCACAGGTGGCAAACCTGCGTGCAGTGTTAGGTGGCACTAATGCTGTGCAGCCTGGGTTGCTGCTACCAGATTTGGAAGAAGCCAGCTGGGACGGAGGCACCAACCTGTGCTTCGCAAAGGGTCCTCTGGTAGGATGGCACTTCTTCTGACAAGAGGAACAATAAAGGACATCGCATTGTTCGCACATTACAGCAGCCTCGGCTGGGTTGGTATCACAGAGCTGGCACCTGGCAAGGGGTACCACATTCCCAGCACCTGACTCTGAGCCATTAGTGCCTTCAGCACCTGATATCATGTTGCGCTCTTGTTGGTATCTCTGTACTATAGTCTCTAGCAACCGGTTGCGCTGAAATCCACGCAGTCCCCTTTCATCTAGAGATGCGCTACGGTGGCACTGTGGGCAAGTGATGGATGAAGAGCTGCATATGGGTCCATGCATACTTCTGGATGATGCCGCAGAGGAAGCAGACAGAGAAGGGGCAGGAGCAGGGGGTAGAACCCTCACGCCATTTGGAGATTTAAGACTGGGAGTGTAAGAGCCATATCCACTGTCGGCCTCGCTATGGAGGCTCATCTTGTCCAGGTGATCCGGGTAGTCATAATCTGGTCCCATCAGCAACATGGGGCGGGCAGTATGAGGTAGATGCTCAGTCTCTGGAGTCTGCACTACGATGGTCCGCGCACAGGGCAGGCAGACATTATGTGAGCAGGGCAAGATCAGGGGCTCCCGAAAGAAAGAACCACACACCGGACATTTTAGCTCTTCTTCCATGGCTTTTGTTTAAATTTCTCCTTGTCTCTTACAAACTGGGATTGATTATGAGGGGATATATAAATGGATACCTGAAAATGGGGTGGAAATTATATAAGACGAGCAACGCTAGGCTAGAATTGTCGGAAACCAATAAAAAAAAATCAATGCAATTAATAGGCTAGGATGGGAAAGAGACAGAGCTGACAACCGTGTAAACCTGTGTTACAAGCAGAGAACGCGCAGAAAAACGAACACAAACAAGCAATATATTGATGGGCATATAAGAGAGAGAGCTCATACTATGAGTAAAAATTGTATTAAAAAATATATTAAAGATTTGCTGTGAATTGCAAGAGCTGTGATCTATCCGCTTCTTCCAGTGTAAAGCAGAATATTCACAGTGTAGACAGAAAGGACGGTGGGTTCAGCAGCACACATCCGTGGACAGCGCCTTATTGCTGACACAAAAACTACTTGCTGTTGCCACCGCTGCTTGGGCTCTGTGACCTTGATTAAGCCGGTTCCTGTGGGTCTGGTCGCTGTGAATTCAGCCTGGGTTCTTTTGATTGCAATGGTGGAGTATAAAAGCATTCGGCCGGGCGATGACTAGAGCTGTTTTGATTTGGCTGGCCGAGGAGATGAGTAAAGGAAAGGAGGAGATAGAGAAGGAGGAGGGATCTTATACTAGGATAAGAAATATAAAAATTGGTTGGAGGAAGAACAAAACACTGCCAGAAAATAAGTGTAAGGCTAGCTACAAATTTCACGTTCAGAATATTAAATAGGGCATGTGGATTTCATACCAATTTATTTCAAAATAGGCAGGTATGGAATTGTTTATTAGAGAATTGTGCCTGCTAATTATTGCGTTTTTATTTTAACAGAAAACAGTTGTTTCATTTTTTGTGTGATATATATTTTCTTCGTGTTATGCCTGATATTAAAATTTAAATAATAGCACGTGTAGGTCAAATTACAGTGAACTATTAGATCTTGTTTTCATTCGAAATAGAACGTAGGCATTCCTAAGCAAACCGGGGCAACAGTGCTTTGTTGTTGATAAAGACCTGTTAAAATGATGGAACACAAGCACAGTATATCTTAACCCCTTAAGGACAGAGCTTCGGAAGCTTGTCTTTCACTTTATGACAACGGCATTTTTTGCATTTTTTGCTGTTTGCGTTCAACTGCAATTTGCATTTGACTAATTTATTGCACCGACGCATATTATATACCGTTTTTTAAAGGACAGAAAGGGCTTTAATTTGATGTAACATATATATACATAAATGCTTATTTATTATAGATAAATACAGAAAAATGCAAAACAAAATGAAAAATTTGGTTTTTTTTTACAGTTTTTGCAATAATAATGTGTGCACAATTAGTGCAGGTTAGGGAAAGTAATTAAAAATAAATTCATTTAGTTGTTCTGATTTACAGAATATATAATGTGTCTGGGATTTTAAGTTTTTTTTTGGTAGTTACAGGTCACAAAGCACAAGGAGTAAAATAAACTTTTAATGTGGAGCGATTTTAGAATTTGGTATGTTTGTCTTGTAAGTTTAACCCCTTAACGCCGTTACGGCGTTCTATGCCGTCCCGCTTTAAGTGGGCTTTAAAGCCGTTGCGGCAGCATAGAACGCCGTAACGGCTTTGAGCCCTGGAGCGCCCGGTATACTTACCTTACCGGCGCTCTGCTTCGGGAGGACTGCCTCACATCCCAGGCAGCCCCCCCCCCCCACGGCAAAAGAAGCCCCAGGGGCCATGTGATCGCTCTCAAAGAGCGATCACATGGCCCCCTATAGCTGGCTGTGGATCTGCCAGCAGGGGGACTGTCTGAAATGTTAGACAGTCCCCCTGCTGGTGGGATCTGTAAAAAAGAAAATATTAGACATGTATAAAATTGAAATAAATATATATATATATATATATATTTTTTTTTTTATTTAATAAATTTTTATTGGTTTATATGTTTTACATAATACAACAAATGCTTTGATACAGCGAGATTACATTGAGATTACAATTTTCAAAATATCGTAGTTTAAAAACAGTGCCAAGATTTTACATAACAACAAGTACAAGATATAAATTGTCACAAGAATTTTGTTGTAGGAGTGCTTTAGGATGAGAGTGACTAAACAAGTAAAAATTTCGTAATAGAAGAGTAAATAAAGCATCCTGGTTTAGCTCAATAGTGGCAATATGCATTTAAAAGGATGCTTTGGAGAACCAAGATTCAAAAGGATGTGGTGAAGTGATATGAGAGAATTGGATGAATTATTATCGAGGTGGTGTGGCCTAGCCACTGTGGTAGATAGGTTTAAATGACAACTACAAATGTTTCAATAATTGGTTCCTTTCAACTCAACCTCCCCTCGAGAGGGGAGGAAAGGGTATAAGGACATACATCTGATGTGATAACCATGATACTAGAGTCGTTGACATGTATGTATATCTCATGCCTTTGTAAAAGGTAGAGGTAGAGAGGAGAGATAGATGGGGATTTTTATTGTGTTAAGTGAGGTTGGGAATTAAGTGTGTTTGAGCCAAGGGTCCCAAATGGACGTGAATTTAGCATGTCTCCCTGTTTTGGTTAAAGTTATTCCATCCATTAGTTTAATATCTTCCACTTTCATTATCCATTCCCTAATTGAGGGGGATTTAGTTTGTTTCCAATATTTGGGAACTAATTGGGAAGCCGCCATGACCAAGTTGCGAAACAATATTAACTCCAGTGACTTAAGTTTGTGCGGTGGTAACAAAAAGATATAGTGTTCCGGGCTACAAGGGAAGGTTTTATGGAATATTAACTGAATGATTATATGAATTCTCATCCAAAATTTATGTATCGTCGGACATTGCCACCAGATATGAGCGTGGTGAGCCTTTGGAGAATTACATCTCCAACAAAGGTCTGGTGATGAAGGGTAAAATTTGTTAAGTTTAGCTGGTGTGTTGTGCCAGCGGGTTATTTTTTTGTAGTTACATTCTTGAGCGTGAGTTGAGATAGTGGATTTATGTATTGAGATAAAAACGTTCTTCCACTGTAGGTTAGTGAGGTTAGTATGAAATTCATCTGTCCACTTTAGTGTAAAAGTAGGTTGAGTTTGTGTGTATGCCTCTTTAATTATTGAATAGAATGCCGAAAGAGTTTTTATCTTTGGAGGATGTGTGGTGCATAATGATTCAAGTCTAGTAAGTGGTCTATTGCCCTCCGGTAATAATGAATGGGACTTGATGAAATGGTTGAGCTGGTCATGAAAGAAGAATTGAACCCCTGTGTGAGAGTCGGATCAGGTAAGTTCCTGTATGGGTTTAAGTTTATTTCCAGTTATTGCGTCGCTTAACTTCAAGTAGGGTCCATTAAATTTAAAGCCCATTTGTTTCCCTGTTGTTCCTTTGTGGAAGTGGGGGTTTAGTGTTAGAGGGTAGATAGGAGAAGGGAAGGGAGAAATATTTGTTTGCTTTCTCAAATTGAGCCAGATATGAAGTGTAGGAGATATCGTTGGGTGTTTGTTTAGTTTTTCCGCGGATCGGGGGTCGTTCTGAAGCCAGGGATAGACTATGAAGCTGTTTTCTAGAGTGACCCATTGGAGTGTTGTATGGGTTCGAGTCCACTCATAGAGTCTTTGTAAATGGGTTGATTTATAGTAGGTATCTATGTCTGGGAGATTTAGTCCCCCTTGTTCCCGTTTTTTAATCAAGGTTTGATATGCTAGTCTGGGAGGTTGAAATAAATATATTTATATATATATATATATATATATAATATATGTATATATATTATATTTTGTGACGAAACCAATCTCGCCACATTGTATTGGAGGAGCCTGGTTGCCTGCCTGCTGCCTTTGGACTATGGCCCTGGGAGATTGGGCCCTTTACAAACAGTGTTCGGCCCTTTTATTACTATGGGAGAAGAATTGACACTTTTTATGGGGCACTTCGGATGCAGCCGAAGTGCCGAAGTTTCCGAAGTGCCGGAGTTTCCGAAGTTGTCGAAGTCGTCGAAGTGACCAGCATCGGACAAAGGACCACGTGGCGGCAGCCATTTTAACTCGAACACCGCCGACCCGCACCATCGACTTCACTTCGACACTTCGACTAAAGTCGAAGTACCAACCATACTTCGAACGGGACTTAACCGTTTTTATGCTAGAAAGTGACCGACCGCACAGCCCAAATCCATGGAACTGTTTTGGGCAAGAAAAGGTGCTTGCGGTCGGTCATAAAAGGACTTTCGTGTAACTTTTTATTTACTGGAGGGATTCGTATGATTTTTGAGAGTGGTTATGTTTAAAGTATGCTGAGTCTGAATATGTGATTGTTATGTGGATACGATGTATGGTTGTAAAGTTATGAAAGTTATGTAAAAGTACATTTTGAACTGTACACATAATGGGATTAAGTGTCACACTAAAGGGAGGGGATGTAAGGGAGGTAACATCTATGTTATTGGTTATTTTATGCCTCCCCCTGGGTGTGGCCTGTATGTGTACTCATGTAATAAAAACCAGGCTGGGTGCCCAGCACCTCAGACCACTGCTTGACCCTCAACACGGAGCCTTGTCTCGTTCTTGGGGGGATTCACTGTATGCTGTTGGAGATTGATTGCTAAGGAGTGTAAGCTGATGTCTGCTTTTCCTATTCGTCTGCTAGCAGCTATTCGTGAGGTTCCAGCTGGAGTGCTACCTTATTCACCTATATCCAGTTCGTGAGTTTTGATGTTCTGCAGTAGCTGTGCCTTTCTAAGAACAGGGGATTATCGCTTAAACTGGGTTTTATCCTCTTGTAAGTGAAACGGTCCGTTACATATTTATAATATATATGTATATTATATATATTTAACGTCATACATAGTGTATTTTAATACTAATATAAACCAATGGAAAAGAGTGCACTCAGGAGAACTTCATACGAAAAATATAATTAATTTATTTCACAATTGTGCCAATATTCAAAGATGATCAAGACGACGTTTCAGTCCCCGTAGGACTTTTATCAAGACAGTGAATGGCGGGAAAGGTAGTGATTTAAATATAACAAGGTTGAAATCTGATTGGAGAGTGAGATATACGAAAGTGAGGCTGTGATGTCATAGGTGCTGTGTCAAAGTTTAAGAGAGGAATTAACCCCATAAGTGCCTGCTAGTGAAGCATGTAAGTAAATATAATTACGGCCAAAGTGTAGATAATTTGCTTTCACAAACATATTAAAATACAAGGATGTAATAGAAGGTAGAAGTTAACGGAGCCACCGAAAAGTGCTTATCTACTAAAGTTCTACAGAGATAAAAGTACATGCACAATGAATGATATTTAATTAAAGTAATATTCAATTTAAGCTTAAGTTGGGGTGGCTACATTCCTACAGAGGAGTTCAATGACCAAAGAAAAATACGGGTCTAAATATAAACACAATGTTACATAGATGCTGAATCTAGTACAATGTAGCTACACTTGTATACACACAAAGTGCTGTACTGTAACACATACTGTAAGACCACTTAGACTATATGGTGCCAACAAAGAAGAAGACACCCCAACAGTGAAGACTTTATGGTATAAGGAAACGTATGTATACATATATATGGAAAACCTTTCGATAAACGGTTCCCCAGTGTGAAGATCCAGAAAGCTTCTCTTTGAAGAAGTAAGGTATCTCTATCGCCCCCTCTCAACGGGGACGGAACGTGTTCGATGCCCATAAATTTCAATGTTGGCAATGTGTGTCCCATCTCGAGAAAATGTTTAGCTATGGGAGTGGTTGCAATGCCACTGGACAATGCTATCCTGATTGTGGATCTATGTCCCCTCATACGTTCCCTTAGGTCATTAGACATTTTCCCAATGTACATAAGACCACAAGGGCAAGTGATGCGATAAACAACGTGTGTAGTGGTACACGTTATCCGTTGTAGTGTCTTGTATTCTTTACCTGAATGGGGGTGAAAGAAAGATTTTCCTGGAGTCATGTTGTTACAGGCTGTGCATTTTAGACAGCGGAAACAGCCTGGATTTTGTTGAGTAAAACGATTTTCAGTTTGTATATAAGTATGGACCAGATAGTCTCTTAGGTTCCTGTTCCTCCTATAGCTTATCATTGGGGTATGCTGAAATGTCGCCGGTAATGTTTTATCTTTTTTAAGTACCTCCCAGTTGTTCCGTATTATTTTGGACATTTCACTCGACTATGAATGAAAAGTTTGAGGGAAGATCATTCTGGCTTGTTTATTCTTGGTTGCAGGTCCGTCTGTATAAATCTGTAATGCTTTCGAATATGCTCTTTCCAATGTGTGTCTTGGATATCCTCGTTGAGTAAATTTTTCAAACATTTCTTGTACCTGGACTGAAGCTTTTATGGAGTCCGAGTTATTCCTCAATACCCTCACAAATTGTGATACCGGTAAAGATTTAATTAAAGGGACACTCCAGGCACCCAAACTACTTCTGCTCATTGGAGTTGTCTGGGTGCCAACTCCCACTACCCTTAACCCTGCAAGTGTAATTATTGCAGTTTTTTTTAAACTGCAATAATTACCTTGCAGGGTTAAGTCCTCCCCTAGTGGCTGTCTATTAGACAGCCACTAGAGGGAACTTCCTGGTTTCTAGCACAGGTTTTCTGTGCTAGAGCGTCGCTGGACGTCCTCACGCTGTGTGAGGACATCCAGCGTCGCTCTATTCCCCATAGGGAAGCATTGAAATTCATTTTCAATGCTTTCCTATGGGGTGCGCTAATGCGCATGCGCGGCATTGCCGCGCATGCGCATTAGGTCTCCTCGGCCGGCGGGCGAGATCAGTCTCGCCCACCGGCCGACGTAAGCAGAAGGAGGAGCGGCGGGGGAGGAGGAAGCAGCGACGTGGGACCTGTCGCTGCGTCTGGTAAGTCACTGAAGGGGTTTTCACCCCTTCAGCAACTTGGGATTGGGGGGTGGGAGGGAGAGGGACCCTCCAGGGCCAGGAAAACAGATCGTTTTCCTGGCACTGGAGTTTCCCTTTAAGTTGGGGGGATGATGACTACTAGCGTGTAGTAACGTATTGCGATCAGTTTCCTTCGCAAATAAAGTATAGCCCAGTTTGTTGTTTTCTATGAAGATACGGAGATCCAAGAAGTCGATTTGTTTGTTGTTAATTTGATGTGTAAGTCTTACAGGTGAATCAAGCTGATTTAATGACTGTATCATGTCATGTAAAGTTTGTTCCTCCCCCGACCAAATAATGAAGATATCGTTGATATATCTCAGGTATTTCAGGATGTACTGGCCTTATTCTTGTAGAATATGTCTTTGTTCGTATCTATGCATGTATGCATTAGCATACATTGGTGCCATAGGAGCACCCATAGATGTCCCCGAGATTTGGATGTAAAATGCTTTCTCAAATCTGAAATAGTTCAATGTAAGGCATAGTTCCAATAATTCAAGGATGTATTCAATTGGGGGCTCAATCCGCTCCTGGTGCTGTGCTAATACTTGACGCATCGCCTGTATTCCCTCTTCGGGGGATAATAGTATATAAGCTGTTTACATCGATGGCCGCTAGGAAAAACCCCTGTGGGGGAAGTTCAATTGAGCTCAGGGCAGCTATAACCTGCGCAGAATCCTTGACATAGGTGGGTAATGACATTACCGTTTTTTTGAATTTTGTATCTAACCATTTTCCGATAGGTTCTAACATCCCACCGATTGCCGATACAATTGGCTGACCTGGTGGACGCTCCAGGTTTTTATGAACCTTTGGCACTGTGTATATGATCGGACACCTAGGATGGGTTTCAAATAAGTATTCAAATTAATTGGCAGTGAGGAAGCCTGAATCCAAGCCCCTCTGTAGTGTTTGATGAATAATTTTACTAAATTCATGGACTGGGTCTATTCCAGTGTACTCATAGACCCTCGTGTCCGATAGTTGTTTGAGGATTTCTGCTCTATAGTCTTCGTATTGTAGAACGACTATGGCGCCCCCCTTGCCCGCTGGTCGTATAATAATGGACATGTCATTAGCCAAACTGTGTAAAGCCTCTCTTTCATGTTTAGAAATGTTAAAACGAGATTTATTTTGAGTAGTTGTAACTTTCATTGTATCGGATTTCAGCATTTGTGAAAACGTTTTTAATGTAGTATTTGAGGTAATGGGGTCAAAGGAGCTGCGTACTTTAAATTGTTCAAATTTAATCCTCAAACAACTATCGGACACGAGGGTCTATGAGTACACTGGAATAGACCCAGTCCATGAATTTAGTAAAATTATTCATCAAACACTACAGAGGGGCTTGGATTCAGGCTTCCTCACTGCCAATTAATTCGAATACTTATTTGAAACCCATCCTAGGTGTCCGATCATATACACAGTGCCAAAGGTTCATAAAAACCTGGAGCATCCACCAGGTTGGCCAATTGTATCGGCAATCGGTGGGTTGTTAGAACCTATCGGAAAATGGTTAGATACAAAATAAAAAAAAACAGTAATGTCATTACCCACCTATGTCAAGGATTCTGCGCAGGTTATAGCTGCCCTGAGCTCAATTGAACTTCCCCCACAGGGTGTTTTCCTAGCGGCCATCGATGTAAACAGCTTATATACTATTATCCCCCACGAAGAGGGAATACAGGCGATGCGTCAAGTATTAGCACAGCACCAGGAGCGGATTGAGCCCCCAATTGAATACATCCTTGAATTATTGGAACTATGCCTTACATTGAACTATTTCAGATTTGAGAAAGAATTTTACATCCAAATCTCGGGGACATCTATGGGTGCTCCTATGGCACCAATGTATGCTAATGCATACATGCATAGATACGAACAATGTCATATTCTACAAGAATATGGCCAGTACATCCTGAAATACCTGAGATATATCGACGATATCTTCATTATTTGGTCGGGGGAGGAACAAACTTTACATGACATGATACAGTCATTAAATCAGCTTGATTCACCTGTAAGACTTACACATCAAATTAACAACAAACAAATCGACTTCTTGGATCTCCGTATCTTCGTAGAAAACAACAAACTGGGCTATACTTTATTTGCGAAGGAAACTGATCGCAATACGTTACTACACGCTAGTAGTCATCATCCCCCCAACTTAATTAAATCTTTACCGGTATCACAATTTGTGAGGGTATTGAGGAATAACTCGGACTCCATAAAAGCTTCAGTCCAGGTACAAGAAATGTTTGAAAAATTTACTCAACGAGGATATCCAAGACACACATTGGAAAGAGCTTATTCGAAAGCATTACAGATTTATACAGATGGACCAGCAACCAAGAATAAACAAGCCAGAATGATCTTCCCTCAAACTTTTCATTCACAGTCGAGTGAAATGTCCAAAATAATACGGAACAACTGGGAGGTACTTAAAAAAGATAAAACATTACCGGCGACATTTCAGCATACCCCAATGATAAGCTATAGGAGGAACAGGAACCTAAGAGACTATCTGGTCCATACTGATATACAAACTGCAAATCGTTTTACTCAACAAAATCCAGGCTGTTTCCGCTGTCTAAAATGCACAGTCTGTAACAACATGACTCCAGGAAAATCTTTCTTTCACCCCCATTCAGGTAAAGAATACAAGATACGACAACGGATTACGTGTACACTACACACGTTGTTTATCGCATCACTTGCCCTTGTGGTCTTATGTACATTGGGAAAACGTCTAATGACCTAAGGGAACGTATGAGGGGACATCGATCCACAATCAGGATAGCATTGTCCAATGGCATTGCAACCACTCCCATAGCTAAACATTTTCTCGAGATGGGACACACATTGCCAACATTGAAATTTATGGGCATCGAACACGTTCCGTCCCCGTTGAGAGGGGGCGATAGAGATACCTTACTTCTTCAAAGAGAAGCTTTCTGGATCTTCACACTGGGGACACTATCTCCGGGGGGATTGAACGAGATCAATCCATTGAACTGCTTTATACCGAAAAGATAAGGCTGCGACAAGCTTCTTTATATGTATATATGGATTTCTCAGTGAGAAGCAGAGTTGTCGTTTATGGACAGGTTTTCCATATATATGTATACATACGTTTCCTTATACCATATAGTCTTCACTGTTGGGGTGTCTTCTTCTTTGTTGGCACCATATAGTCTAAGTGGTCTTACAGTATGTGTTACAGTACAGCACTTTGTGTGTATACAAGTGTAGCTACATTGTACTAGATTCAGCATCTGTGTAACATTGTGTTTATATTTAGACCCGTATTTTCTTTGGTCATTGAACTCCTCTGTAGGAATGTAGCCACCCCAACTTAAGCTTAAATTGAATATTACTTTAATTAAATATCATTCATTGTGCATGTACTTTTATCTCTGTAGAACTTTAGTAGATAAGCACTTTTCAGTGGCTCCGTTATCTTCTACCTTCTATTACATCCTTGTATTTTAATATGTTTGTGAAAGCAAATTATCTACACTTTGGCCATAATTATATTTACTTACAGGCTTCACTAGCAGGCACTTATGGGGTTAATTCCTCTCTTAAACTTTGACACAGCACCTATGACATCACAGCCTCACTTTCGTATATCTCACTCTCTAATCAGATTTCAACCTTGTTATATTTAAATCACTACCTTTCCCGCCATTCACTGTCTTGATAAAAGTCCTACGGGGACTGAAACGTCGTCTTGATCGTCTTTGAATATTGGCACAATTGTGAAATAAATTAATTATATTTTTCGTATGAAGTCCTCCTGAGTGCACTCTTTTCCATTGGTTTATATTGACGGCTGAGGCAGCACCGAGGCAAGCACAAGACCAGTACATTGAGTGCGGGACATTTGAAGTTTACATTTAATACTAATATAAGTACATATATTAGTATTAAAATACACTTAGAATGACGTTACATATATATAATATAAATATATTGTATATATAATAGATATATATACACATATATTATATATATAAATACGTATAATTACAATAATAAATAAATAAATAATAAAATTAATAAATAAAATATTGAAACAAAATTCTAAATAAATTATATATACATATGTAATTTCATTCCAACTGTATTTTGTTATTAATATATATATATTGGTAACAAAATACACTTAAAATGACATTCTATATATATCTATCTATATATAAAATGCAAATAACCGCAAATATATATATATATAGATAAATACATATAATTACATAAAAGATTACATTAGTATACACGTAGAATTTAAATACCTATAAATGCATATATATTAAAATTCTACGTGTATATTTAAGTAATCTTTTAACATAATTAGGTGATTTGATTAATTAAAATTTGATTGACATACCTGACAACACAGGGAGAAAGTGCAGAGAATTTAATTCGCAAGCACTATATTTGACCCTATAACTCTCCAAGACAACATAAAACCTGTACATGGAGGGTACTGTTTTACTCGGGAGACTTCGCTGAACTCAAATATTAGTGTTTCAAATTGGTAAATTGTATTACAACGATGATATTTTAAGTAAAAGTTAAGTTTTTTGCATTTTTTACAAACGAACGACACTTTTATGGACTATATTATTGTTGTAATATGTTTTACTGTTTTACACTAATATTTGTGTTTAGTGAAGTCTCCCGAGAATAACAGTACCCCCCATGTACAGGTTTCATGGTGTTTTGGAAAGTTAGAGAGTCACATATAAGGCTTGCATTTCAATTTTTTGACATTGAAATTTTCCAGATTGGTTATGTTGCCTTTGAGAGCGTGTGGTAGCCCAGGAATGAGAATTACCCCCATGATGGCATACCATTTGCAAAAGTAGACAACCCAAGGTATTGCAAGTGGGGTATGTCTAGTCTTTCTTAGTAGCCACTTAGTCACAAACACTAGCCAAATATTCGTTTTTTGCTTTTTGTAACACAAAAACAAATATGAACGCTAACTTTGGCCAGTGTTTGTGACTAAGTGGCTACTAAAAAGACTAAACATACCCCACTTTCAATACCTTTGGTTGTCTACTTTTTCAAATGATATATGAATAGTTAATGATAAATTAAAGCCCTGTTTCTCCTGAACAAAATGATATATAATAAGTGTGGGTGCATATAATATGAAAGAGGGGAACTACGGGTGAACAGACATACAGCGCAAATTCCAGTTTTTGTTTACGTTTTGTTTTGATCAGAACGTCCACTATTGACTCCATCCTGAAGGGGTTAATAGCCATAAAAGAAAACAAAATTGCCACACAAAAGTATATATTTATATAAAGTAGACACCACAGGCTATTTACCTAAGGTTGTTTTGACACTTTCTACGTAGCCATTTTACCGCCAACCTCTGCTAAATATTGGAGTAAAATTGTGTTTTTTTGGGGTCTTCGCACACAAACTTATAACAAAGAACTTCTCATGTGTATTTTGTAAAGTTGGTGTGTGCTATTCCTGTACAAAGTTTTATTATGTGTTCAGTTACTTCTGCTGAGTACAACGGTACCCCCATTGAATGTCTTTGGCACTATTTCGTGAAGCTACAGTGCCATATAGGAGACCTGTCCTTTTCAGTATTCACAGTCGAATTTTGAGAGACGGATTTAATGAGCCTATGCTTCCATTTGGGGTATTATAACAGTTTGACTGTTCAAAAAAAACCCACAAAGGCCTACCCATTTGTAAAAGTAGACACTCCAGGGTATCTCATAAGGTGCATATTGTGCCTTAACATGCCCCCATTTTTTTACCATTACATGCCAAAGTATATGGTAAAAAATTATTTTGTGCATTTTTTACACACGGATTGCATTTTTGCTGGGCATTTTGTATATTTCATATGTGCCACTAAGTTCAAACCCCCCAAATTATGCTCAGTTAAGTCTTCTGAGTAAAAGGACACCCCCATTGTATGTCTTTGGCACTATTTCGTGAAGCTACAGTGCCATACAGGAGACCTGCCCTTTTCAGTATTTACAGTAGAGTTTTGAGAGACGGATTTAATGAGCCTATGCTTCCATTTGGGGTATTATAACAGTTTGACTGTTCATAAAAACCCCACAAAGGCCTACCATTTGTAAAAGTAGACCCTCCAGTGTATCTCATAAGGTGCATATTGTGCCTTAGCATGCCCCCATTTTTCCACCAATATATGCCAAAGTATGTGGTAAAATATTATTTTGGGCATTTTTTTACATACGGATTGCATTTTTGCTGGGCATTTTGTATATTTCATATGTGCCACTAAGTTCAAAATCCCCATAGTATGCTCAGCTAAGTCTTCTGAGTAAAAAGACACCCCCGATGACTGTCTTTGGCACTATTTTGTGAAGCTACAGTGCCATATAGGAGACCAAGCCATATTAGTTTTTACCGAACTTTGAATTTTGACGCTGGGCCTATGTGCAATTTCCAAGCATCTTCGCAGGTTTTAAATTCAAACTACCCCACAAAGGCCTACCATTTCTTAAAGTAGACACCCCATGGTATTTCAAAAGGCATATTTTGAACCTTAGCGTGGGATCATTTTTCCGCTAGCGTGTACCAAGTGTAGTGGTAATAAGCATTTTTTTCTGCCTTTTTGACACACAAAGTGAGTTTGCACAGTATATTTTGCAAACCATATGTGTACTACCACTGTATAATACTTCATATGTTGCTCAGCTATGTCTGCTGAGTACAAAAATACCCCCGTATGTACCTTTGCCATGTATATGTGGACATCGGAGGGGCACATTTGGGACACAGCCATTCCATTTCTTTTCAAACTTTAAATTTTTACGCTGTGCCCATGTCCCATTTTAGAGTATTTTACCAGGCTATATAATCCAAATACCCCATAAAGCCATACCATTTCTTAAAGAAGACATCCCAGGGTATTTCAAAAGGCATATTTTGAACCTTAGCGTGGGATCATTTTTCCGCTAGCTTGTACCATGTGTAGTGGTAATAAGCGTTTTTTCTGCCTTTTTGACAAACAAAGTGAGTTTGCACAGTATATTTTGCAAACCTTATGTGTACTACCACTGTATAATACTTCATATGTTGCTCAGCTATGTCTGCTGAGTACAAAAATACCCCCGTATGCACCTTTGCCAGGTATATGTGGACATCGGAGGGGCACCTCTGTCAGAGCGGGCACATGTGCTGGGACAGCCCGATCCGGTGCTCCCGGTCTGCCTCTAATACAGAGGCAGACCGGAGCACCATTAACCCCGTGATCGCCGCGATTGCGGCGATCTGGGGTTAATTTTACCGCGTGACGGACGAGGTCCGTCACTCGTCATTAAGGGGTTAAAAATGAGCATATCGTTCATGTTTGGATACATGGGCTTTTCAGAATGTGTTTGTTATGAAGAACTGAAGTGATGTCACATCTAACCGGAGCACTGATATCCATTTATTTTGGGGATAATTGAATCAAGAATGCTTTTTGTGAGACGTGAACCAATAGATGATCTAGGTTGCTAACGGAGACATTTAAAAACTGCATTTACAAATACTATTTATCAATGCTCATTCAGTGAAGTGTCTCTTCCCTTGGGATCATGCTGCCAGCTATATGCTTCTCTAAATACAATGGATTTGCTGAAAAGAAGTTAATGGAAAGTCAGTTCTAGTTTCATCATATAAAATGGTTAATTTAGCCAATCAAAATAATTTTCAGTGTAGCATGAGGTTTGAATTTTGCAATCGAAGTGAAACATAAATAAATAAACACAAGCAAATTTTCTATCAAAATGTTTATTTAATAACTTTAGTGATACACCTTGGTGAATGGCCGTGGACCTTTATTACGGATTTCATAATTCCAATTAAACCATAACCATATGAATAATAATAAACAATAACTTTTAAAACCAACATATTAAATAACCACTTTCCAAGGCTCCGCCCCTCCTCCAAAGCCAGGAGCCATAAATATCTCTTCAACCAAATCCACCAAATCCACCCTCCTGTGATGACCAGGAGGGCGACTTACATCCCATAATAAGGTCACGACATAAAATAAATAAAAAAAGAGGGGAGGGCGGGTGGGAACAGCAGCTTAAATATTTTAATATATAGCCAACCTTCGGATTTGTCTGGCACAAGCTGAGGCAATTAATTTTGGCGCCCTTTAATTTATACCCCTATTTTTCCCTCCACTATTGTCCTCGCGCTGCTATCTACCAATCAGGGCTCATGCCCTGGTCGAGAGCTTGCCGCCCTTACTGCCAGCGCGAGCTGTCTTGCAATTAACCCTAACCTGCATTTAACCCCTAGCGCGAGCGCTATACTTACCACCCACTTCGCTCCATCAAACCTCATGGGGCTTCTCCTTATACAGTCCGCGTGCCCGACATGAGGTTTGAATGTTGCAATCGAAGTGAAACATAAATAAATAAACACAAGCAAATTTTCAATCAAAATGTTTATTTAATAACTTTAGTGATACACCTTGGAGAATGGCCGTGGACCTTTATTACGGATTTCATAATTCCAATTAAACCATAACCATATGAATAATAATAAACCATAACTTTTAAAACCAACATATCAAATAACCACTTTCCAAGGCTCCGCCCACCTCCAAAGCCAGGAGCCATAAATATCTCTTCAACCAAATCCACCAAATCCACCCGCCTGTGATGACCAACGCCACATCCCAACGCCACCGAGGTTCTGGGCTACCAAACTCGGTGGCCCCCCAACGCCCACGGCCATCTCTAACATGGATTGAATCTCCAAATTAAATATATCCAAACCAATATCCGACAAGTGAACTTCGTCGCTCCTATAAAAGCCAGCGCAATTGCCCTCAATATCCCTATGCCTATATGAGGTCATTCCTAGGGTTGGTAAAAAAAAAAACGCTCTATTTACTTTCCTACGTACCCTTTCCAATGGTTTCAAAAAACTTACTTTTAACCAGCAATGCCTTGGGATAATCTCCGACCAGATGAACCGAACATCTGGAAATATTTGTGTTATACATACCAAATCATTTTTAATCTCTTTTATCAAGTTGACCGATTTTGTTAAGCCAATACCATTCCCTCCCAAATGAACTATTACCACCTCTGGATAGGGAAAACTTAACATACATTGTTGTATAATTTCAAATAATTGAGACCACTTAGCCCCACAAATTCCTTTCCAAAAGACTTTAACATCATTGCTTTCTAATCCGAGATTTTCACCATATGACCGTTCTTTTGCCCTCTTCTGAGCCCAAAATATAAACGAATGACCAATTACCCAGGCAATCGCCGGCTTCTTATTACCTATCAAAAGAAGATTATTAACATATATGCCAATGTTCATATACATCTATAAACTTTAATAATATGGAGGCGATACACAAAAACATATATATATTTTTTTATATATCAAATGAGGCCTAACGTATAATTGAAATCTATTAGACTCCCATCTCCCCAACCTTTGAATCATTCTATCATTTAAACCACACCTTGCTGCTTCTGTTGCCGCTCCAATTCTAAAAGAATTAGATGAATAACGCTCCTTGCCTAAATTTAACTTGTCTATGCATAACTTAAAGACCTTTGTAAATTGGAACTTAGTCAAAGGAATGGTGTCCCTATGCATGAAAAATGGACCTTCAACCCTTGGTCTAATTGACAAGTAATTTTCGGTCACCTTAACCGGACACAAAAAAGAACCTTGGATCTCCATTAATGTTAACCATCTTCCTTTGCCTTCCTGATCTGTTTAGATTTGCTAATGAATACCATCATTTTCCTATCACTAACTATAATATCTTCCCATTGTAAACCTGACAAACAAAACTTACTCTTAGCCACTAACTTGCTAATTCTTAACGCTGTGAAAAAAGCTATTATAAATGAACATCTAATCAAAACTACCTCATACTCAGAATAACATACTTCTTCCAAAACTACAAATAACTGTGATAGCACTGTAAACGATATTGGTTTTCTGTTATCATTAACTCTACTGGCTCTTCTGTAACCTCGAACTAACTGATTAACTATGAAATACTGCTTGATTGGTTTACACTCACACAGCTTCCTAAAGAAATCCACCCCGGTTAAACTAGACGCTAACTTGGACTTAGAGAAACCCTTCTGCATTGACACCAATGTAAATTGTATTGCACTCTCCTTATCCCCTCCAAACGGATCTTTATTGTTTAACTGATTACATTTGAACGACTCATTCCATGCCCTGACATATGTACTCCACGTAGAAGCAGCTACCGAATTCATCAGCATAACACTTAACTGTCCCCAATCAAATCCCAGAGGTCTGACGGGAACTGGGTTCCTTCCGCAGCTGCTCTTGGTGGCAATTTTCGAAATTCCTGCAATTGCAATTGTGAAAGAGCATCAGCCAGCCTATTGATTTTGCCTGGAATATGTCTAGCTTTCATCCATATGTTCAGCTGAAAACACCTGAACACTAAGTGTCTAAGTAAATTGAAAACTCTATTACACCTAGACTGTAAGGAATTAATTACCATTACTACACTTAGATTGTCGCAAGTAACGATCAGCCGCCTATTTCTCCATGCTCCTCCCCATAGATATATTGCAGCTACAATTAGAAACAATTCCAACAATGTCAAGTTATTAGTTTAACCTTCCCGTGCCCAAAGAACCGGCCATTCTTGTGCACACCACTGCCCGTTCCAATATATGCCAAAACCGATAGCACCAGATGCATCTGTACAACTGATCAACTGTGCATCTGAACAGTTCAAGACTATCCGAATCTATAAACTCTTGTTGCCACATCGATCTTCCATTAAAATCTGTTAGAAAATTATTCCATACTTTTAGGTCTTGCTTCAATTCTTTTGTTACCCTAATGTGTGCAAATGGGGATTTAACCTTAGACATTGCTATCCCCAACTTCCTGGAGACAGCTATCCCCATTGGAATAACCCGTGAAGCAAATGTTAACAGACCTAACAGAGATTGTAAAACTTTTAATGTCACCTTCTCACAGCCCATTACCTGCTGGATCAGCGTCTTCATTTTCAGTATCTTATCCTCTGGCAACCTAAATTCCATTTGTGGCGAAACCGACCTCGCCACGTGTCCTTGGAGGGGGCTGCTTGAAGACGGCGCGGCTCCAGTTAAGCTACGGCGGTTGTGGAGTCTGCGGTGGTTGTGGTGTCGTCTGCAGTGTTGGGAGTCCTCAGGAAGCACTAGGAGCATCTGTCAACGGAAGGTGTTCCGTTACACCATTTTTGTTGAATCAATCATTATTCCCAGAAATTGCAAGCAAAACGTGGGTAAAACCGTGTTATCCTCTGCTAATGGAATTCCCAAATGACCAGCCACCCTTCTGAATGTTTCTAGTACGTTCTTACAGTTGTCACTATCCTTAGTGCCCACAAATAAAAAATCATCCAGGTAATGCATTACTTGCTCCTGACCTGATTCATACCGAATAATCCATTCCATGAAAGTCGCAAAGGTCTCAAAATAAGAACATGACAGCGCACAACCCATAGGCAGGCACTTATTGAAAAAATACTGGCCTTTGAACTGAAAACCCAGCGAATTGAAGGATTCGGGATGAATCGGCAGGAGTCGAAAGGCAGATTCTATATCCCCTTTTGCCATCAATGCACCCCTTCCACATTTTCTTACCAAATTTAAAGCCTTATCAAAAGTTGAGTAAGACACTGAACTTTCTTCTCTAGAAATCATGTCGTTTAAAGATCCTCCCTTGGGGTATGAAAGGTGATGTATTAGTCTATATGACCCGGGTTCTTTCTTTGGTACCAAACCCAGAGGAGATAACCGAAAACATTTGAATGGAGGAACATTAAACGGGCCTTCAACTCTCCCTAACTCTAACTCTCTGCAAATCTTTTCCCAGGCTAAACTTGGTAACTCTAAAACTGATTTTAAATTTTCAACCCAACAAAATTCAACAGAACTATATACAGGTAACCTGAAACCATTTTCAAAACCTTCCTTAATTAATTTGGCTTTCTCCCGGTTTGGATACACTGCGAGATAAGGTAGTAACCTTACCACTTTCACTGGTGTCTGTGCTTTTTGGAAATGTACCACTCTGCTGATTTCTTCTATAACAGCGAAAATTAGGATGTGCACCTGAACAGGTAGCGCATTCATGCCGGAATCTACAATTATTTACAATTATTTAGCCACTTACATTGGGATTCGTTATAAGCCCAGCAAAAACCTTTTCTCTGTGCAGCATTAGTAACCTGCTTATTAACCCCTTAAGGACGGAGCCAAATGTACACGTTGTGAACGAAACAAAATGTAAACAAAACCTGGCATTTGCGCTATATGTCTGTCCAACCGTAATTCACCTCTTTCATATTAAATGCACCCCCCTTATTATATATCATTTTATTCAGGGGAAACATGGCTTTCATTTAATATCAAATATTTAGCTATGAAACATAATTTAATATGAAAAAAATGGGAAAAAATAAGATTTATTTTTTTAGTTCTACATGACATTTTAACTGTCAATGTCATAATACTGTTTGCTTTTACAGCAATAAAATACACATATTTGTATTCAGCAAAGTCTCACGTGTAAAACAGTACCCCCCATGTATTTCTATGGTGTTTTGGGAAGTTACAGGGTCAAATATAGCGTGTTACATTTGAAATTGAAATTCGCCAGATTGGTTACGTTGCCTTTGAGACTGTATAGTAGCCCAGGAAATAAATTTACACCCATAATGGCATACCATTTGCAATAGTAGACAACCCAAGGTTTTGCAAATGGGGTATGTCCAGTCTTTTTAAGTAGCCATTTGGTCACAAACACTGGCCAAAGTTAGCGTTAGTATTTATTTGTGTGTGAAAAATGCATAAAATGCCAATTTTGCCCAGTGTTTGTGACTAAGTGGCTACTAAAAAAGACTGGACATACCCCATTTGCAATACCTTGGGTTGTCTACTATTGCAAATAGTATGCCATCATAGGGGTAATTTTCATTCTTGGGCTACCATAGGGTCACAAAGGCAACGTAAGCAATCTGGCGAATTTTAATGTGAAAAAAATGAAACACAAGCCTTATATTTGACTCTGTAATTTTTGAAAACACCATAAAACCTGTACATGAGGGTTAATGTTGTACTCGGGAGACTTCGCTGAACGCAAATATTTGTGTTTCAAAACAGTAAAAAGTATCACAGCAATAATATCGTCCGTGTAAGTGCTGTTTGTGCGTGAAAAATGCAAACAACGTCACTTTTACTGGCGATATCATCGTTGTAATACATTTTACTGTTTTGAAAACACTATATATATATATATTAATATCACAATACAGTTAGAATGAAATAAAACACATCTATATATTTTTTAATATTTTATTTTTAATTATTTTTTTATTTTATAACAATAATTATATAGATATAGATATAGTTATAGATATATAGATATATTTAATCAGTATCAGTCTACGTGTAATTTGATATTAATATATAATTATATATATATATTAATATTAAAATACACCTAGACAGTGTGTGTGTGTGTGTATGTATGTATATGTGTATATATATACTTAGATCATATATATATATAATATATATATATATATATGATCTAAGTATCTATTTATTTCTTTTTACACTTATTTTAACTTTTTTTAGTTTGATTTCAGCCAGCAGGGGGATTAACTGTCATTGCTGCAGCCAGCTATCCCGGCCATGTGATTGTAAGGTCCTCGCAAGGACCTCACTCTCACATGGCCCGTGGGGGCTGAAGAGGACGGAGGTGCCGCGGGGGGCTCCCTGGGAGTCCCCCCAACAGCGATCGCCGGCGTGGGATCGCTGGCGACCGGGTAAGTAAAAAAAAAAAAATGGAGGGCGTACAATTACGCCCGGCGGCATTTAGAGACGCATTAAAAAGGACGTAATTTTACGCCCTCCGGTCTAAAGGGGTTAACAAAATTAGGCTGTCTCTGAGGTAACATCATGCTCACCCAAAGTCCGACATCCTTCATACCTCATTTAAGGTTGCTATGCACTGCTAGTTTCTGTCAGAATTGTTCGTCATAATAAAACCATGACAAACCCCCCAAAATTTTATATGCTTCCAAAATAGCTTCTGTATGTTGAAATAGCCCACAGCACAATTCTGGATATTTTTCGCCTAACACACTAGCATAAATACAAAAAGCTTGCAGCCAATTATTTAAAGACTTCGGAATAAACTTTTTTCTCTCCTCATCCCCCTTTTCCCTGTCGGGTTTAGTAAATTCTCTGGCTGTGGGCAATAATGATAGAATATCAATATACTTCCCTTTCCATATCCTATCTTTTATTGACTTACTTAAATGAAAACCCAAAGGGGAGCTTTCACAACCTAACGCTTCTTTCATACATGTCTCTTTTACTCTAAATTCTTCCCTCACAGAATGTGTCACTTTTGGATTAACTGTAACCACTTCTATATCAGGCTCCCATACTCTCGCTAATTTAGGTGCCTGCAATAATTTTGTACGTTTTTCAATTGAAGGCACCACTTCCCCTAAAACAGCATTATTCACATTTGTTTGTAACTCACCCAGCTCATGACTGCAACCCGGGATATCCTGAGACGCTTCACTTTCTTCAAATAGCCTAGGTCTGTCCTCAGCCTCTTTATTCTTCTTCTTTTGTTCGTATTTTCTGCCCTGTTTCCACATCCTCTTCTTACTCTTTATTGGAGACGGTGAGAAGGTTTCCCTGGACCTCTTCGTTCTTGCCTCACGACTCCTGTAGGGGTCGCTATCACCAGATTTTCTTTCTTGCACTGGCCCTTTAATTTTTTGAGGAGAATATCCTGCTCCCTCCTCCATTATTTACTCCTCCTGTAGCTCAGCCCCTTCTTCTTCCTCTACTTCAATTAGACCAGAGGTGCTAGGAGCGGACTCAAAGCAAGCCTGTAGCCATGCAGTATCACTGCAGCCTAAAGCCTTTTGTTTAAGCTGTTCTAATAATGACTCAATTGTGCCAGACATCTCCAAAGGTAAGAAACAGCAGCTTAAATATTTTAATATATAGCCAACCTTCGGATTTGTCTGGCACAGCTGAGGCAATTAATTTTGGCGCCCTTTAATTTATACCGCTATTTTTCCCTCCACTATTGTCCTCGCGCTGCTATCTACCAATCAGGGCTCATGCCCTGGTCGCGAGCTTGCCGTCCTTACTGCCAGCGCGAGCTGTCTTGCAATTAACTCTAACCTGCATTTAACCCCTAGCACGAGCGCTATACTTACCACCCACTTCGCTCTATCAAACCTCATGGGGCTTCTCCTTATACAGTCCGTGTGCCCGACATTGAAGCTGTTACTCAGTCTGTAACGATTTTAAAAATAATGCCCACCTTCCACAAATCCTTGAATTCTGATAGGTTTTTCTGTAAAAAAAAAAAAATCTACAAGTGCTGTATTTTATTGGCAGGGTTAATTCCCCTTCCCTGCAAGACTAGTGACTATACAGAAGCAATGACATACATCACTGTTCATGCTCACATGTTTAATTCATCCCCACAGTAGTATTTAGACACTTTTGTTGTACATTTTGTTGTTTTTTTACTTTGTTGTTTGTTTGTTTGTTTGTTTTTTAATGATTTTTAGTGAGGTAAAAATACTTTATTTCTGCAAAAATAAGTGTATATAATAAATAGCGTGTTAGTCTTATAGTAGCATAATGAGAACACATTGAATAGTCACTGACATTTTTAACTCAAATTGGGAAATGTAGTTATCACACCGAAGACAAACAAATGAAATAATGAACAAAATGTACTTGAGTGATAGTATAGCTTAGTAAATACCACTTATCATTCTATAGTAGTGTACACACAAACATATGCACAAAGTACTGTAGAAAAGGGTTGAGACACTCAAGAGCATTAAGTTTAAAGCTAATTATCTAGTATTTGTTTAATCAGAAAATGACAGATAAACTTAGCATAAATCCAATCAAACATGAGCCCCCTCCTTCCCAACAACATGGATAAACAGGCTAATTACATATTACTTAGCAAGGCAATTCAAAAAGAACTCTCCAGGCCATAACCTTTCCAGTGTATGAAGTATTCTAAGTGGCCACGGCATTTTCTGGAATCCAAAATCTCTTGGACTTCATATTCTTCAGAACCATTGACAATAACAGGAGCAGGTGGGGTGTCATTGCGCTGAGGAAACCTGTTAGAGTTCCATGGCTTTAAGAGGGAGACATGAAACACAGGATGTAATTTGTACCTTGGAGGGAGTTCCATGCGTACTACCGCTGGGTTGATCATTTTGATTATATTGAACGGACCAATGTAGCGTGGTCCTAGCTTCTTGGAAGGACAGGACAAACGCAACCTATGTGTGGACAGCCAGACCTTATCACCTGGCGCATAAAGTGGCTCCAGGGACCTTTTGTTGTCTGCATGTCTCTTTTGGTGTTTTTGGGCTTTACTTAATGTGCTTAGTAACATTTGTCTGTGTTGTCTCAAAGTGTTCAATCAGTGAGCAACTTCAGGGATGGTTGTGGGACAAGGAAGGTTTGGTAAGGCAAGGGGATGGTAACCATAGTTGGCATACAAAGGGGTATACTTTGTGGACTGATGAACATGGTTAAAGTCAGCAGTTTGGAGCAGAAACAGCTAATCATCTTGTAAATATTAAGTGTAGCAGCAAATTTAATGTTCCAGAGTTTGATTGGTTCGTTCAGTTTGGCCATTGGACTGGGGTGTGATAGGCGTAGGATACGTTTTGTGGGATTCTCAGGTGTTTACAGAAATGAGACCATAAGCGTGATGTGAACTGTGTACCGCGGTCTGTGATGATGGAATGAGGTGCATAAAATGAGCCACCTTTGTGAACCTGTCCACAATTACCACGATGGTAGTGTATTTGTGAGGAGGCAGATCCACAATAAAGTCCATGGTAATATCAGTCCATGGACCAGAAGCCAGTGGAATAGGATGAAGAAGTCCAGTGGGTTTAGCACGAGATGTCTTCGAATTGATTTGGATCAAACAAACTGTTTGATTATTTGTCTATCTACTCCTTTCTAAATTGATTGTGCGCATGTCTTCTAGAAGTAAATCACACCGGACACATTGCAGGTTTATGAAGGACTTCAGAATGGCCTTTATTCCAGGGGGTGCAATTCCCTTTTAAAGTAGAAATATGTCATGTTCAGAGTCACAGTTAACATAAAGTATACATTCATCAATTGGTTAACAGTCTAAGGGGTCTTGTCTAAACCCACCCTACTGGGTGTGACCCCACCATCATCACATGACATTTCTTTGTATCCCAGCCCCATTCCAGCTCCATTTTACTACACATGGCATGTTTCTATAGAGAGCTTTTAGTTGCACAAAGGAAGTGGGGGAGGAGTTAGTAAAGGAAGCTGTTCCTTTAACACATGAATTTGTTACACAAGGCTTGCTCGATGGGAAGGGGGGAGGGTAGCAGGATGGGAGGAATTTACAGAGGAAATAGTTAATGAGCACACAGAGGGGGGGAAGGGAAGCTTTTACTCTAGCAGCCAGTTTTACACAGTGAACATAGATACACAGAATAAATAGACATTTTATCCATTCAAGTATTTTGTCCATAACAGTCCCCACTTTAAATGGCTATTTTACTAACAACTACTATATCTAACCCTAATACTGTCCCTACAGAAAAATAACAAAAGGCTATCTTGCACATCTGTCTGAACAGGCCTTGAACACTTCACTGCGCAGATGTCCCGTAGCGGCTTATCCACTACTTCTCCCATGACAGACTTCTGCCCGTAGAGACAGACACTATCCCTGAGTGTTCCTCAGTGGAATTAGTTGTTGCTTTAGTGCGGTGAGACTGTAAGGGTGTATGTGGTGTATCATGGTCTATGTCGCCAATCTCTTGGTGAAGGAAAGTCGGGGTAGTCTGGTCGATTGTCTGATCAACTGTCTTTTGTAGGCATTTCTTAAGACAGGGTAACACATAACAAACAAGAAGAGCGAGGATGATTATCATTATTAAAATGGCCACACCTATTTGGGCCAGAGCACCTTGCCATCCAGTCATCCATCCAAACCATCTTTCCCACGGATCTGTGGCTCCAGAATTCCGTTTTAGCTCATTGGACAAACTCTTTAACTTTTCTATTGCCAATGTTACCTTACCATTAGGACCTGTATTATCTGGGATATAGGTACAGCATGTCATGGTGTCTGGGAGTATTTTACATACTCTCCCTTTTCCTGCCAAAATCATCTCTAAGGCCATTCTGTTCTGGAAGGTCATCTGAGAGGTAGCTTGTAGCCCTATCCCACCATATATCTCATAACAAGTATAGTTCCCTGGAAATATAGTAATGCCTTCGTCTGGGTTAATATTTTTAGTTATGATTGGGTATTCATTTTCCATGACTCGCATGCTGACCGAGTAGGTTTAAATATAGTGTAGAGACTTAAAAAGCATACCTCATATCCGGAGTAAGGTTCAGGGATACAGTACCCTCGCTCCTCCGCAGACATAGCAGTTAGACTTGTTCTGTTTATCCGCATTGTATTTTATCCATACAAGCCACAAGTTAGTGTCAGAGAAACCTGTCTCTACAGCCATAGTATCCTCAAATCTGGGAAGACTACCATGCCTTTTAAAGTCTTAATGTGTGGTTTGAGGGGATTAACAGTCATGTGCGTGGCACCTACCCATTCGGGTGAGTCATACATGTCCCGTAAGTAAAAGGTCCCCTGTTTATTGTATGAACCTCCTCCCTTCCAATTCAGATTTTATTAGCTGTAATGCTTGGGAGGATAGATTCAAACTTAGTTTCTTACCTTAAAATCATTTGGTACCCCTCTTGACACCCCTATGGCATTAATATATATATGTGTGGGTAAAACCACCCTTTATAGGGGTACTCCTTTTTCTCCTGAAGCATGAATGTGGTGTGTCAAGAGTACCTTGGTGATTGTCATGTATTATGTGTATGGACATAATAACCTTGGCTAAGGCACATTTACTTATTCTTTAATAATGTAAATCCTGTCTCATGTTACCTTAGTACTGGCAAACTCAGATCATTTAAAAATTCAATATTAATATCACCACAAACTCAAGATAAGCAGATGATCCTGAAGAAGCTTCGACCGTGCGTAGGCACCTCAGACGTGTGGGCTGCAGGGTAAGGAGTACATCTGTTTCTCTTTAGTTTCACGAGGTCCCCTTTCGGGGTATTCGGCTTTCCATCGATGGCAGGTGGTCAGGCATTATTATGGCCATAAAAACACCCACTTGTTGATATTTTCTCCAACAAGTATCTTTGCTCTCTAAGAATGGAGTTTCAAAAAGGGTTGTCAAGATCAACAAATGCTACTTCCCATGAAGCAGAGGCAGGCTTGATTCTGGAATGATGAATCCACGGGGTGATCTCTGCAACTTTCACGGTGCACTACTCAGCATGTGGTCTTGGTTATCACTTTGGTGGCTGGGTAGGCCTCTGGCCATCCTGAAAACATGTCTACTATAACTAGTGCATATTTGAACCGGCCACTCTTTGGCATTCTGGATGTAGTCAACTTGACTCCTCTGGAAGAGATAGTGAGGTTTGGCTAGATGCTTGGGGCTTTCCTCCATTCTTCCTGAGTTGTCCTTGGCACAAATGGCACAGGATCTTCAGTAACTGTTGGTCAGAGAGGCAATTCCTGGTACTTCAGAGTATTTATTGATCAAAAGAGTTCATGAGGGTTCTGGACAGATATGATGCTCCGTAGGCCCACTGGACCACTGCTGAGTATATGTTCTTGGGTAAGCAGAACTTGAGTTTGTTGAAGTACAGCCTGTCTTTAAGGGTTGCCCATTTCTGTTTCCAGCTTGTGTGTCTTCAGGGTCAGTAGCTGCTTGTTATTCCTTCAGGAGCTTGAGGTCTGTGGGTAGGATCTTACATGGTGAATATGGGAGTTTCTTCAGCAGACACTCTTCTGTCCACTTCTCTTAGTGCACTTACAACTTATTGGACAACTTGGTCAGCCAGATAGTTGCCACATGCTTCCTCTGAGTTCAGTCTTCCGTGAGCCTTTATCTTCAGTATGGCCACTTCTTCAGGAAGGTGTAGGGCATCCTTCAGCTCTTTTTAGCTGTGCTGTACTTAACTGGCATGCCAGTTGCTGTAAGAAATCTTCTTACTTCCAGATTCATTCCGAAGTCATGTGCCACACCTAGTGCATACCTTGTGGCAGAGTAGATATTGGCGTGTCTTCCTTCAGAGATTCTGCATGCTGTGGCGAGAGTCTATAGCTCAGCTTCTTGTGCAGACATTGTTGAGGTGAGATACTTGGTCCACTGTAGTGACAGCAAATCCGGAACAGATCTGTTATGGTGAGTTGCATCTCCACCAACTGGAACAGGTCTTCTTCATAATGAGGTTCAGGTCCTGGTATATTTCTGAACCACAAGATTCAATGAGGAAAAGACTGAAAATAATAGAGTCAGTGTCTAGGTCTAAGCCAAGACCCTATAATCCCCCATCCCCCCCCTGGGAAGTGGCAGAAGAGTGGCCAGGTAAGAGAGTATCATCTCTGCATGGTGACAGTATCCTGAACAGAATTCATCTATTACAGGGAGAAGTGGGATATTGCAGGGACAGTCTCAGGGAACCAGGGCACCATTTGACACCAGAGCCTTAACCTGGTAGGAAATAGCTATAGCTTGGACAGGATTCTGGGGGTACTATTGCTTAAGGGACAGGCTGGCCACTGGGAGCAACTTCACAGGAACTGGGGGGGAAACATGGAGGTGTACAAAATCTTCGGGGCCTGTATAATTCAGGTAAAGGTATTGGGGGAACTATCTAGGACCCTTGCATCCTGGTCATGTTTCTCTGTGTGGAGCAGAAGAAATAATGAGCAGAGAGGGCTGTTTTATCAGCAGAGGCTCTACAACATATCGACTGGCATACACTTCTTAGTGATAAAAACACTGAGGAAAAATGGAAACTATTCAAACAAATATTAGAAAGTGTGGGGATATTTATGGGATAATAATAGTAAACAGTTGAGAATTGCCCACTATTTCAATTCTCAGATCCCAAAGATCGTTATCGTGTAAGTGAAATGTATTCCATATAAATAAAATCACAAATTGTTATAAAAATAGATACTTTATTGTGACAATTTAAATAACAATAATAAGTAACATGCGTGACAATAATCAATGAATATTTAGTATAACATAGTATGCAATACAATGGCAATACAAAAACATCTTCCAATGGTTAAGACAAGATTTATGACTTTCTTTCACAGAGCTTCGAAAGTGAAACTTACACACAGACACAGAGCTGCAGCTTAAGGCCATAAAACTTTAGCTGACAGTTAGAATAACCCTTTCAATGCTGGCTAGACCTCCTAAGTAATTAAGATCTATTCTCATGTGATTTTAAATAAAATAATATTTAAACCAGTTCATTGGACACTTCCTGGAACCATCCAATAAGAGTAATCTACCATGTTCTATAAGCAGAATTTTAACTTGCCTAAACAGATATTTTATCTTATTTTAGAGCAAATCAATACACCTGGATAAATATCACGATATGCTAACATGTGATATGTCACATTAAATACATAATTAATCTTTTCCCATCTGCAGATTGGGATGTCATAATCATATATTCTTTAGTAACTAAGATTTCTAAATACCGAAATCTAATCGTGATTAGTGATGTCGCGAACATAAAATTTTCGGTTCGCGAACCGCGAACACGAATTTCGGCAAATGTTCGAGGACCGGGCGAACCGCCATTGAATAGGCGGGCGAATTTTAAAACCCACAAGTTGTTTCAAGGGGACTAACACCTTGACTGCGGCATGCAAACTGCGATCCGCGGCTGCATCTTGCAGCCGCTTAGTAGATAACTCCATAATTCCCACGGTATTAGGGAGTTATCTACTAAAAGGCTGAAAGACCTAAATTAGTCTTTCAGCCACATTTACTAATACTAAGTAAAGATTACTTAGTATTAGTAAATTCTGCCCCTACTCGCTATACCGCGAGTAGGGGCATGTCTAGTAAGCAGTGAGCAGCCAGTGGCTGCTCACTGTAAAAAAAAAACCTATTGGCTCCCATCCCTGTGCGACGGGTGTGTGGCAAACCTAGCCACTTCTGGACTGTAGTTAGTAAAGGTTGTCTGTAGGCTGAATATGTACTGTATATTTTAACCTGTGTATGTACCGTATTATGGCCGTTCACATGCTGGCAGCCGTACGCTGCCAGCATACAAATCCCTTTCGTTTGACGAAACACGGCTATCCAGGCCGTTCGCCATACGAATGCGGGCTCCCCAGGTAGACCACCCACTCACCAGTCGTGTGGCATCAATTAACTGATTGCAACAATGTTGCAATCGGTAATTAAGGGCTCTCCTAGGTGGCCGTCGTTCGGCTACCGACCATGCGGCGGTCGGCCATCTTGGATCCTTTGTCTCTGCAGCGGTGTTCGGTCGTCGAGAGCCTGGAACTGAAAACGGCTACTCAATGATCCGAACACCGCTGGACTTCCAGAGCGTTCGGGAGTTCCGCGTTCGGCACATTCTGTTCCCCATAGATGTTCGGTACTTTTAAACCGAATTCAATGTTTTAACGTATTTTGTGCGGCGTTCGGTTAGTTTAGCTGGGATCGGAGCGGTATTCTCACTAAATGTGCCCGCCGACCCCAGCTATCTACCGAACGGTCATTTGTCTAAAAGCGAGTAAAAATGTATAAAATATGGATTTCTGTGTAAATTGTCGGTTTTGCTCCACGAGGGGATAATCCACTTAATCGTCCATTTTAGTGGGAGTATCCCTCTCGTGCAGCAATGCCTGTTGGGATAATTACAATGCCTGATGGGAGAAATCCCCTGTAACATCTGTAAGGAAACCCCTTGCAAGGGGAACTGCATAAATATGGAAGTCTGTGAATAAAGCAAGTTAGTTGACTCCCAAACTGTGTTTCGTCCGGTTATTGGGAGGATTGGGAATATTGCCGTGCTTTCTGCTCTGACTGTGGATTTCCTGAGGATACCAACGGATATCGTGGACTAATATACTGCATTCCGTTACAATTGGTGGCAAGCGACGGGATCCGAACCTTGCAGCCGAAAAAGCAGTGTTCGTGTAAACTGGAAACTGCCGAACAAGGAAAGCAAGGGCAATTCGTATGGAGATTGATTACACCATACTGAAACGGCAGACTTTAAAAGAGCTACTGGAAGCCAGGGGTAAGATAGCCAGCAACAAATCTAAAGCTGTGCTGATCGCTGAACTGATGGAAGGAGACAGAGCACGCAGCGCTACACCTCCACCAGCCGTGGAAGAGACCCCATACCAGAAAGAGCTAAGAACCAGGTTGGCGTTTCTGCCACAGCCAGTACCCTTGGAAATATTGACCGTGCTGATATCAGATGTGCATGATTATCTGATGGCAACCAGCACACCAGAGACACCGCCTAGGGCAGAGTCTGTTACTGCCTCCATATACGGACCGGTAAAACCCAAAGTCCCACATCACGCATTCAAAGCGTTTTGTAAAGAAAAGGACGAGATCGACGGGTATTTACAGGATTTCGAGAGGCTGTGCGATTTGCACGACTTGGAACCCGCAGTATGGGTACCCCTACTGGCAGGCAAATTATCGGGTAGGGCAGCTGAAGCCTACCGCGCTGTGCCCCGAGAGGACAGCAAAGATTACCCTAAAGTAAAGAGGGCGATCTTGGAGAGGTATGCCATTACCCCAGAGGCGTACCGGCGCAAGTTCAGGGGCTTGCGCAAACCTGAGAAAGATTCTCATGCAGAGTGGGCGCACAAGCTGGATCAAGCATCGCAAGGCTGGATACAAGCCAGCAACGCTACTAACATGGAAGAGTTGCGGCAGTTAATGCTGCTGGAGCAGTTCTTTAATGGTTTGTCCCCAGAAGCACAAGAATGGGTGAGGGATCGTAAACCACTCACCCTACCAGAAGCCGCTAGATTGGCGGATCTGCATTTTGATGCCAGGAGGCATCACGGACTCCAAAATAAGACTCTCCCTCGGATTACCGGGCCACCCAATACTTTTTCTCCTACCGGCCCCACAGTACTCCTGTCCAGGCCAGCACTGAATAATCCACCACCCCCTTCCCGATACAATGGCCGGGCTAACATTCAGTGTCACACCTGCAAGCAGTGGGGGCATATTTCTCGTGAGTGTACGCAGAACCGGAGCCGACAAGCTTGGAACCAGGTGCGACAAAATTTGACACCAAGGGCTGCTGCGCATCACTACCAGGTAGCACCAGCCACCCAGGAAATGCTGAGCGCTCAAATCGAGGAACCTCTAGGGGTGCTCCACGAAGTAATGTCGGTCCGAGCCACCGACAACATCATCGGCAGCTAGTGACCCTGGAGGGGAAGGAGGTACAAGGGCTCCGGGATTCGGGAGCCACTCTAACTTTGGTTGCACCGCATTTGGTAACAGGCGCAACCCACACTGGCGGATCAGTGGCAGTGCGGGTGGCAGGGGGAGCAGTATACCGGCTACCCACTGCCAAGGTACATTTGGATTGGGGTGTGGGAGAGGGAACTGTGGAAGTGGGGCTTATGCAAAATTTACCCGCAGATGTTGTACTGGGGAATGACTTGGGCCAGATGACTTCCGCTTTTATTCCCCAGGCTCCATACCAGGAGGCCCATCCCGTAACCACACGGCAACAGGCTCGCACCACGGCTACACCGATACACTCTGAGGCTCAGGTAAGAGGCCATGACCCCCAACCGACTTCCATGTCCTGGGATACCCCGACTACCTTTGCAACCGAAGTCCAGACAGACCCCACCCTACAAGTATATAGGGACCGGGCACAAGCTGACCAAGCAGGGCTAGAGGGGGAGCGGTACACGTGGGAGAAACGGTTATTATACCGTGTCACGGCAAAAGACGTGGGGGGGGCTGTCACCTTGACTAACAAACAGTTAGTGGTACCGCAGAAGTATAGGCAGGAGCTACTTAGAATCGCTCATGATATCCCCTTGTCAGGACACCTAGGGATGACCCGTACCCGATACCGCTTAACGCATGCCTTTTTCTGGCCCGGAATCTCTCAGGATGTGCGGCAGTATTGCACCTCCTGCGACGTCTGCCAGCAAGTAGGGAAACGAGGGGATCGCCACAAGGCCAAGCTATGTCCCCTACCCATTATCGCAGAGCCCTTCAGCAGGGTAGCTGTAGACATAGTAGGACCCCTGCCAAAACCCAGTCCCTCTGGCAAAAAGTACATTTTAACTGTAGTGGACTACGCCACCAGGTACCCCGAGGCTGTCTCCCTCACTAACATTCATGCTGAGATCGTAGCTGAAGCCTTAATGAAAGTGTTCTCCAGGGTAGGGTTTCCCCAAGAGATAATATCGGACAGGGGCACCCAATTTACGGCCGAAGTCACCCAACATATGTGGAAGGTATGTGGCATTAAGCCAATAGTTAATTCCGCCTACCACCCCCAGTCCAATGGACTATGTGAGAGGTTCAACGGGACGCTGAAGCAGATGCTTCGGACGTTCGGGGAGACCCACAAAGATTTGGAGAGGTTCCTGCCTCACCTACTCTTTGCGTATAGAGAGGTTCCCCAGGAGTCGACAGGATTCTCCCCGTTTGAGTTACTATTTGGGAGGAGGGTGCGGGGACCCTTGAACTTGATTAGGGAACACTGGGAGGGAGAGAGTACTACTAACGAAACCCCTATTGTATCCTACGTACTGGAGTTCAGAGACCGTCTGGCGGCGCTGACTCAGGCTGTGCACACCAACCTCCAGGCGGCTCAACAATGCCAGCGGCGCTGGTACGATAGAGGAGCCAGGGACCGCAGCTTTCAGGTGGGACAGAAGGTGTTAATTTTAAAACCCGTCCGCACAGACAAGCTGCAGGCCATCTGGCAAGGCCCATACCAGGTAGTGGAGCAGCGATGCGACACTACCTATGTGATTGGCCCCTGCTCCGGGGTAGGGAAGAGACGCATGCTCCACGTGAACATGCTCAAACCCTACCATGAGAGAATAGAAGATGTGACGGCGATCTGTGCCTCCTCCTTAGAAGATCAAGAGAACCTGCCCCTACCTGACCTACTAGAACCAGAAGAACCGATAGAGCCCTCCCGGGGAGTTCAGCTGGGGGAGCGGCTAAGCGCCCATGAGCGTGCCCAGGTACAAGCGCTGATTGTAGCTAAAGGGGCTACCTTCTCCAATTTACCTGGGTACACTCCGCTAGCCACCCACCGAGTAGAAACCCCGGGACAGCTACCTATGCGACAGGCTCCATATAGGGTTCCGGAATCAGTCCGGACCCATATGAAAGCCGAATTAGACGAAATGTTACAGCTAGGGGTTATCGAACCCTCCGATAGCCCCTGGGCATCGCCGGTAGTCCTGGTGCCTAAAAAGGATGGCACCACCCGATTCTGCGTCGACTACCGGAGGCTAAATGACAAAACGGTGTCTGATGCCTACCCGATGCCCCGGATAGACGAGCTGTTAGATAAGATGGCACGGGGCCAGTATCTCACTACCATTGACTTGTGTAAGGGATACTGGCAAATTCCTCTAGCCGATGACGCCATCCCCAAGTCGGCGTTTGTCACTCCGTTTGGCCTGTACCAGTTCAAGGTCATGCCTTTCGGAATGAAAAACGCTCCGGCTACCTTTCAGCGGATGGTAGATCGGCTACTGGACGGCTTTCAGGAGTATGCCTGTGCCTATTTAGATGACATAGCCATCTTTAGCCAGACCTGGGAAGATCACCTACGCCATATAGGGGCGATCTTAGACCGTATTGGGGAGGCTGGGTTAACGTTAAAACCTAGTAAGTGCCACATAGGTATGGTCGAGTTGCAGTATCTGGGACACCGAGTAGGGTGTGGGCAGCAGAGACCCGAGCCAGCCAAGATTGAGGCCGTAGCCAAGTGGCCTACCCCCAGGACTAAGACTCAAGTGCTGGCGTTCCTAGGGACGGCTGGCTATTACAGGAAGTTTGTTCCCGACTACAGCACCCTGGCCAAACCCCTAACGGACCTGACCAAAAAGAACCTTCCCCGACTGGTTGTCTGGGCCCCAGAGTGTGAACAGGCATTCCAACAACTCAAGACAGCTCTAACTAATGCTCCTGTGTTAACTGCTCCTGATCCAACTAAAAGATTTCTTGTTCACACAGACGCTTCAATGTTTGGATTGGGGGCAGTGCTGAGCCAAGTGGGAGCCGATGGCGGAGAACATCCCGTAGCCTACTTAAGCCGAAAGCTGTTGCCTCGTGAAGTGAGCTACGCCGCCATTGAGAAAGAATGCCTGGCCGTGGTGTGGGCCCTTAAAAAGTTACAGCCGTATTTGTATGGACAACCTTTTTCATTACTCACAGATCACAACCCGTTGGTGTGGTTGAACCGTGTGTCTGGGGACAATGCCAGGCTGCTGCGCTGGAGTTTGGCGCTGCAGCCCTTTGACTTTACCATCCATTACCGCCCAGGAAAGCAAAACGGTAACGCCGACGGGTTATCCAGACAGACTGAACTCGAGAAGTGATCTGTGAGTACTCCCCCGGACATCCCCAAGCCGATCAGTTGGGATCAGACTGTGTATGCCGGCTTGGTTCTGGGGGAGCATTGTGGCAAACCTAGCCACTTCTGGACTGTAGTTAGTAAAGGTTGTCTGTAGGCTGAATATGTACTGTATATTTTAACCTGTGTATGTACCGTATTATGGCCGTTCACATGCTGGCAGCCGTACGCTGCCAGCATACAAATCCCTTTCGTTTGACGAAACACGGCTATCCAGGCCGTTCGCCATACGAATGCGGGCTCCCCAGGTAGACCACCCACTCACCAGTCGTGTGGCATCAATTAACCGATTGCAACAATGTTGCAATCGGTAATTAAGGGCTCTCCTAGGTGGCCGTCGTTCGGCTACCGACCATGCGGCGGTCGGCCATCTTGGATCCTTTGTCTCTGCAGCGGTGTTCGGTCGTCGAGAGCCTGGAACTGAAAACGGCTACTCAATGATCCGAACACCGCTGGACTTCCAGAGCGTTCGGGAGTTCCGCGTTCGGCACATTCTGTTCCCCATAGATGTTCGGTACTTTTAAACCGAATTCAATGTTTTAACGTATTTTGTGCGGCGTTCGGTTAGTTTAGCTGGGATCGGAGCGGTATTCTCACTAAATGTGCCCGCCGACCCCAGCTATCTACCGAACGGTCATTCGTCTAAAAGCGAGTAAAAATGTATAAAATATGGATTTCTGTGTAAATTGTCGGTTTTGCTCCACGAGGGGATAATCCACTTAATCGTCCATTTTAGTGGGAGTATCCCTCTCGTGCAGCAATGCCTGTTGGGATAATTACAATGCCTGATGGGAGAAATCCCCTGTAACATCTGTAAGGAAACCCCTTGCAAGGGGAACTGCATAAATATGGTCTGTGAATAAAGCAAGTTAGTTGACTCCCAAACTGTGTTTCGTCCGGTTATTGGGAGGATTGGGAATATTGCCGTGCTTTCTGCTCTGACTGTGGATTTCCTGAGGATACCAACGGATATCGTGGACTAATATACTGCATTCCGTTACAGGGTGGGTGCCATAAATTACAATGGGGGAGGACCTCCTGTCCTCCCCCCCGCCCCCACCCCTGGGCGGCGGGTGGGGGCCATAAAGATAATGAGGGGGAGGCCTGCACGGTGGGTGGGGGCCATAAAAATAATGAGGGGGTACCTACTGTCCTTCCCCCCGGCCCCCACCCCTGCGCGGTGGGTGGGGGCCACAAATCACAATGGGGGGACCTAATGTCCTCCCCCCTGGACCCCACCCCTGAATGGCGGGTGGGGGCCCTAAATACTAAAAAGGGCGGGACCTAAGGTCCTCCCCCCTGGCCCCCACCCCTGAGCGGCGGGTGTGGGCCCTAAATACTAAAAAGGGGGGATGACCTAAGGTCCTCCCCCCTGGCCCCCACCCCTGAGCGGTGGGTGGGGGCCCTAAATACTAAAAAGGGGGGACCTAAGGTCCTTCACCCTGGCCCCCACCCCTGAGCGGCAGGTGGGGGCCCTAAATACTAAAAAGGGGGGACCTAATGTCCTCCCCCCTGGCCCCCACCCCTGAGCGGCGGGTGGGGGCCCTAAATACTAAAAAGGGGGGGACCTACTTTCCTCCCCCCCGGCCCCCACCCCTGGGCGGATGGTGGGGGCCATAAAGATAATGAGGGGGAGGGATCTACTGTCCTCCCCCCCGCCCCCGCCCCTGCACGGTGGGTGGGGGCCATAAAAATAATGAGGGGGGGACCTACTGTCCTCCCCCCTGCCCCCACCCTTGCGCGGTGGGTGGGGGCCCTAAAAAAAATGTCCCTCCCAGGTGACTAGGGGTCCCCAAACCCCTAGTCACCCACTCCCCCCCCAAAAAAAATTAACCCCCTACCTACCCCCCTCACCCTAAAAATAATGAGGGGGGACCTTTAACTAAGTAACTGTAAAAAAAAAAAAAACTTACCATTCGATGTTTTCTTTTTTCTAAATCTTCTTTTTTCAGCCACAAAAAAGGCCAAATAAAAAACCATAATAACCAACGCAATAAAAAAAAAAAAAAACGAGCGCAAAAAATATAATCCATGTTCACCCGGCAAGGGCTCCGCACAGACTGTGCTCTGCAGGGCGGGGGGAGGCTTATAAAGCCTTGCCCCGCCCTGCAATTAGGCTCAGAGCACTCTGATTGGTGGGTTTAAGCCATCCAATCAGAGTGCTCTGACAGGTAAATGAAGAGACTGACAGGTAAGTCTCTACATTTACCTGTCACAGCACTCTGATTGGTTGGTTTGAAATCCACCAATCAGAGTGCTCTGCGTCGTTTTACACAGCGTGGGAAAGTTCTTTGGAATTTTTCCCACGCTGTGTAATTTGACTCATAACACTCTGAACTGCAGAGCTCAGTCTGCGCGGAGGCCTGCAGAGCTCAGTCTGCGTGGAGCCCTCGTCGGGTGAACATGGATTATTTTTTTGCCGCTCGTTTATTTATGTATTTATTTATTTTTATTGCGTCGGTTATTATGGTTTTTTATTTGGCCTTTTTTGGGGCTGATAAAAGAAGATTTAGAAGAAAAAAAACATCGAATGGTAAGTTGTATTTTTTTTTTACAGGTTCTTAGTTAAACCCCCCTCATTATTTTTAGGGTGAGGGGGGTAGGTAGGGGGATAATTTTTTTTGGGGGGGGAGGGGGTGACTAGGGGTTTGGGGACCCCTAGTCACCTGGGGGGACACATTTTTTTTAGGGCCCCCAACCGCCGCTCAGGGGTGAGGGCCAGGGGGAAGGACATTAGGTCCCCCCCTTATTAGTATTTAGGACCTTTGGTCCCCCCCTTATTAGTATTTAGGGCCCCCACCCGCCGCTCAGGGGTGGGGGCCAGGGGGAAGGACATTAGGTCCCCCCCTTATTAGTATTTAGGACCTTAGGTCCCCCCCTTATTAGTATTTAGGGCCCCCACCCGCCGCTCAGGGGTGGGGGCCAGGGGGGAGGACCTTAGGTCCCCCCCTTCTTAGTATTTAGGGCTTCCACCCACCGCTCAGGGGTGGGGGCCGGGGGGAGGACAGTAGGTCCCCCCCATATCATTGAGTAAACTTTGACAACCCCCCCCGCGGCGGGTGGGGGGGTTGTCAAAGTTTTCTCAATGATATGGAATAGGGGGCGGACCGAACATCGCATATGTTCGCCCGCCGTGGCGAACGCGAACAAGCGATGTTCGCCAGGAACTATTCGTCAGCGAACTATTCGGGACATCTCTAATCGTGATTTATCATGCTATTAGAAAATTTTAATTAATTTAGATTAATTAAATGAAACCAGTATATTTACCAGTTGAGTAGATATTTTCATCAGATTAGTAGGTAGTCTCAGGAACTTGTTTGGATTTCTTGCTCTGACTCTGCTTTTCTTTCTTAGCCTGCGATCCTGACTTTGTCTTGCTTTGCATCCTTCTGCCTCCTTTTGCTTTCTCTGCTCTTCTCTCTCTTCCCTTTGTCTTAACTTTTAAAGGAAAAAATCACTAGGTGATAGACCAATAGAAACACTGGAGGTGTGGTTACCTTCCAGATAACAATTTAAGTATTTGGTCTATAGAGGGCAGTCTTGTCCCACTAAAGTTAACTTTTCCTGGTGGCTATTTTGACGTAATTTACCTTATCTTTATACTTGTCTATAATTTAAGTTTACTGTCAGATCAAAGAGTTTTCTTTGGGCTTTCTTCAGACTATGTGTCTCCAATTCCTGCTGCAATTTCTAATATGACAGTTATAACTAAGTATGACCCCTAAACTTACAATGGGACGTTATACAATATCGAAAGTAAAATTAAATTATTTAATCTTCTCTGTCACAAATGTCTGGGTTTAGAATTGATTATATTCCATTAGCATTTAGACAGTGTAAGGAAACCAAGTGTATTTAACCCTCAATCGGTAGTTTCCACCCGAACCACCAGAGCCTAGTGAACATAGCCCTCCGTTCGGTAGTTATGGTAGACGAATCCCAGTGTAATTCCAATAGTGTCCCTGAATAATTCCCTCAGTAAGACACACAAACTCCCAAACAGCATACGTAGTCAGAAGAAGGGTACAAAGATGAACTGAACTTTATTGACAGGCATTCTCTTTTATGGGATTCTGCCCATGCAAGGGAGCCTCCCATATAATTAACTGTACAACCAATCATAAAAATATACATACTGTACATCCCCTCCCCGCAGATAACCCTTTAACATAATTACAATGGAACATAATTTCCCCCAAAGTCTGGATGTACCCCAATGACTTGATGTACTCTGGGGGACCAACATATGAAAAAATCAGTCCATTCGGTTCAGCCGTTCGGGAGATACGGGACTTAGAAGTTTTGACCAACTGCACGGGCAAAGTAGCCGAAAACAGTTCCACAAATTCTGACCCTACAGTCGGTCTTGGTTGGCATGAAAAATCTCCCGCACGGCCGGCCATCCAGCTACCATCCACGGTTCGCTGGACTCCCCATCTGTCAGTGAGTCTATCTACGAATGCCCAGTCATTCGGTAGTTTCGCTGGGGTTTTACCAAAGGTATGGAGGATTCAGCAGTGTTCGCCTATTTGAGTGTCCGTTTTCAGTTCCGGACACTCAACGGCGAACACCGCTGTTCGGGAGCTAAAATGACCGTGGCCACGTGGAAGTCCCGAAATGGCGACGATGTATCCCGTTCGTGCAGAACTTTTGTCGATCATGCCCAGCAAGCAGGGAGGTAAAGTGTTCCTAATGGGCAACGGGGTGGTCTCGATTCGGTAGTCCATAGGTCAGCATACCCGCCAAGACCCTGATGGGTTGGCTTGGAGATGTCCGAGCGAAAAGAAGAAAGGTCGAAGTTAAACATCCAGTTCCATTTGGCGGGACAAACCGTCTGCATTACCATTTTGTTTGCCCGGACGGTACTGCATGGTGAAGTTGTACGGTTGAAGGGCTAGGCTCCACCGTAAGAGTCTGGGGTTGTCGCCAGCTACCCGGTTTAACCACATCAACGGGTTGTGGTCGGTCATCAGAGTAAATGGCCGGCCGTACAAATAAGGTTGGAGTTTCTTAAGTGCCCACACCAGGGCTAGGCACTCCTTCTCCACGGTGGCATAGCTGACCTCCCGGGGCAAAAGTTTACTGCTGAGATATGCCACCGGGTGTTCCATGCCGTCGTCTCCCACCTGGCTTAACAAAGCTCCCAGCCCAAACATGGAGGCATCTGTGTGGACAAGAAATTGTTTAGAGTAGTCGGGTTTAGAGATTCTGGAAGGGATCCACCATCTCGATAGCACTTTCGATGACGTCAGTGTACACTGGGTATAGCGTAATGTCACCGATGGTGATACGAGAGTCGTCGGGTACCATGATCAGTGAGACAGGTGCTGGTAAGGCAATTACTTTATTAGTCACCTGGTCTATGCGAAAAACACTCATGTTTTTAAGACACGTGCTTACGAATAGTGATGTCACGAACAAAACATTTTCGGTTCGCGAACGGCGAACGCGAACTTCCGCAAATGTTCGCGAACGGGCGAACCGGGCGAACCGCCATAGACTCCAATGGGCAGGCGGTTTTTAAAACCCACAGGGACTCTTTCTGGCCACAATAGTGATGGAAAAGTAGTTTCAAGGGGACTAACACCTGGACTGTGGCATGCCGGAGGGGGATCCATGGCAAAACTCCCATGGAAAGATACATAGTTGATGCAGAGTCTGGTTTTAATCCATAAAGGGCATAAATCACCTAACATTCTTAAATTGTTTGGAATAACGTGCTTTAAAACATCAGGTATGATGTTATATCGATCAGGTAGTGTAAGGGTTACGCCCACTTCACAGTGACAGACCAAACTCCCCGTTTAGCGCACCGCAAACAACCGCAAACAGTCCATTTGCACAACCGCAAACTCCCCATTTGCACATGTTTTAGTGCAAACTAGTCTAACTACTAATATAGTTGAAACATGCTACTTTTATTCATGCCAGACAACCATGCAGGCCAGACTGACAAATATGCCAGGGCCAATCATAGTTAACCACCTCAGATAGTAACATGGCTCCCTCTATATACCAAGTAAACATGGCTCCCCTCTATATACAGAGTAACATGGCTCCCCTCTATATACAGAGTAACATGGCTCCCCTCTATATACAGTGTAAACATGGCTCCTCTCTATATACAGAGTAAACATGGCTCCTCTCTATATACAGAGTAACATGGCTCCCTCTATATACAGTGTAAACATGGCTCCCTCTATATACAGAATAACATGGCTCCCTCTATATACAGTGTAAC
Source organism: Pelobates fuscus (assembly GCF_036172605.1). NCBI lineage: Eukaryota > Metazoa > Chordata > Amphibia > Anura > Pelobatidae > Pelobates > Pelobates fuscus. Next base: position 275,788,642 of record NC_086318.1, on the reverse strand, counting down.
ATGGCTCCCCTCTATATACAGTGTAACATGGCTCCCTCTATATACAGAGTAACATGGCTCCCTCTATATACAGAGTAACATGGCTCCCTCTATATACAGAGTAACATGGCTTCCCTCTATATACCGTGCAAACATGGCTCCCTCTATATACAGAATAACATGGCTCCCTCTATATACACAGTAGCATGGCTCCCCTCTATATACAGTGTAAACATGGCTCCTCTCTATATACAGAGTAACATAGCTCCCTCTATATACAGTGTAAACATGGCTCCTCTCTAAATACAGAGTAACATGGCTCCCCTCTATATACAGAGTAACATGGCTCCCTCTATATACAGTGTAAACATGGCTCCCTCTATATACAGAGTAACCTACTGTCCTCCCCCCCGCCCCCACCCCTGAGCGGCGGGTGGGAGTCCTAAGTTACAATAAGAGGGGGGGGACCTACTGTCCTCCCCCTGGCCCCCACCCCGGAGCTGCGGGTGGGGGCCCTAAACAACAATAAGGGGGGGGACCTACTGTCCCCCCCGGCCCCCACCCCTGAGCGGCGGGTGGGGGCCCTAAATGAAAATCCCCCCTCCCCCAAAGGTGACTAGGGGTCCCCAAGCCCCTAGTCACACACCCAAATAAAAAAGCCCCTACCTACCCCCCTCAGTGAGGGGGAATAAAATTACTACCCTGTAAAGTAAAATTCAACTTACTATTCAACGTCTTCTTTTTTCTAAAATCTTAATTTTTCAGCCCCAAAAAAGGCCAAATAAAAAGCCATCATACCTGTCGAACTTAAAAATTAAATAAAAAACCCAAGCGCAAAACTAGTCACTTCAGACTACGGGAATAGTTCCCTAAAGGTTGTCCTACAAACTGCTAATATATTGTAATTACATGTATTGTGTATTCTGCCTGTAAATGTATGATTGCATGTATGTCTATGGGATTCCCATGCTAGCAGCCGAAAGCCGCTAGCATTTGAATGGTCTTTTCACGAACCGCAACTTTACCGGCTATTCGTGAAACGAATTAGGTACTGAACGCAAGCCCACACACTTAGAGGCGTGTGGCACCAATTACCCGATTGCAACATTGTTGCAATCGGTAATTAAGTGGATTCTTAGGTGGCCATCGTTCGGCTACCGACCATGCGGTGGTCGGCCATCTTGAATCCTTTGTCTCCCCCAGCGGTGTTTGGTCGTCGAGTGCATGGAACCAAAAACGGCTACTCGACGGCACGAACACCGCTGTACTTCCAGGCGGTTCGGGAGCTCCGGTCTTCTTCTATTGGGAGACCAATTGACGTTCGGTACTTTTTATACGAATTAAATAGATAAGTGTATTTCGTATGGAGTTCGGTTAGTTTAGCTGGGATCTGAGCGGTATTTCCATGAAACGTACCCGCAGACCCCAGCTATCTACCGAACGGTTGTTCGTGCCAAACAAACAAATATTGTTCAAGTTATGAATTTTAAGGTAAAATGCCGGTTCTGCTGCACGAGGAGATAATCCACTTAACAGTATATTTCAGTGGGAGTATCTCTCTCGTGCAGCGGTGCCTGATGGGAAAAATTTACCAAAAGTTAAGTCCCCCATGTAGTCCCTTACTGTATCACCCCTGCTTTGTCAGTAAGGAACCCCTTGCATGGGGACTTGCATAAATACTGGAAGTTCTGAATAAAGCTGCTAGTTGACTACTAGACTGTGTTTCGTCCGGTTATTGGGAGGATTGGGGATATTGCCTTACTTTTCAGCGCTGACTGTGGATTTACCTGTTATACCAGTGGAGATCGTGGATTCTAACATTGCACTCCGCTACATCCATCTTCACCCATGGAGGGCTCCGCGCAGACTAGGGTATTAACATATACCCTATTGTTACAATTGTTACTTGAAAAGCACGAGGAATGCCGTTGGGGTACCATATGCTCATTTGTTATACCTCCATGCACTACAAAAATAAAGAATAAAAAAAAAATGTATGCAGCTTCCAAATGAATCTAAAATGGATGCTGTTCAGGAGGTGGGAGGGTCTGCTAGGGAGGGTGTGCTGCTGATTGGCTGGAATGTGTCTGCTGACTGTGAGGTACAGGGTCAAAGTTTACTCAATGATGACGAATAGGGGACTAATCGAACCGCGCATGTGTTCGCCTGCCGTGGCGAACGCGAACACGCTATGTTCGCCGGGAACTATTCGCCAGCGAACCATTCGGTACATCACTACTTACCAACCCTTTATCTTTTACTAAGATAGCATGTACTAACGCATTGCTGTCGGTTTTTGACATAGTTACTTGACATGTTTCAGAGCCATGTTTAAGGTACTCGATCCCACACAAAGCATTGGTAGAATCGTACACAAAAGGTTTTCCATCACATTGGAAATTATTGTCTTTGAATTTTTCACAGTCATTCAAAATGGGTATTGAATACCAATCTGGTATCCATGGTTGAAAAGTCAAGACATCTGGGGTTTGGACTTTTACATGGATATTTTCCTTCCATGTACCGACGTTGTAAATTGTTTTCATTTGAAAAATGTTTTTGTTGGGGGGGGGGAGTTACATATGGTATGGCCAATAAAAAGCAAATCTCCATACGTTCCGGGTCACTTAAGAGAGGTATAGCGCTCCCCATCTCGAAGGCCAGATTTAATTGCATAGGCTCAATTGTTTCTCCATCCACATTGGCAAGCATCGCATGAACAATATCCTTGGATACAAAATACAGAGGTATGCGTCCCCCTGCCAATTCGATCATTCTAGTTTGCACTTTGAAAAAGACCTTTGTTGGTCGAAACGTTGCTTGGCGTTGCATTTTTTCCTAATAAATCTGCATACGGTTTCAATTTGGAGTGCCTGTGGTCCTTTCTTCTTTCATCAATTCAAAAGGTGGCAATTTGGTAGCAGTGCTAGGTGTAGCTCTACTCGCCATTAAAACTAAGGGCAATTTAATGTCCCAGTCTTTACCAGACTCCTTAACATACTTCTTCAGAATATTAACGATAGACTGGTTATATCGCTCTACCCCCCCGCTAGACGCAGCGCGGTATGCAATATGTAGCTTTCGTTTAACACCTAGAATGTTCCACATCTTAGCCATTACTTCGCTGGTAAAATGACTACCTCTATCTGACTCAATTCTTTGAGGCAGACCAAACCTGGAAAATACATGGTTAATCAACAAAGTCGCACACACGGTACTCGTGTTCTCTTTACAAGGCAAACACTCTATCCACTTTGTGTACATACATGTAACGGTTAACATGTATTTGTTACCTCTTGAAGATCTTGTTACAGGACCTATAAAGTAAATTTGAATATCAGACCAGGGTAATGACACCCCCCTCTTCTGAAGTGGTGCACGATGGGTTGGACCATGGGGTTGATATTGTGGACAAAGCAAGCATCCCTGACAGTATGTCTTCACATCTCTTAACATGTGTGGCCAATATGCATAATCACGCAATATATCATATGTGATCTTATCACCACGATGCCCAGATGTAGGTGCATCATGTGCGTGTTGGAGCATTTACCCTCGGTATACAGTTGGGACTACCCATTGTTGAATACCATGTTTAGAAGTTCTGACCAGCAACCCATCCATGATACTAAATTGGACTTTATATCTCATCATTCGTAAATCTTCATTATCTTTGTAATCCTCATCTGTGATGGGATTGGCAGTAGGGTCTTCTATATGTTTATAGAATATGCCTATGATGGGATCGTTCTTTTGACTGGTAATCAGGTCCTCACTAGGAGCTTGTTGACTCCATTGCACGACATTTAAGTCGGCATTATCCCTAGCCTGTCGTCTAGTTATGGCTTCAACGTGAATTGAACCCATAAGATCATCAATGTTTAGGGTTTCACCATTGATGGCTGCTTGTTTTGCCAGTGAGTCATTACCATCCTTGTCAATACCTTCTATTTTAGAATGGCCTTTGGTTTTCTTCCAATATATGGTTAAACCATTTTCCTTAACCAGTTCATCGATTTTACAAAACAATTTCCCATGTTTAACAGGTTTGTTATTGCTTTTCAGCATTTGGTTACGTTTCCAGCTAGGCAGATATTCGACGAAACTGTTGCGAACATAGTTGGAATCAGTTATGATAACAAATTCTGTGATACTATATTCTATTGCCATTTGGATGGTCTTATATACTGCACAGAGTTCGGCTATCTGACTGCTTTTGGGACCAATATTGTATCCTATAGATACATTGGGATAATCAACTATCCAGGCGATTCAGATACCTGCAACTAACTTCCGTTCAGCACCAGCGACGTGGTGATATAAACAACCATCAATGTATACCCACGGTAGTGGTCGACAGTATTCCTCGTCATAAACTTTATAAGGGGATAACAACTGCTCTTCTAGGAAGTCATCTCCGGTGTCATTATCATCCAGAGATGGAGCAGTACAGTCATGTAATTCTGCTAAACCTTGGGCGACTGGGCTTCTCTTATTGTGTTTATAATGGACTTCTAACGGCCATCCCTGTAAGGATAGAGTCCATGCATAATCCGACTGTTAGAGAGATTACCGCTTCTAATTCTTTCACTCTGCAGATACTGTAGAGGTTGGTGAGCTGTTTCTACAATTATTTTCTCACCTTGGATATAGCTACGAAGTTTATTTTTAGAGGAGCCAGAAATTTTAAACAAATTTTAACTAAAAGTTTTTTAGATAAAGATAAAAGCAAACTTGAGAGGATTTTTTTTACAAATTAGTAAAGGTTTTTATCATTGTGGCAACTGTAGGGGCTGTAGTTTTAGGTCAAATAACAAGAAAAAAATTGAAAAATTCACCTCTTTCGCTACAAAAAAAGAATACTCTATACGCCCGTTTATTACATGCCAAATGAAAAATGTTATTTATTTATTAACGTGCAAATGTGGGTATCAATACGTGGGGAAAACTTCACGCCCCCTAAAGTCAAGAATAAGGGAACACATTTATAATATTCAGAGGAAATTTATAAATCATAGCGTATCGAAACATTTTTTAGAAGTTCACAATGGGGATCCTCAGGGAATTGAATTTATGGGGATTGACAAAATTTATATCCACTGGAGAGGTGGAGACAAGGATCGCCTTTTAAGTAGAACTGAAATGAAGTGGATTTTTGAGTTGGACACATTAGCCCCAAATGGATTAAATGCTGATTTCGAAATTAATTCATTTATTTAATAATGTTTCTCTTTTCCTTTCTTTGTCTCTTTTAGAAATCTTAAAAGAAAGCTGTATTTTATATTTATCCAATCTCTTTTTCCCCTTTTAATATGAATTGATAGCCCATATTTGTTAGACTGTATTTTAACCATAAAGGGCTAAATGATATTCTATATCATTTTTATATATTTTTATCTCCAAATATCTACATAAGAATTGTTATTAGTTAATTCTCTGTTTATATATCGTTTGAATTATCTTTTTACTGATGTCTTTTTAATTGATGTTAAAATGTCAAGGATGGTAATTAGATATACTATCTCTGACTAAGACTTTTTAGAGTTATGTTCGTTTATTTTATTTTAGTGGATTATATGTATATTGAGGAAGTGAAATATCCGTCACTTTAAAGTATCAAAGTTTCTATTTCTTTTGACGTCAACCTAAACCGAACGACGTCTCTTTTCCGGGGAAAGACGAAATAATCCGGAAGTAGATGACGTCGTGACGTAAGGACGCCGGCTGACGTCATGACGCTCGGGACGTAATAACAAAGCGGAAGAGCGTCATTTGAAGTTTGAATAAGAGCGCCAATCATTCCTGTATATAAACGAAGGACTTGCAACAGTGGATATACTCCGGATGAAGGCGAAAGCCGAAACGCGTTGAGAGACAGGACTTTTTACTTCTATAGGACTTTATTTACCGAGTTTTTTTCTGTTCTATTTTATTTATATGAATAAATTTGTTTTTGTTACCACTTTCATTCTGGCGTTCTAAATGAAATTGAGGGTACCAGCTACATAATTCTCTGAGGTTCCTATGCTAAGTCCTGATTTCCACTGCTTACAAGCCTGAAGTTTGAGCCAACTTTTAAGTGGCTCTGGATATGTGAGTGAGACCATTACTTACTGCATTATAATTTAATGTTAACAATATTACCCTGTCTTTCTTTTTTGTTTTAACATTTTAGATTGACTGACCAAGTTTGGGTAAAGTTGTTTTATTCTGAGTGCTCTCACGAATTTTATATATTTTTTGTAGTGCCCAGACAGTCGAAAGTTAGCTAGCATATGCAATAACTTTGTTTAAACTGTCCTGCTTCTGATACAGAACAGCACTGATGCTTAAATCGGTATATCCTGTCTCCAGATAGAAGGGTTTACCCCCCTCTGGGTATGCTAAACAGGGTGCCTGAGTGAGCTTCCTCCTCAGTTCACTTACCGCTTGGTCCTGAGGCTCCCCCAGTTCCAGGTAGTTTCCTTTTTAAACAGGTGTAAGAGTGGTTTTGTTATTTCTGCATAGTTATCTATAAACTTACGGGAGTAGTTAGTCATACCCAGGAATGATCTTAATTCCCTGATGTTTGAAGGTGTTTTAGCCTTTAGTACGGCTTCAACCTTCTTCCTCTGGGGATTTAATCCTTCAGAGGTTACCTCATGTCCGAGGAAGTTGACATGGGTGCGACACCATTGCGCCTTTTGTAAAGACAGTTTAATCCCTGCCTCTCTTAACTGAGTGAGAACATGTCTAATCTCTATGATATGCTTATCAAAGGAAGTGCTTTTCAGCAAGACATCGTCGACATATGATAACGTTCCTCTCTCGAGTGCGTCAGGCATAGCTTTATGCATGAACACAGCGAATTCATGACCAGAGTTTATGTAACCGAAGGGCATACGGGTCCAGGTATACTGCTGCTTTCCAAATGTGAAGGCCAATTTGTATTGGTTTTCATCATGGACTGGTTGTAGGGTCACTTACCTTATCCAGGGGGCGGCCGCGGTCCTCTCTTCGAGCCGCGCGCGGTCCTGCTGCTGCACGAGCCGCGCGCAGCTCATCCGACGGCTTCAATAGGAAGGCGGGCAGTGACTGCAAGAAGCGGTCACGTGTCCCGCCTGAAACTAAGAGCGGGCCGCGAGTCTCGGGCGCGCTCTTAAAGAGACAGTGGGAGCCTAAATTGCCAAAAGGCTCCAATTGGCCCCTGTCGTGCCACACTCCCCATACACTTACCTTTTTGGGGTGTGGATATGACAGGAGCCAATCACATTAGTTTAGAAGCTATTTAAACTTACCTCTCCCTTTACTCCCTGCCCTATCGTGATTTCTGTTGCAGTTCCCTTTCGCGCTTGTTGTGTTCAGTTGTGTTCCTTCGTATTGACCTTGGCTTTGTTTCTGACTACGTTATCTCTTTATCCTTATCTGTTCTGTTTGCCAGCTTACTGTTTACTGTGTACCAGACCCCGGCTAGTCCTAGTTTATGCTGTCTCTTTGTGCCTTGACCTCGGATCGCTCCTGACTCTGTACTCCTCTCTTATACGTCGAGTCTGGCCATTCTAAGGTCCGGTAGACGTATCTCTCCTCTGTGTTGTCTTCTGTTTAGCTGAATCCTGCGTGTTGGGGTATATTCTCGTTACATTACGATAGGGCCATGGACCCCGCAGATTTAGCTCAGCAGATGGCTTCTCATGAGGCTAGATTTTTAGAGCAGGATCACCGTATGGATCAGATAGCCCAGGCACTCCAGACATTTTTTTCTAGAACTATTCCAGCAACCACACCTAACCCTCCTACACCCCTTCCTCCTGCAGTATCTACTTTGCCTAATACTTACGGCCCATTTAACACCTCCTCCTAGGTATGGAGGGGAATCTGAGACATGCAGAGGTTTCATTAATTAAATAGAATTCCACTTTGAGATGTATCCACGTTCCTTTCCCACAGATAGGTCTAAAGTGGGGTTCCTTATGCACCAACTTACCGATAAAGCACTTGAGTGGGCAAATCCTATTTGGGAGGCTAATGGACCTATGGTGCAAGATTTCAATAGTTTTCTTACGGCTTTTCGTAGAACTTTTGACACAACTAAAAGGTCAAAGAATGCCGCTAGAACATTAATGAGAATTAAACAGGGTTCTAGGTCTGTGGCTGACTATGCCATTCAGTTTCGTACCCTTGCTTCACAGGTAGATTGGACCAACAATGGGCTAACTACTGCATTCATGGAAGGTTTATCGGACACTATATTGGATGAGGTAGCAGCTAGGGAGCTTCCTATTGCATTAGAGGACCTTATTGACTACCTAATTGATATAGATAATAGGATTCGTGACAGACTCTATACTAAAAACAGGAATAGATGTTTGGTTACACCTATTAACCCCAGAGTTGATAAACCTGAGATTGTCAAAGTATCAGAGGAGGAACCCATGCAATTAGGGGTTACTGAAAAATTGCATAGGAGAAAGGAAGGACTCTGCCTATACTGTGGTGGGAGAGACCATTTGATAAAAGAATGCCCCGTGATTCCGGTAAACTCACACCTAAGACATTATAGGGGACTGGCCTTGGGTGTGATATCTAAGTCTCCTAAATTGGCTACTAACCGTTTGCTTCTCCCTGTTTCTCTTCATATGGGAGAGAGTTGTATAGCTGAAAGCATACTAGCCTTGGTTGATTCCGGGGCTGCTGAGAACTTCATAGACTCTGGTCCCTCATCAGAGAGAGGGAGATACCCTTGGCCATTGAGGCCATAGATGGTAGACCTTTAAGTACTCCAGTCGTTACCCATGAAACTGTACCATTATTCATGTACACAGGGGTTTTACACTTTGAGACTGTTCAGTTCCAGGTTATCACCTCTCCCTCTTCTCATATCGTGTTAGGGTACCCATGGTTATGTTCTCACAATACCATTTTCGACTGGGAGTTGGGACAATTAAAATCGTGGAGCAAAGCCTGCCACGAATCTTGTATGATTAAAGTCACCCCTTTAAATACTATTAATGTTCCTACTACTCCTCCTTTGTCTGCTGTTATACCTCCTCAGTACTTGTTTCTCAAGACTGTATTCGATAAAAGGGAAGCTGATAAATTACCGCCTCACAGACCCTATGATTGTGCTATTGAATTATTGCCTGGCACTATACCTCCAAAGGGCAGGGTGTACCCTTTATCTATTAAAAAAAAAACGTATCAAGGAGGAGTATGTTAAGGAATCACTAGAAAAGGGGTTCATTAGGAGATCCTCTTCTCCGGCTGGAGCAGGGTTTTTCTTCGTATCTAAGAAAGAAGGTGATTTAAGACCGTGTATCGATTATAGAGGTCAAAAAAACAAAATCACTATCAAAAATGCATACCCTATTCCTTTAATTACAGAATTGTTTGACAGGCTGAAACATGCTACTGTATTCACTAAATTGGATCTTAGAGGTGCATACAATTTAATACGTATTAAGAAAGGTCACGAATGGAAGACTGCATTCAACACTAGATCCGGTCATTACGAGTACACTGTTATGCCATTTGGTCTTTGCAATGCCCCAGCAATATTCCAAGAATTCATTAATGACGTCTTAAGAGACTTTATTTACACATTTGTAATTGTATATTTGGACGAGATACTAATATATTCTACAGATTTACACACTCATCACAGACATGTTACAACGGTCCTGAAGACCCTTCTTGCTAATGGTCTTTATTGTAAACTAGAAAAAATGTTTATTTGACCAATCCGAAGTCCAGTTTTTGGGGTATTTGATTTCCGCCAAAGGTTTTCGTATGGATCCCCAGAAGCTTTCTGCTGTCATAGAGTGGCCCCTACCACAAGGTTTGAAAGCAATTCAGCGTTTTCTTGGTTTCTCTAACTATTATAGACGCTTTATTAAGGGTTTTTCTTCTATTGTAGCGCCTATCACCCGTATGACAAAAAAGGGTGGTAATACTCGTGTCTGGTCTCCCGAGGCATTCAGGCTTTCGACTTTCTTAAATCTACATTCGCCTCGGCACCTATTTTACAGCATCCTATCCCCTCACTGCCTTATATTCTTGAAGTTGATGCTTCTGATATCGGGGTAGGTGCTGTTTTGTCCCAAAGAGAATCGCCTGAAAAACCATTGCATCCTTGTGGCTTCTTTTCTAGACAGATGTCCAAAGCTGAAAAGAACTATGATGTGGGTAATCGTGAACTCCTTGCTATTATCTTAGCCCTTAAAGAATGGAGACACTTGTTAGAAGGAACTAAAGATCCTATCCTCATTTTTACGGATCACAAGAATCTATCCTACCTTGGTGAGGCTAAAAGATTATCTTCTAGGCAGGCTAGGTGGTCATTATGTTTGTCCCGTTTCAATTATATTATCACCTATAGGCCGGGTGATCGCAACATTAAAGCAGACGCTCTGTCCAGATAGTTCGAAAATGCTGACAAGCAGGAGATTGATGTTACTCCTGTCATTCCCCCAGGCAGGATAATAGCTACTACTATGTTGTCTATATCTTCATCCCTCTTGCAGACCACACAGGCGAAACAAAGCATGGCACCTAGCGAGAGGCCTATTGATAAATTGTTTGTTGATGTTCCCGAGAGACGGGAGATTCTGTCATTATATCATGATACTAAGACTGCTGGACATCCTGGTATTACCAAAACAATGTCAGCTGTTTCTCGATATTTTTGGTGGGATAACTAACGCAAGGATGTCACTGACTATATAAGTGCTTGTACTACTTGTGCATGTATGAAATCTTCTCGTAGAGTTCCTTGTGGGCTTTTGCATCCGTTACCTATTCCCGAGAGACCTTGGTCTAACCTATCCATGGATTTTATTGTTGAGTTACCCCCTTCGAATGGTAACACAGTCATCCTGATGATAGTAGATCGGTTTTCCAAAATGGCTCACTTTGTGTCTCTTCACAAGTTGCCCACATCCAAGGAACTGGCACTTATCTTCGCTAGAGAAGTATTTCGGTTACATGGTATTCCTGTATCTATTGTGTCCGATAGGGGTAGCCAATTTATTTCCAGGTTCTGGAAAGCCTTTTGTTCGGAAATGGGTATTTCTCTCTCATTTTCTTCCGCTTACCATCCCCAGTCTAATGGAGCTGCTGAACGTGCCAACCAGTCTCTGGAGCAGTACCTTCATTGTTTTGTGTCTCACCATCAGGACAATTGGTCTGACCTGCTTCCTTGGGCTGAGTTTGCTCGGAATAACGCCACTAATGATTCTTCCGGCAAAAGCCCTTTTTACGTCGTCTATGGCCAGCATCCCGTTGTTCTTCCGGCTGCGTTCTCCTCACAGGGCATGCCAGTTCTGGATGAGCATCTGACTGGTGTGCGTAATACTTGGGAGCAGGTTCAGCGTTCTTTGGTGGATTCCGCTGCTCGCCAGAAGGCTCAAGCTGACAAGCATCGCAGAGCGGCTCCTTCTTATGTTGTGGGGGACAGGGTTTTGCTTTCCACGCGGAATATTCGCCTCCGGGTGCCTTCTATGAAATTGGCCCCCCGCTTCATTGGTCCTTATCGTATTCTGCATAAGGTTAATCATGTTTCATATGCCTTGGATCTTCCTAAAAATCTGTGTATTCCTAATGTCTTTCACACCTCATGGTTGAAGCCTTACGTACGCAACCGCTATATCCGGCATACTCCCGCTCCCCCTCCTGTCTCTGTGGAGGATCATGAGGAATTCGAATTTTCTGCTGTTCTTGACTCTCGTTTCCTTAGGGGTCGACTTCAGTACTTGGTGCATTGGAAGGGCTATGGGCCTGAGCAGCGCAGTTGGATTTCAGCTGATGCTGTTCACGCTCCCCGCCTTGTACGCTCATTCCATTCTCGTTTTCCTGCCAGGCCTGGACCTGCCCGCCCGGAGGGCGTGTCCTCAGGGGGGGTACTGTAGCGTCACTTACCTTATCCAGGGGCCGGCCGTGGTCCTCTCTTCGAGCCGCGCGCGGTCCTGCTGCTGCACGAGCCACGCGCGGCTCATCCGACGGCTTCAATAGGAAGGCGAGCAGTGACCGCGAGAAGCGGTCACGTGTCCCGCCTGAATCTAAGAGCGCGCCGCGAGTCTCGGGCGCGCACTTAAAGAGACAGTGGGAGCCTAAATTGCCAAAAGGCTCCCATTGGCCCCTGTCATGCCACACTCCCCATCCACTTACCTTTTGGGGGTGTGGATATGACAGGAGCCAATCACATTAGTTTAGAAGCTATTTAAACTTACCTCTCCCTTTACTCCCTGCCCTATCATGGTTTCTGTTGCAGTTCCCTTTAGCGCTTGTTGTGTTCAGTTGTGTTCCTTGTTTCTGACTACGTTATCTCTTTATCCTTATCTGTTCTGTTTGTCGGCTTGCTGTTTACTGGGTACCAGACCCCAGCTAGTCCGAGTTTACGCTGTCTCTTTGTGCCTTGACCTCGGATCACTCCTGACTCTGTACTCCTCTCTTATACGTTGAGTCCGGCCATTCTAAGGTCCGGTAGACGTATCTCTTCTCTGTGTTGTCTTCTGTTTAGCTGAATCCTGCGTGTTGGGGTATATTCTCATTACACTGGTACAGTCCAATATCCCTGCGCACCGTCAATGGCAGTGAATATTTTGGATCCCTGCATTTGTACCAAACATTGGTCTATGTATGGCACTGGCCAACCAGACATATAGACGCGTTTATTTAGCTGTCGTAAGTCAACGCATAAACGCCATTGTCCATTAGGTTTCAGAATCCCCAAGATCGGATTATTATACAAACTGTGCACCGGACGTATAATGCCCCTTTCCTTTAAATTCTGAATGATGTCTTGTAGACCATCATATGATGCTAATGGGAGTCTATATTGTTTGATAAATGCAGGTGGTAAATTTGGATCAGTTTGTATTCTGGCTACGTGAAAGTTAGTTAACCCACAGTCGTAGGAATCTTTGGCAAAAATATCTTGGAATTCCATTAGGATTTCCTTTAGCTGTTGCCGCTCAGCATAGTTGGAGCAACCGTCAGCTAAAGATATTTGCTCTTCTAGCCTTTCCTGAAATCCTGGAAAGATTGGCCTATCTCATAAGCTTCTTCAAGCCAAGAAGTTAGGTCAGTTCGGTGTTGACTTACCTTTTCTCTTTGGTCGTGATACTCTTGTGATTCCTGCTCATTGAGCGGATGATCGAAGGTGATTGATGCTTCTTCGATTTTACACGAGCCTTCTTCGACATTGAAGGGATACACAGATAGGATAGTGAATAATCCTTCTGGGGAGGAATGGAATATTTGATCGACAATTTTGTCCTCAGTTAAGTATTCTTCAGGGATGAGGCCTATAATTTGGTTTTGGAAACCAAATGTATAGTACTCAGCATCCAATGCTAGACCTAATAACGTTCCTTTTGGTAAAGTAACACTATTGGGTGTAATATTGTTGACCATTATATAGGTGGGATTCTTACCAATACTTACCATTTGTGTATGCGTTACCACCATCCCTAATTGTTGTGTCCTGTTGGATAAACAGATTAGGGCATCAGAGTTTTCTAATCTCTGACCCTCCTTGACCTGTAGGGGTAAAAGAAAATTACTTGTCCCTTGTGGAATGGTTATGTCATCAGGTACTTGGATACTTACCGCATATGGTAGTATTTGTCCTGATTTCAGGGCGTTTTCCTCATGTAGGTATCCACAAGGATTACCTTTTAACCTTGTTCACAAGTTGGAATTAATCAGGTCAAGGTGTATGGCAAAGCGATGTATGACATCATTGCCAACGTAAACCTGATAGCGAGGTTCGTCTATCACTAGGAATAAATGTTTAACTGTCTTATTTCCGATGGAAATATATAGTAAACATTTTGCTATCACATTGTGACTCTCTGATTCGCCATCCAATTCGCCATCCAATTGCTCTCTGGAGCAATTCTTACGGAATGCTCATCTACAGGTGCGATTGCATCATTCACCTGCAGGATAGTCACGTCAGGTGACTGACAATTCCTAAAATGTACCTCAATTGAGTCAGGTCTTTCTTCTATCACATGGCAGTTACGTTCAGATTGTACATGTGATTTCTCATAGGTTATAGGAACCTTAGCTTGTGACCATACAATTCCATTCACACAGTCAATAATTGTGTTAAGTCTTCTGAGTATGTCTATACCCAGAATCAGTCGGTTATATGGGAGATCTACCACTATCACCGGGTGTCTAAAGGTTTTGTTACCTATTTTAATCTTTAACCAGGTATTGCCAATAACATGAAGTGCATTTCCTCCAACACTCAACAGAGCATTGGATAAATCTCTTTGCTTCGGCTTATCCGTTGCTAAGTCCATTACCTGCTGGAAGTAGGTATTGGATAAGATAGTGGCTTGTGAACCAGTATCTATTAACCCTTTGAAAGACTGGGGTAGTGAATCCTGTATTTCTACAGACATGTAGTACCTTCCTTCATGTTCTTCTAATTCACATAAGAATTTAGAATGTGTCAACATATTACTCGTTTTCCATACATTACCGGTCACAGCAGTAGTTTCTACCTGTACTGAGGAATGCTCAGTCTTACCCACAGGCCCATCCTTTTTAGGATTATCTTGAACTGTCAAGCGGGAACTAGTGGTCGGCATCTCATCAGTTAACCCTTTCAGGTCTGGATCCTGGAAGCTAGTGGCTGCTGGGGCTATTCTAGCCTTTGGCTGAAATGAAAAAACAGAGGAACATGTTGCGCCTCCTTCACCCAGAAGTGAAGTGACGGGGTAGGCAATAGGTTTCCTAACACAATTATTGTTTAATTGACTGTTAGTACCTGGAAAGGAAAAAGGGTTAGGTATTACATCTATTGACAGCCTAGCCTGTTTAGTCACTGTAGCTATATTTGCTTCGGCACTTGTTGTTGCTGCTGCAGTTGCACAGGTGGCTCTGCAATTGGAGCTGTCCCTTAAAAATGGATTATTGGCAAAGACTTGGTTAATCTTTGTCATTTCCTCCATTAATTTGCCCATCTAGTAAGTCAATTGACCAACCTGACGACGCAAATTATTTCCCTCATTGCCGTTTTGTCTTTGCCCATTAGAATTTGTCTGGGATGGCTGAAACTGTTGGGAGCTATTGGAAGCACATTGGTTGTTTCTGTTTCCATATGTCCTATTTCCCTGAGGATCCCTTCTCCATTGGGAATTGCCTTGGTTCTTATTAACCCAGGGGCGTTTTTTCCCATTGGCATTGGGTTTTTCAGAGTTATCAGAGGAATTTGCAGAATTGCTTCTGGCGTTTTCCTGTTTCTGAGGTTTTGGTGCTTTCAAAACCTTGGAATAGGTCCTCTTTTTCTGTTGGGTTTCTAAACCTAACTGAATTTTAGTCTCTGACACCATTTTATCACCAGGTTTCTTAATCTTTGGCTGATTTTCGTCATCTGCATGGTGTATAGTATACAATTTCAATATACTGACTGACTAGCCATTCTAACGGTAACTTACAATCGTAATCTCTTGCGAGATTCATTTGTATGTTTACCGGCATGGCATGAAAATACAGATCTTTGAAGTCTGTACTTTCATACCTGGGTTTTCTTTGGGCCACGGAGTATGCATTTTTAAGAATTATTAAAAATTCTCTGGGGCTTTGATCTGGATGGCACTTTAAGTTATAAAGCGCCTTCTTAGCAGAAGCAATGGTTTTATACTTACCATATTCCATGATTATTTCATATTTCATCTTGGACCAGGACATTAACTGTATAGCTTGAAGACTTTCTAGATAAACACGGCACATTGAATCAAAGGTCCATGTAATGAACCATTTCTTATGAATGTCATCATACATGCCCAATGAATTCATTGCTCTATCATCATTTTCCAGATGTTCAGATATGTTTCCTGAACCTCTAGAAAATTGTGGGACAGTCTCTCTAAGGAATTTAATAACCTTTGGCGTTTCATAAACAGGCATCGTTAATTTGCGATCTCTGTTTCTGTTTTCCCTGTGTCTGGGTAAACGTCTATGCGATCTGTCTGCTGAAGAGGAATTAGATCCGTACAACAGTGCAGATGGCATATCAGTCACATGGCCTTCAGAGTGGACAGTGCAATCACTTTCACTCCCATCACTCTGAGCTTCTCGTTCACTGTCACAATTCTGATCAGCATCAGAATCCTGCCAGTGTACAGAACCATGTCTGTTTTCATTCCTATCACCATGAATCTGATTCCCTCTGTCAAGTTTGGCCAGGACAGTCTTTTCAAACTGTTCTGCCCAAGATTTCCAAGAATCTACAGGTGTTTTCTCAGAATTACTCACATCTTTTCTTAGAGACTGTTTTATGAAAACCTGGTCTGGTGTGGGAAAATCATAACAAGGAGGGGATTTAGAGATAGTCTTTTCTTGCCTTTTTGTGCAACTTTTTGGCACAGAATGATGGCTACTAACTTCACGGTCTGATTTCTGACTCTCCTCTTCATACTCATCCAATTGCATTTTAAGCTGACTTATTTCCTGTGCATATTTATCCGTCAAAGCTTTCATTTCTTTTTCATGATCAGCCTGACGAGTTTTATGCTCAGCAAGTAAATCTTGGTATTTCCCATCTTGAATGCCAAATTGTTCACTGTACGTGTCCAATTTGGTATTCAATACCTTGTTTTCATCTAACGCCTTAAGAAGTGCTGTCATAAAGAAAGGCCAAGAGTGTATTATGAACGCCATTTTCCTTTCTATGTTCTTTTGTCCAGCAATTTCTTTAAGATATGTTATTATGTGTTCATCACTTAGAATGGTGTGTTTAGCTTCCCATTCTATGCTTTTCAACCAAACCTCATAGCTTGAATCATTTTTCATATGTTTATGAATATGGACTGAAGCATTTTTTCTTAGGTCTTCAATTATTTTAGTATTATCTGTTACAGATGCAGTTATTATCTGTTACAGATCTGCCGCTGGCCATATTTTTATACACTAATTTAATCTCAATACAAAACTCCTTTCTATATCAAGATTAAATTGCATGAATTACACCAATATTATTGTATATGGAATATAATTTCAACTTAAACGATCTCAGCAGTGTGCCTCCAATTTGTGGGGATATTTATGGGATAATAATAGTAAACAGTTGAGAATTGCCCACTATTTCAATTCTCACATCCCAAAGATCGTTATCGTGTAAGTGAAATGTATTCCATACAAATAAAATCACAATTTGTTATAAAAATAGATACAATTTATTGTGACAATTTAAATAATAATAATATGTAACATGCGTGACATTAATCAATGAATACAGGGTGCGCTAAATAAAATAAAGGGAGATGAAAAAGTCTTTATAGGTACAATGTGGACCTTGAGTGAGTGTTCTTATGTTCTTTCTTTGGGATCTCAGTAGTCGAATATGGAATACAAAAGCAGAGAGGGGAGACCAATAGTGCAAAACCGTAATGCGGAAAGGATCACGAACAACACAGAAGTGGAGAAGTGCCAACTTACAATTTACAGAGCTAAGCCCAGCTCTAGGTAAAACAGCATACAGTGGTATTTAGTACTCCCCACATGTAGGATATTGCTGGACAATTGGAGGTGTCTTCACAAGATTCTTTACACCATCCCAGACAGACGTCAGCATATAAAATATATAAAAGATGGAAAAACCCAATGGTGCAATAACTTTGGTAATACTGCAACAACAGACAACATTGAGGTCCTAAGAGTGCCAACTTACAATTGAAAGAGCTATGACCAGCTCTGAGTAAAACAGCATACAGTGGTATTTTAACTCCCATGGTAACATGGTAATCTACCATGTTCTATAAGCAGAATTTTAAATGCCTAAACAGATATTTTATCTTATTTTAGAGCAAATCAATACACCAGGATAAATATCACGATATGCTAACATGTGATATGTCATATTAAATACATAATTAATATTTTCCCATCTGCAGATTGGGATGTCATAATCATATATTCTTTAGTAACTAAGATTTCTAAATACCAAAATCTAATCGTGATTTATCCAGTCATATATCATGCTATTAGAAAATTTTAATTAGTGTAGATTAATTAAATGAAACCAGTATATTTACCAGTTGAGTAGATATTTTCATCAGATTAGTAGGTAGTCTCAGGAACTTGTTTGGATTTCTTGCTCTGACTCTGCTTTTCTTTCTTAGCCTGCGATCCTGACTTTGTCTTGCTTTGCATCCTTCTGCCTCCTTTTGCTTTCTCTGCTCTTCTCTCTCTTCCCTTTGTCTTAACTTTTAAAGGAAAAATTCACTAGGTGATAGACCAATAGAAACACTGGAGGTGTGGTTACCTTCCAGATAACAATTTAAGTATTTGGTCTATAGAGGGCAGTTTCGTCCCACTAAACATACCTATCCAGGAAAGAGTTAACTTTTCCTGGTGGCTATTTTGACGTCATCTACCTTATCTTTATAGTTTTCTATAATTTAAGTTTACTGTCAGATCAAAGAGTTTTCTTTGGGCTTTCTTCAGACTATGTGTCTCTAATTCCTGCTGTAATTTCTAATATGACAGTTATAACTAAGTATGACCCCTAAACTTACAATGGGACGTTATACAATATCGAAAGTAAAATTAAATTATTTAATCTTCTCTGTCACAAATGTCTGAGTTCAGAATTGATTATATTCCATTAGCATTTAGACAGTCTGTCCATCCCCCGTTCTCATCTCTTATCAACAGGTTTGTATATACTAAGCATTCCTTTAGCTCTGGCAAAGTGGTTAGTTTTACAGAAAGGATAGAAATTTCGTGTCTCTTTGTTAACTTGAAAATAACAAAATGGAGTCTGGTCTGTTCAGAGTGACTCAGAATATCACTATTAATTTCTATCATAGCACAAAATGTCTGCCGATATAAATACCCTGACAAAAGGTACATTTCACAGTATGTACCATTGGGTAATAAATATAAAATAAATTAAAACCAATGTGGCTTAGTAGAGAAGTAAAACAAGAGATTAAAAATAAGAAAAGGGCTTTTAAAGCATTTAAATCGGACAAATCAGACACATCCTATAGAAGATATAAGGAAGCCAATACTACTTGCAAAAAGGCAATTAAAGTGGCTAAACTAGAAAATGAGAAATTGATAGCCAAAGAATGCAAAACCAACCACAAAAAGTTTTTCAAGTACATTAATTCTAAAAAAACAAAAAATGAAAGTGTAGGTACACTGAAAACAGAGATGGGTCTGTTAGTCAATGAAGACCAGGAAAAGGCAGAAATTTTAAATAACTATTTTTCTTCAGTATATATTAATGAGGATCCTATGGCAAGAGATATGCATATGATTGCTGCAACAAACTTGCAGGTATTTTATGATTGGATAACTCGAGACAAGGTGCTACAGCTATTAAAGAAAATTAATGTAAATAAAGCTCCGGGGCCTGACGGTATCCACCCACGAGTACTTAAGGAGCTAAGTGGGGAAATAAGTGAACCTCTGTATTTAATTTTTCAAGATTCTTTTGTTTCCGGTATTGTACCGGAGGATTGGAGGAAGGCAGATGCTGTTCCTATATTTAAAAAGGGTTCAAAATCCTTGCCTGGAAATTATAGGCCTGTGAGCTTAACTTCTGTGACTGGGAAATTATTTGAACGGCTATTAAGGGATAATATTCAGGAATTCATTGGGAAGAACTGTGTTATTAGCAATAATCAGCATGGTTTTATGAAACATAGGTCATGTCAAACTAACCTAATTGCACTCTACGAAGAAGTAAGTAGAAATATAGATCAGGGTGTTTCAGTGGATGTGATCTACTTGGATTTTGCCAAGGCATTTGATACGGTTCCTCACAATAGGTTAGTCTTCAAACTAAAAGAAATTGGTCTAGATGAATATTCTTGTTCTTGGGTAGAACATTGGCTTAAGGATAGAGTACAGCGAGTTGTCATAAATGGTAAATTTTCAAGCTGGACAAAAGTGGTAAGTGGTGTCCCTCAGGGTTCTGTTTTGGGACCGCTTCTATTTAACATATTTATAAATGATCTTGAAATGGGCATTGAAAGCCATGTATCAGTGTGTGCAGATGACACAAAACTTTGTAAAGTAATAAAATGTGAGCAGGATATTGCCTTGCTGCAGAGGGATTTGGATAAATTGGGGGACTGGGCACTAAAATGGCAGATTTAATTTAACTAAGAAAAATGCAAAGTTATGCACTTCGGGGTTAAGAATGCACAAGCAATTTACACCCTATATGGTAGTGAACTAAGGATAACCACACACGAGAAGGATTTGGGAATTGTTTTAGACAACAAATTGGGTAGCAATATGCAATGTCAATCTGCCGTTGCTAAGGCCAGTAAGGTTTTGTCATGTATAAATAGGGGCATAAATTCTCGAGATGAAAATATAATTTTGCCTCTTTATAAATCGCTGGTAAGACCACACCTTGAATATGCTGTGCAATTTTGGGCACCTGTTCTAAAGAAAGATATCATGGCACTAGAAAACGTGCAGAGACGAGCTACAAAATTGATAAAAAGGAATGGAACATTTTAGTTATGAAGAAAGGTTAAAAAATTTAAATCTCTTCAGTTTGGAAAAACGGCGCCTGAGAGGGGCTATGATAACATTATGCAAATATATTCGGGGCCAGTACAAACCATTATCTGTAAATCTATTCATAAACAGGGCTATACATAGGACACGAGATCACACATTCAGGCTTGAAGAAAGGAGATTTCATCTAAGGCAAAGAAAAGTTTTTTTTACAGTAAGAGCAATAAGGATATGGAATTCATTGCCTGAAGAGGTGGTTTTGTCAGAGTCTATACAGATGTTTAAACTGCAATTGGATAAATACTTGCAAAAGCATAACATACAGGGATATAATTTCTAATTAGTGGGGTAATAGCTGCTTGATCCAAGGAGACATCTGACTGCTATTTTGGGGTCAAGAAGGAATTTTTTCCTAGTTTGTTGCAAAATTGGAAGCGCTTCAGACTGGTTTTTTTGCCTTCTTTTGGATCAACAGCAAAAGCATATGTGAGGAAGGCTGAACTTGATGGACGCAAGTCTTTTTTCAGCTATGTACCTATGTAACTATGTAAGAGAGTGGTGCAGACATATGAATCTGGCCATCAAGCGGGCCATGGACATCTGCACTTAGCAGATTGATTGGACAGGTAGAGGTAACCACAAAGCAAGGCTTAGTTAACCGGCTACTCCAAGGAGAGCAATCTACACTTATGCAGGAGACAACAATATTATACAGGAATGAGGAGTTAGGCAGGCCTTGCTTGCTACAAATAGATTCCATGTGTCCTGCTATACAAGGCCGCATATAGCCGTTGGGTATGGGCCTTATTATGTACTAAAACCTAAGTCAGAGGAAAATTTAGGACAACCTGAAGTGATACTTCTCCACAGATGCTAACTCATCGTGGATGACATTGTTAATGCAGGTAGCCTGACCAGCCAATTTATCTTAGGCTTAAACAAGTAATTGGAATAAAACTAAAGAGCCTCCATTTTGTTTAAATGCACATGGGGATTTAGGCCCGAGCGCAGGTAAAGTTTTCTTGGTTTTACTATGTATTTTAAGCTGTTGGATACTAAGCTACTGCTGCTGTAAGCGCGGTGCTTTATCTTTGTGTTTGTATATGAATTTTGTATCACACAGCTATGTTACATTGCTGCCAGCCTCCCCACATTTGTCTTATTAAGACTTTATAAGTATGTAGGGGCAGCACCCCTTCCTGTCTCATTAGAGAAATTTGCCTTTTAGCTGATACCAGCAAGGTGATTTGTATGTGTTATAGCCCTATTCAGGGTAAAGTATGTAGGGGTTTATAAAACACCCCTTCATGTCTCATTAGAGATCTGATACCAGCAAAGTTTATTGAATGTTTAGAAGCCCTATAAAGGGTTAAATGTTAAAGGGTTTATAAAACACCCCTTTCTGTCTCACTTTGTCTGATATCAGCAAAGTTTATTGTATGTGTAGAAGCCCTATAAAGGGTTAAATGTTAAAGGGTTTATAAAATACCCCTTCCTGTCTCACTGGAGATTCTTGGCTGATATCAGCATATCTAATGGCTAGTGTAGGAACTCACCTATTGAGGCTTGCCTTGACGTGGCTGGTGAGCTTATATATTCAAATGGCCATTGGAATAAAACTAAAGAGCCTCCATTTTTGTTTAAATGCACATGGGGATTTAGGCCAGAGCGCAGGTAACGTTTTCTTGGTTTTACTATGTATTTTAAGCTGTTGGATACTAAGCTACTGCTGCTGTAAGCGCGGTGCTTTATCTTTGTGTTTGTATATGAATTTTGTATCACACAGCTATGTTACATTGCTGCCAGCCTCCCCACGTTTGTCTTATTAAGACTTGACATGCGCACAGTCGTTATTCGGCTTGTGGCATTTTTCCCTTAAACAACCCCGCAAAAAACACAGACACCAAATTTCTGTTGGAAATATAAAAGTCCACAGCTTTATTTTATTATAATCAACAAACAAGATAACAAATTGAGGTCATTGCCGTATAATAATAATTTACTACCACCCCCTTCCATACAGCATTACCCCTGGCAATGACCCCATACCATAAACAATATATAACAATATAAATAACACATAATATATAACTCACAGCCTACCAAAGAGGCCCCATAACCATAACTTTCTTAACTGTAGGGGTGTACCGAGACACCCCTACACCACCAGGTTCGGAGCCACCGATGAGCTCGAACCAACAGACCACTTACAACTCTGGCCTAATTCAGCCTAACCTTAGCCTAGCCACTTGCTACTCCTCTTCCATCCCAATTACCCTAGCCCTATCCCGCCACAGTCCGAGACTTGATACCTTAACGTCTCGAGCGCCCCGCACCACACAGAAATAGGTCCCGTGCTATACCCTCCTGAAAACCTAAATTTAGCAAGTCGCACCCCACTTCGGAAAGGTGAACCCCATCCTTGCAAAAGTACCCAGGCAACATACCCTCTAATTCCCAATGCCGCACCGGGACCCCGCCTGACCTCCGAACGAAAACTGACATAGCCTTATTCACCTTTCCCCGACATCGCGCCACAGCAGCTGGGTCCCTGGCGTGTCTCCAGTTAAACCTCGGCACCATCTCAGACCATACCACAACCACTCCAGGAACCAGCTCCCGTAGCCTATCCAAATCCCGCTTCATTCTCCTAATTAGTTCCCTCTGGGGAATCAAACCCAAATCATTACCCCCACCGTGGATAAGTATTATGTCCGGGGAGGCCCCCCCCGACATTCTCCCAAAAATCTCTCCACTAATGCTCTGCCAGCTGAAACCACAAAATCCAAACCACTGTAATTCCACCATTTCCAGAAGGAAGCCCAGCTGTGATCCATTCCTCCGAACTGCGGCCCTCTTCTGTGCCCAATAAACATAAGAGTGACCCACCAACCAGGCAACCAGACCTGTAAAGAAACACATTCAATTAACTTGCAGAGCATGAAAAAAAAAAAACACAACCTTCCCATAGCCCCATTACACCAACCGATCTGGTCGCACGTACGATCGAAACCGCATGGACTCCCACCGACCTATCTGTTGAATCCGCTCGTCCCCAAGTCCCAGTCGTGCAGCCTCCATTGCCGCCCCTATGCGAAACGAATGTGTCCCAAACTGCATGGGATGGAGGCCCAACCGCTGAAGCCCCATGCGGAATACCCTGACAAATTGGAAGCGTGACAGCGCAAAACCGTCCATGTGGACGAAAAAGCATCCCGAACCTTCCGGGCGAATGCCTAGGTACATGTGCCCGCATGCCACCGGGCAGACTTCCGAACCTGGTAGCGAGAACAATACTATCTTCTTACCTCTCCCAAAAACATCCGTCTTGGAGCGTCTCAATTGAATCTCGACTTTGTCCTGTCCCATGACTACATCCTCAAACTTACGCCCGTTAACTCCGAACTTATTAGTGCTGACTAGTTCACCGATGCGGAACGCCCCGAAGAAGGCCCAAACAAAAGCTACCGCAAACAAGACCATTTCAAACGGTGATGCGCACACATCGCGCAACCCCCCCACCAGCCCCTTGCAGGATGGCAAACGACACTGGCCTTCTCGTGTCTACGGCCCTTTTTCCTTTACGAAAGCCACGCAAGGCTTGTTTCACCAAAAAATTATTGGTAAGATCCTCCCATCCATTAAACTTAAAAACGCTAATGCTGACATATAACGGTCCACCTTGGAGGGCGAGGCCCCGCCTGCTAACAACCGACACAACAACCATAACAGTGTGTCAAACCTACCTGCAGCGGAGTTCGCCCCTCCCGTCTGTCCTACCATCTCCTCCCATTCATACCACACCTTGGTGTACGCCGCCCATGTTCCAGGCGCTAGGGAACTCCTTATAAAATCCCCAAGCACGACGTCCCGAGCCGCCATATTTCTGCCGGGCATGCCTGACCCGTATCCTGTGCTCCCGGTGCCGCCTCCCGAAAACGTTCCCACTGTGAACGAGACAAAGCGTCAGCAACAACATTCAACAAGCTTAGCCCTGAAAACAATATTCCATGACATACAAAGCAGAACTAGGTGCCTCAATAACCGTACCACGGGGAGCGACGAGGCCGAAATACTATTAATCGCTTGTACTACTGCCATATTATCTGAGTGAAAAATCACCTTCTTGTTCGCAAGTTCCTCGCCCCACAGGGACACTGCCACTACCACCGGAAATAACTCCAGGAAGGCCAGATTCCTGATCAATGAGCTTTCCTTCCAAGACCTAGGCCACTCCTCCTCCGCACCATTTACCCCCCAGGTATGCCCCAAAACCCACGCTCCCTGAGGCGTCTGTAAATAAACCTATGTCTTCCAACGTCGTTGCCGCATCCCTAAAATAGACACGACCATTAAACTCCCGTAAAAAGCATATCCAAACGTCCAAGTCAGCCTTCATATCAGCTGAGACCCTGATGTAATGACCCGGCAACCGCACTCCACAAGTAGCTCGAGCCAGCTGCCTGCAGAAAACCCTCCCCATAGGGATCACTTTACATGCGAAGTTCAGGCTCCCTAGCAGGGACTGTAGGTCCCTTAAGGTCACATTCCTTGAACCCCGCACATCTCCCACCCGTTGGTGGAGAGCCATCAGTTTATCCATGGGTAACCGACATTCCCCTTTCACCGAATCGATTTCCAGCCCCAGGAAGCTCAAGCACTCTGTCGGGCCCACTGTCTTCTCTGCAGCCAACGGGATCCCAAAGGCTTGAGCCACCCACTGCAAAACCCGCAGTATCTGCCCACAACGGTCAGAGCCCGCTGGTCCCACGCACAAGAAGTCGTCCAAGTAGTGCACCACTGCACCCCAGCTGACTCTTGACGCACCACCCACTCGGAAAATGAGCTGAACTTTTCAAAATATGAACAAGAAATAGAACAGCCCATGGGCAAACATAGGTCCACGAAAAAAACCCCGTTGAAAAAACACCCCAATAAATGGTGAAATTCTGGGTGAATAGGAAGTAACCTAAAAGCTGCTTCCACGTCAACCTTCACCATTAACGCCCCCCGCCCCGCTCTCCGAACCAACTCGACTGCCTGGTCGAATTATGCATATGAGACGGAGCTTAGGACCGCGTCAATGTCATCATTGACTGATGCCCCCTTTGGGTAAGACAAATGGTGTATCAAACGGAATTTGCCCAGCTCCTTCTTGGGGACTACCCCAAGTGGGGACACACTCAAGTTCGGCAATGGCGGGGCCACATAAGGTCCATCCTACCCAGCTGTACCTCCGTCATCAATTTGTCCCGAACCACCCCTGGGTGATCCCGTACGGATCGTAGGTTCGTACACAATGTCCCTGGCCCCTTCCCCTTAAATGGAATAATAAACCCTTCTGTAAACCCCTTCATCAAAAACTCTGCGTCTGCGCGGTTAGCGTAACGCTTTAGCCACGGCAGCATCTCGCCTACCTTCACCGGAGTTGCCCCCAGTGGTAGCGGCAGGAGCCGTTGAGCCGCCGAGACCTCCCCCGGTGGCAGGCTTACCTCTCTTGAAGCACCTGTTAGCCCCATGTGTACCGCCGCAACCGGAACATTCGTGCTTGAATCTGCACAACGGACCCCATTTGCATTGGCCCTCGTTAAAGAGCCAGCAAAAACCCTTCTTTTGCCCGGCCGGTGCCGTTCCTCCAGGTACCGCACCAGCCGCCCCGTGAAAGGGCGCAGCCTTCTGCGCCATCATTAGCTTCATCCACAGGGGTAAGTCCATTTGATCCCATCTCATACTAGGGTTCGCTGCTAATCGTTGGCGGAATTGCTCGTCATATTTCCACCATGCAACTCCCCCATACATTCGGTACGCATCCCCAATCCCGTCCAGATAACAAAAAAGTTGTGAGCAGCGGTCGGGAATTTTTCCCTGATAACGCTGGCCAATATACAAAAAGCCCTCAGCCAGTTCGCAAACGTTTTGGGGATCTTCCTATACCTACGTTTTTTCTCTTCTCCCTCCTTCTTTGTGTCCTTTTTGTCCTCCTCTTTCAAGTCAAGAAACTCCTCTAGAAGGAGAAGGGAAAAACCTCTACGAACTCACCTTTCCAAATCTTGTCCTTTGTCTCTGCCTTTAGGTGACAGCCTAAGGGACCCGCGAAAGAAACGTGCACGTTTTGCCGCGCCGCGTCGGTAATCTCGCCGCCTAAGTCCGATTTTTCACCCGTCCCCCCTACCGACCCAGACGTAGCCAACCCGGGCCAACCCGCTTGCCTGTCCCGCGGATCCGAGACCTGCCTCCGGAAACCATACCCTGGAAAAGTGCGGTGAAGCAACCTCCCCACTGGCCCATGAGTCTAAAAACGATTTTAAGCAGGCTAACAGTGATCCTGAGTGTGGTGTACCAGATGACCCACCGCCAGAGCCCCCGGCCGCGGAGGGACGCGGGGTCGCTTTCCTTCCATCCGCCGCGTACGGCTCCGTAGTGTCCAAGAGACGCCGACTCCAGTCCGCCTGATCCTGCCTCGGGACCGCTGGTGTAACGCTCCGCGACCTGTAAGGAGAAGAACACCTGGGTAGTCTGTTTGTGCGTCCACCTACCCGCCCTTCCTCCTTATGCTCCCCGCCGTCCTTCCTACGCCTGTCCCGCCTAGTAGCCTGGCCCTCCTGGCCGTAAGTGTTACAGTGCCGTCCTTGGGAGCTCCCGTCGGAGGACCCAGAAGCGCTGCGCCGTTCCCTCCTCCTCCTGTCTCTGCAGACTGACCTCCGCCTACCGCACCTATCAGCAGACAGGCTCCTCTCCCTGGCGCTCCATGCCCTGTCCTGCCTGGTGCTATCCCCGCGCCGTTCCCTGCTGACTACAGGCCTGGGGTCGTCTCTAAAGCCTTGCCGCCCCTGGGAGCAACACTTGTGGCCCTCCCGTCCACTCCTAACCCCGCTTTGTGAATTTACATCAGACCATTGTGACAGATCCCCACTTTCCGCCTCCCTGTCCGCAGGGGAGTCCCTGCGCTGTCCCTGGCATCCAGAATCCCTTTCTGCTGCCGCCCTGGCCTGCTTCTGTTGCCCCAGCTGGGTGACCCATTTGGCCGTCCCCACGCCGCCCTGCCTGGCCCTAGCTATGGCCGTTCCACCAGTGCCTCCCCCCCCCGCTTGAGGCCCCCTCAGCTACTAGAGGGACCGCCAGCCCGCCATCATTAATCTCCTGCCTGTCCCCTTGCCGCCTGGTTGTTACACCGGCGGCAGACTCACCGGGACGTCCCTGGGCTCCGTCTTCTCCTCCACAGTCCTCTGTGATCCCGGCCACCCTGGAGGCCGCCGCCAACTTTGCCGCCCTGCCGTTCGCCGTCCGGCGAGCGGCGCTCCTCGTGGTAGGCCGCAAAGCAGTCCCTGGCCTGACCGCCATCCTTGCCCGACCAGCACCGCGTCATGCAGATGGTGCCGGCGGCGTTTTCACTGCCTCCGTCCGGCCTGCATCCCCAGCCGTGGCTCACACATTTGTGTGTGAGGGTGCTGTGTGTGATTTGTGTGTGTGGGTGCTGAGTTTGATGTGTGTGAGGGTGCTGAGTGTGATGTGTGATGTGTGTGATTTGTGTGTGTGGGTGCTGAGTGTGCGGGTGCTGAGTGTGCTGTGTGTGTTGTGTGTGATGTGTGTGCTGTGAGTGAGAGTGCTGTGAGTGAGAGTGCTGTGAGTGAGAGTGCTGTGAGTGAGAGTGCTGTGAGTGATGTGTGTGAGAGTGCTGAGTGTGATTTGTGTGTGTGGGTGCTGAGTGTGATTTGTGTGTGTGGGTGCTGAGTGTGATTTGTGTGTGTGGGTGCTGAGTGTGATTTGTGTATGAGAGTGCTGAGTGTGAGTGCTGTGTGTGATGTGTGTGAGTGTGATGTGTGTGTGAGTGCTGTGTGTGCTGTGTTGTGTGTGATGTGTGCTGTGTGTGATGTGTGCTGTGTGTGAGAGTGCTGTGTGTGATGTGTGTGTGCTGTGTGTGATGTGTGTGCTGTGTGTGCGAGTGCTGTGTGCGAGTGCTGTGTGTGCGAGTGCTGTGTGTGCGCGAGTGCTGTTTGTGCGAGAGCTGTGTGTGAGAGTGCTGTGTGTGAGAGTGCTGTGTGTGCTGTGTGTGAGAGTGCTGTGTGAGAGTACTGTGTTTGCTGTGTGTGCGAGTGCTGTGTGTGCGAGTGCTGTGTGTGCGAGTGCTGTGTGTGCGAGTGCTGTATGTGCTGTGTGTGAGAGTGATGTGTGTGAGAGTTCTATGTGTGATGTGTGTGAGAGTGCTGTGTGTGCTGTGTGTGAGAGTGCTGTGTGTGAGAGCGCTGCGTGTGAGTGTGTGATGTGTGTGAGTGTGCTGTGTGTGAAGTGTGTGCTGTGAGTGCATGTTAAAAGGAATTTTGTGTTGGGGTAAAAAAAACAACTAATAAGCAGGCATTATGTCGTCGTCCCCCCTCCCTTCTTACCTTTAGCCTGGGAGGGGGGACCGGCATGGTGGTATCAAGGAGAGGTGGGGGACCGGCAGTCGCACACCATCCCTGGCTGTCCAGTGGGTGAGTGAACTCTAGCCTGTGAGGCTAGAGTTCAATCTCGCGAGATCCGGTCGTTGCCATGGCAAGCTCGCGAGAAGAACCCGGCGAAGCTGCAAGATAGAGCTCCGCCAGGTCCTCTCCCTCCCTCCCCAGCCGCATGTCTATTTAAATGGGCCGGTGAGGGAGATCTCTGATCTCCTCAACAGCCCTCCATGGCACACAGCGTGCCGGCCCTGCATAGACCGGCAGGGGATGGCCAGACCGGGCCTGCCTATAACTCATAAGAACAATGATAAAACAGTACAGACTAACAATTCAGTAAAACAATAAACTAACCTAGATCTCTATTCTTGTGCTGTTTTTAACTCTGGAATCAGCCTGTGCACATCTGTTGGCACTTATATCCATGCTCATTCTCTAAAGCTATCACTGAAGGAATTGAAACAGTTAATCTGTTAGTATTGTATAAGTTGAATTATTTAGCAAATGTAGTAGCAAGCTCTTTTGCAGAACCGCTTACAAATAGTGATGTCGCGAACGCAAAATTTTCGGTTCGCGAACGGCGAAAGGGATCTTCCGCAAACGTTCGCGAACCGGCGAACCACCATTGGGCGGGCGAATTTTAAAACCCACAGGGACTCTTTCTGACCACAAAAGTGATGGAAAAGTTGTTTCAAGGGGACTAACACTGTGGCATGCCGGAGGGGGATCCATGGCAAAACTCCCATGGAAAATTACACAGTTGATGCAGAGTCTGGTTTTAATCCATAAAGGGCATAAATCACCTAACATTCCTGAATCACAATGGATATGGATTGACACCTGACATATTGACACCTTGACATATGGATTGACACCTGTCCTCAGAGACCCTGATACCCACTGACACAGAGCAGAATAGGGACTGTTTCCCCTACATAGGGTCACTTGGCAGATATGGATTGACACCTATCCTAAGGATCCCTGATACACACTGACACAGAGCAAAATAGGGACTGTTCCCCCTACATAGGGTCACTTGGCAGATATGGATTGACACCTATCCTAAGAATCCCTGATACACACTGACACAGAGCAGAATAGGGACTGCTCCCCCTACATAGGGTCACTTGGCAGATATGGATTGACACCTGTCCTCAGGGACCCTGATACACACTGGGGGGGGACCTACTGTCCTCCCCCCGGCCCCCACCCCTGCACGGTGAGTGGGGGCCATAAATCACAATGGGGGAGGTCCTGCGCGGTGGGTGGGGGCCGTAAAAATAATGAGGGGGGACCTACTGTCCTCCCCCCCGGCCCCCACCCCTACGCGGTGGGTGGGGGTCATAAATCACAATGGGGAGGACCTACTGTCCTCCCCCCATCCCCACCCCTGCGCGGTGGGTGGGGGCCATAAAAATAATGAGGGGGGACCTACTGTCCTCCCCCCCGGCCCCCACCCCTGCGCGGTGGGTGGGGGTCATAAATCACAATGGGGGGAGGACCTACTGTCCTCCCCCCGCCCCCACCCCTGCGCGTTGGGTGGGGGCCATAACAATAGCGAGCGGGGGGACCTACTGTCCTCCCCCACTGGCCCCCACACCTGAGCGGTGGGTGGGGGCCCTAAAAAAAACAATAAGGGGGACTTACTGTCCCCCTCCAGCCCCCACCCCTGAGTGGTGGGTGGGGGCCCTAAATTAAAATTCTTTTTTTTTTTTTTTTTTTTTTAATTCTTTATTTTTGAGTGCATAAGTAGACAAAACAGCTCACTTTGCCACAATAGCATTTGCAAGCATCAACATAGCACATTGTTATTACAATGATGGCGTTTGAGCAATGCACATTTTTATGTATAAATGTAAAAATAGAACATGAGTTAACATCGGTTGCCTTTTACAATTAAAGTGACTATCTTAATCTGCGCTAAATCAGCAGCATGGCTAAGTCATAAGAGCCGTGGCCCTAAATTAAAATTCCCCCCCAATCAAAGGTGACTAGGGGTCCCCAAGCCCCTAGTCAACCAAAAAAGTTACATTTTACACAGCGTGGGAAAGTTATTTGGAATTTTCCCACGCTGTGTAAAATGACAAAGAGAACTCTGATTGGTGGGCTTGGAATCTAACCAGAGTGTTCTGTGTCATTTTACACAGATTTTCCCACTGTAGAGAGAGACAGACAGACAGGTAAGTAGACATAGCAGGGCTTCCATTAAAAATGTGCAATGGTTCCTTTACCCTGTGATGTTGTCGGGCGAACCGGGCAGTCCCGGAGTTGATGATTAGGTTTTCCACAATACAAGCAGAGACCTAGAGAGCGATGCCTTTTTCATTCCTCCTCTGTTAGGGAGCGGAAAACCAGACCAATCTGCATAGGTTTCTGAGGCATGAAAGGAGACGCAGAAGAAGCAGATGCTCCAGAAGAATCCGTGAGTCGTAAGGGAGGCAGAGCTTGTGTTCTTTCCATTCTCTGTTCGTGGAAGCACCTATCTAGCTGGGTTACCAAAAGGAACAGCTCTTCCAGGGATGCTGGGATGCCCACTCTTGCCAGCTTATCTTTCAGGGATTCTGATAGTCCTATACGGAACTGTTCAACAAGGCCTATTTCGTTAAGGCCTGTGTCAGGAGCTATTTCACGAAAATC
Organism: Pelobates fuscus; assembly: GCF_036172605.1. Classification (NCBI taxonomy): domain Eukaryota; kingdom Metazoa; phylum Chordata; class Amphibia; order Anura; family Pelobatidae; genus Pelobates; species Pelobates fuscus. The sequence goes on along the minus strand of NC_086318.1, from coordinate 275,757,119 downwards.
CATTACATAATCTTCTACAGGACGTCTGTGGGGCAGGGCCTGTTTGTGAATTGCTGTGTGTATTGCCCGTATTGTATTGTATTCCTGTTTTCTACCTACTCACAGTTCGGGAGAGCCCAGACGAACGGGTTCTGTTAGCCTTCCAAACGGGGACCACCGCGATAATCCATTTAGAATGTATGTAGGTAGTACCAGCGCTAATATTAGAATATAAAATGACAATACCCAGATCCAAAGTCTCACAGTGTCTCTAGGGACGCGTTTCGCCGTATAGGCTTCCTCAGCTGGATGTAGTGAAAAAGTATTTGTGGATTTCCTTTAGTCCTTTCCTGCTATATGTAGATGATTGTTTTCAGGCTTGTATTTTCGCGGGCGATCACCATAGCAACGGTGACACCCTGCGTTCCAAGCCTTCTATTCACTTCCGTGTTTTTGTATCGTCGCGTCACTTCCGGTTTCTTATTCATATGCCGATTCGTCACTTCCGTGCATTCCACCTTGCAGTTCACATGTCTTTGAATAATATTTCCGGACCGGCATGAAATAAAAGGAGTGGAAGAAAGTTATATCCAATACAATGTAGCCCCAAAATATTATAATTTTCAATCTTTCTTGGACTTATTTGTATATTTCTTTCACAAGTATATAAATGTAACAGAGGAAGTATATTCATACAGAAAAATATATGAATATATTTTCTTAAAACAGAGTATAGCCATCAAGGGACAACAACATTTTTGAAGAGCTTCATATTGAGAGGGCACATAAAATCTCATTTTTAAAATATCAATAATAACCTAAAAAAACATCTAGTATAGCAGCATCTAGTATAAGAAGATAAGTATATAAATGTAAAAAATAGCTTGTAACAGAGGAACTATTTTCATACAGAAAAAAATATATATATATTTTCTTACAACAGAGTATAACCATAAAGGGACAGCAACATTTTGTTAAGAACTTCATATTAAAAGAGCACATAACATCTTGCTTTTAATAGGTGTAACTAGGGTTCTTAACCCCTTAAGGACCGGACTGTTTTTGCGATGTTGTACATTTGCGACCAGGCATCTTTTTACACTTTTGTGGTGTTTGTGTTTAGCTGTAATTTTCCGCTCTCTCATTTACTGTTCCCATACAAATTATATATTGTTTTTTTCAGGACAAAAGGGGCTTTCTTTACATACCATTATTTATATAATCTCATGCAATTTAATTTAAAAAAAATGAAAAAACATGATGAAAAATTGAAAAAAATACACGTTTTTTGACTTTTATGTGAAAAATCTTTTACTCATCTACAAAAGCGAATGAAAAAAACTGCTAAATAGATTCAAAATGTTGTCCTGAGTTCAAAAATACCCAGTGTTTACATGCTTTTTGCTATTTTTTTGCATGTTATAGGGCTATAAGTACAAGTAGGATATTGCGGTTTTAAAACATACATTTTAAAAATGTATCAATAGTGACATTGTAACACTATTATCTGTTATAAATCGCTAAATAACACCCCACATGTACATATTTTTTTAAAAGTAGACAACCCAGGGTATTCAATATGGGGTATGTCCAGACTTTTTTAGTAGCCACTTAGTCGCAAACACTGGCCAAAGTTAGCGTTCATATTTGTTTGTGTGTGAAAAAAGTAAAAAACTAAATTGAACGCTAATTTTGGCCAGTGTTTGTGACTAAGTGGTTACTAAAAAAGACTGGACATACCCCATTTGCAATACCTTGGGTTGTCTTCTTTTGCAAATGGTATGCCATCATGGGGTTAATTCGCATTCCTGGGCTACCATACGCTCTCAAAGGCAACGTAACCAACCTGGCCGCTTTCAATGTAAAAATATTTGACCCATATATTTGACCCTGTAACTTTCAAAAACGCTATAAAACCTGTACATGGGGGGTCCTGTTCTACTCAGGAGACTTTGCTGAACACAAATATTAGTGTTTCAAAACTGGAAAATGTATCACAACAATTATATCATCAGTAAAAGTGCGGTTTGTGTGTGAAAAATGCAAAAAAAAGTCACTTTCACTGACAATATCATCGCTGTGATATGTTTTACTGTTTTGAATCACTAATATTTGTGTTCAGCGAAGTCTCCCGAGTAAAACAGTACCCCCCATGTACAGGTTTTAGGGTGTCGTAGAACGTTACAGGGTAAAATACAGTGATAGCAAATTAAATTCTCTGGACTTTCGGCCTGGGTTGGCAGGCAGGTCCCTTAAATTGCAATCAATAAAATAACTTAATTATGTAAAAATATTACATAAATACGCACGTAGAATTTAAATATATATGCATATTTATATATATGAAGTCTACGTGTATATTTATATAATTATTTATGTAATTTTGTATATGGACATATGAATAGTTCGCATTCTTTTTATTTATTTATATATACATAGATATATATACAATTTATACACTAACACTAACACTAACAATGACACTATAAATAATGACATCAATATTTCCTTCTTTGCCATTCAAAAACTATATCAAGAACAAACTAGGAGCTTTTGGGAATTGACTAGTCTGAAACAATACTCACAGCAAAAACTAGTACCTAGGGGCTTACGCCCCGATATTCTCTTGCCAGATAAAGTTCAGACCGAAGAACAGCTTGGGGAATGGAACACCATTCTCTTGGACTGTTCTTTTCGGCTGATGGACTTTCTGATCAAATTAGAAACTACCAACTTTGATGAAACTAATTCTAAACTGCAAAATTAAATCATAAAAATAAAAAACTTTAAGTCTGATAACCTGTATATACCAATGGAAAACAAATTACAGCAAAATATCACTCATTTTAGACAACATTTAAAGATAAAAAAACAATAAATTCCAGAGGGACTTTAAAGATTTCAACAGTGGTGAGATTTTCAGGCAAAAGAGAAAATACAATAGGAGACCTAACAACTTTAGAGGGTCCTCTTCGGGCGAGACTGACTGGTCTGACCAAGACCAACCTCGGAGACCTAGACGTAATAAAAGCACTGACCATAAAAGGGACCCCAGTGTCCAACCTTACCAAAATAAAAGCATCCTTAGAAATACTGAGAAATCTGTGTCCTTTTTGGACATTCCGATCTCCCTTGAAATCAGTAACCCCACCACTCCGTCCACTACACCATCGGCTACTTTTTTAGAGCAGGACTCCCCCCGTCAGCAACGGGGGAGACTCAGGGACAGAGAACGTTGGACCTACAAAATACAGGGTCGAACACAAAGGACATGATTAGCAATAGAATCATCAATTGGTCAGATTTTCCATTACAAACACGTCACATTACCCTCCTTAGCAAAGGACTCTCCTTTGTACCCACCCCTACCTGTAGCAAATTCAATTGGTCTAAAGATATACATCTATTTGGCAGAAAACTTGCCTTAAGCATCATGCATGCAAAAAAAGACCAACAGGTAGCCAACGAGTTAGGTCTCTCCTTGAAGGACTATGAACTATCTAAAATACTAACCAGTCTCCAGGACAAACAGGACCCCAGCAGACCCCTTACCAACTTCAACTTTATTTGTGGAAATGTCTCTAAACCAATTTGAAATGACCTCTCATAACCCCTAATCTCCAAATAATTTGAGCTCACAAGAGCGCTTAGCATTAAAAGAACTCAAATCACTTGATAATATAATTATCAAGCCAGCGGACAAGGGGGGTAATATTGTCTTACTGAACAAACAAGAATACATTGACATGTGCATGAGTCACTTAGATGACAAATTATCTTACAGAATTCTTCCTTCGGATCCAACTACTTTGTTCCTAAACGAACTAGACACCCTGTCAGCTGAAGCCAAGACACTCCAGATCATAACCCCAGAGGAATTTAAATTCTTATTACCTCATAACAATCCAACAATTGCAACTTTTTACTGTTTACCCAAAGTACATAAGGGAACTCGGCCACCCCCAGGGAGACCCATAGTGTCGGGGAATAACTGCCTAACTGAACGTCTTAGCCAATATATGGAGAAAATCTTACATCCTATTGTGCTAACGCTACCTTCCTACCTTCAGGACACCAAAACCACCCTACAATTCCTACAAGATAAGACAGTTAGCCAGTGCTAGCCAGTCTAGATGTGGTTGCTCTGTATACCAATATACCTCATCACTTTGGTCTCAGAGCATGCCAATTCTTTCTGGAGAACACCGCGTACAATGACCCCCCAAAAAAGTTCTTTATCACTGCCCTTCATTTTATACTGACCCATAATTATTTCATTTTCAATGGCCAGTATTACCTGCAAATCTCTGGGACTGCTATGGGGACAACTTGCGCTCCTACATACGCCAACCTATTTTTGGGATAGTGGGAGCAGCATGTCGTCACATCAGCCAAATTTGACCGATTCCATGGCTTCATTTTGAGCTGGCATAGATATATTGACGACGTGCTGCTCCTTTGGACAGGTCCAATTCACATCTTTGAGGAATTCGTACAAACCCTTAATGACAATGAGATCAATCTCAAGTTAACACATGTGATTGATGAACACAAACTCGTCTTCCTAGATCTCAAAATCTTACTCACACAAGACGGCACCATCCAAACCGAATTATTTCGGAAATCCACCTCGACTAATAGTCTCTTACATTGGGAGAGCCATCACCCCTACAGACTAAAAGCATCTATCCCTTTTGGCCATAAAAGGAATTTCTGTTGTTTCTTTTCCCTTTTTCTCTTTATATTTTAGGAGGTTATTTATTTCTATGGCTTTCACTTCTTTTCTGGCTTTTTCTACTTTGTGTTGCTCATACCCTTTGTCCATGAAGTCTTGTTTAATTTTGTCGGATTGGGTTTCAAAAGTTATTAAATCAGTGCAATTGCAGCGGAATCTTAAAAATTGGCCTCTCATCAAGCCACAGTGAAAAATGGCAACTCTCTCTTCCTATATAGCTGTTAGCTTCTACTGATTTGAAGTAATTTTTTGTTTTTATCTTATTTTCTTCAATATATATCTGTAGTTCTAGGAAGATAACTTCTGATCTGCTCCAGTTGCTAGTAAGTTTGATCCCCCATGTATTTTCGTTAAGATAATTTAAAAATGTAATAAGATCCTCTTCCTTTACTTCCCAAATGAAGAAAATATCATCAATGTAACGGCCATAGGTGACCAAGCTCCCCCCCAGCCATGCGGGCCATAGATATACATTTTTTTCCAAATGGGCCATGAACAGGTTTGCATAGCTGGGACAAACTTGGTCCCCATGGCCGTCCCATTGATTTGAAGATAAAATTCCTCCCAGTACCAGAAGAAGTTATTATTAAGGATTAATTATATTCCTTCCAAGATATACTCTATTTTGATGCCTGTAAAATCTGAACAATTGTTTAAGTTTTTTACCGCATTGCATCCATATTGGTGAGGGATATTGCTATAAAGTGCCGTTACATCGCTGGTGTCTAAAAAGCAGTTTGTATTCCAAATACATTCCTTTAAAAGATTTAAAACCATAATAGTGTCTTTTATATAAGAGGTAGTATTTTTAACCAATGGTTGTAAGTGGATGTCTACATAATGGGACAATCTACTAGATCTAGAATCTATCCCTGCCACTATCTGTCTCCCAGGGGGGTTGTTGACATCTTTATGAACTTTTGGGAGAAAATAAAAGACCGGTGTTTTGGGGTATTTAATATTTAAAAAGTTGAATTATTTTTTTTATTCAATATATTAAGCTCCATCCCTTTTTAAAAAATGTTTTGAAAGGTTTGATTCATATAGTTTCCTGGATTATAATTCCATTTTTTATAGGTAGATTCATCTTTTAAAATCCTTTCTGCTTCTTTGCAGTAAAAGTCTTTAGACATTAAAACTACCCCTCCCCCTTTATCTGCTAAATTTATGACCAGGTCTGGATCCGCTTATACATCTTTAAGTGCTTTTCTTTCTTGTGTTGTTAGATTATGGTTAAAATATTCTTCTTTTTCCAACTTTTTAATTTCTGTCATGACCATGGTTTCTCTACTTTCTAGGTGTTTATCTTGATAATTATACTTAGAGAACGTTCTAACTTGTTTCATTTTGTAGTCTTTAGTGTCTCTTTTTTCACTTCTATTACTTCTCTTTCTAATTTTTCCAAATTTTCTTTAATATCTTGTGTGGTGGTATCGAATTCTTCTTGATTTTTATTATGATATTCATGGTTTTCTTTTAAATCTGATCACAATGGTAGTATATAGTTCCTATAAAACATAAACACAAAAACCAAAACATAGTGTGGACTGTAGCCAAGAAAAAATAAAAAAGGAAAAAGGGGAAAATTCCCACTCACAATTTTTAGAGCTAAAGGGTAATAGCTCAATAGTAGAGCTCTTAGGGTCCGTAAAGGTGACCCTCTCCCTTCTTTAATGGGAACTCCTCCTTCTCTTGTCTTCTATAATAGGAAAAGAGCACATATGGTGCAATAACGTAGGTCTTATAAATAAATATTATTCTAAGAAATAATTATTATAAATATTATTCTACTAAATATTATTCTAATAAATAAGATAGGGTACTTACAAAAACAGAGCCATCCAAATCGGCTCTGATCCAAAAGTATATGTGGTTAAGGAAAAATGCCAATAGTATATATAAAAAATATATCAACTTTACTATGGGGAGAGGATCGGAATGGACTTTCCAGGAACTTTGGCTACAAGTAGGGGCATTGGTTAGGAGGCATGTCAGTGTCTTGCAGGGCTGGGTTGTTAAAATGCAATTCTCACAGTTAATAATGCCAACTATCCTTTCGTTGTCTCCTTCTCCAATAATGAGCTATTTGCCCAGCTGCAAAAACAGCTCAATGTATTTAACCAGTGGAGTTTATCGTTCTTCTCTTTTTCCTCTATTAATCTTGCAGTTACATGCTTCATAGAGTGATTGAGCATATATTGTATGAACCACCACATTGCCTGACATATCTAGCAAGGACAGCCATGTTCTAGGGATTCATATCTTTGTGGTTTATTTCATTTTATTGTTAATACTCCTCCTATATCCACACTTACGCTACTTTGTTGTTATGTACTGAAGTTACGCTTGAATATTGTAAAAAAACGTGCAGTCTTAATCTATTCCATATGAATGTTCACTATGAGATGCCGGTACCAGCTATTGTGGCATTAACAGCATGTTTGTACTCTTTATGCACACAAAAATAAAGAATATAAAAAATAAAAAAAATATATCAACTTTATTATTATCAATAAAAGTAAGTCAGCCTGTCTAATATCGGTGGTTTGGATCAGGCTAAATCTTGGTGTAAATAGTTTATGCCGGACACCGCTGTCCTGTCTTGACTAGCGGGTCTAGGTGTAAATTTCGGTCGCTAGGTCGGGGAGGCCGGCGAGACTAAGCAGATTCTGGTGTACATTCCGTCGGCTAGCTCTCAACCTATCTTGGCTAAGTGTGCTGTTTTGTAAATTCAGCCACTAGACTATTGATAGAGTAGATAGACTAAATGGGCACTGTTGTAAATTCCGCTATATGTGGTGCTTGGGCAGCGTAGACTAACAGAATCCTGGTGTAAATAGTTCGATAGTTCTCGAGCTGCTGGCCAATTAGAATAATTGGGATTATTGTAAATGTTGTTAAATATACTGTAGTTGGTGAATTGTATGTCCTGCTAGAAAGCTTGAGCTCTGCCGTTTAGCAGACGTGTAAATTAAGTGTATAGTGTAAAATAGCTCATGGTACTATAACCACTGACATGTACCATAACCACTGACATGTACCATAACCACTGACATGTACCATAACTACTGATATTACGTGAAAAATACTAAAATTACTGTTTAACCTTGCATGTGTACTAACTGATATTGTAACTTTACCAAACCATAATTGTCTAAACTGTACAGTAGTTATTAACTGTACCATAACCACTGACTGTAGAGATGAAATTGTTGAAATGTTATGTGATCGGTTAGTTTATGTGGATTAATAGTGTGGATAATTGTATGGATTGAATAATAGTTACATTGATAAGTGTATAGTCTTTGGTGGGTTTTTCGTGTGTGCGACGTCATGATATTGTTGAGCGTGTGAGGATCCTGTGCGTGTGTGTATGTTTGGGCCTAGTAACCGTGCCGCGTGGTGCTGTTGCTAAGGTAACTGGTGTGACTGTTGAAACTGTTTGTATATTTGTACTGCTTTGAATCAGACGCTCTGTTGAAATCATGGGTGCTTCTGATTCACAAACGGTCCTTTGTCTTGTATGTTTAAAAAAAAAAAAAAAATATATACTTTTCTAAGGAATATGCGGTTTGTGATTATGGTGTAACACTGTCCCCCAAAAGATTAAAATACTCTGTGTAGAGGGGGCGGGGCCTGACCGCCGACGGGATCAGGCGTGTTGTGTCTGAGCTCCCGCTCCAGGGCCCGACGGGCGGCGCAAATTGGAGGCCACCCGGGACAAAGAACCCACACCGGGACCACACAGACCCCCAGTAACAGGGGCGAGCGTGAATACCGCCTAAACCTTGTCCGGCGCCGACAGTAACCCGCCCGGGGTCCGGAGCTGGATGGTGCTTGAGCCGGGATGAGACGGCCGCTCTCCCGGGTCTCCGGCCGGAGGTTTGCTTCCTCCCCCCCCCCCTCTGGACCGGGGGGGTCATCCCGGTCTATAAGGGCATCAAGCAGAGTGGCAGCCTGGGCCTCAACACCCGCCCTGGCAAGGAATCTCCAGCGGGCGATAATCCGCAAAATGGCCGCCGTGCACCAGCCATGTGCGAGAACAGCCGAAATGAACAGGCTGACTGAAGGGGAAATCGCCAAGCACCATCAGACCACCATGTCAGCCTACCCCAGGCTTATACTGGCAGGCTATGCTGGCAAGATCAAGGTACAGGCTGTGGGCAAACAATAAGGGGAAAAGAGACATACACAAAACGGGACTCTACTGAACTGCCCTCATACAGCAGACCCTCAGGGGTCACCAGACCATACAACTGGCAACCCCAACAAAACAGGCCAGAGGGACTGAACAGCAAGCCACCCACCCTGCATCCAGTTAGAAAGGGCCCACACTGCCAGAATGGACCTACGACACCATAACCACCGCCATACGCCAACGCATAGCGCAGGACGACTAAACTGCAGCTCCAGGGCACAAGCGGCACCTACCAAGCGAACGCACAGCGGCGAGAGCCGCAGGAGAACCACCTGCTGACCAACCATGGAGCCGACGCAGACACGGTCGACTACACAAATCCTGCTCAACCTGGCGGACTAAAGTAACTAAGCCGAAACCCAGAGACAACGATCTAAGCTCATTCTTACCTGCCCTAGCATAAAATCCAACTGTGCTCAGCCAGACACACTGCCTCCAGCTTACACAGCATGATTCACGCATTATACCAAGCGAGGAACACAATCTAGAATGCCACACTAAAAAACTTAGGGCTCTGACACCCACTCTAACGAATAAAAAGCGTCACCAAACTTAACCTTGAAGTAAAGATGTATATAATGTTGAACTTGAGGCATTCCCATAACTTGCTAATACACTTTAAGCTAGACCATATATGTTTGATCACTCACTCAGTGCCTAGGGCACATAGTCAGTTACGACAACCAAAGAACTAAGCCTCAGTGAATCCCTAAATTACTGACAAATATCACTCTACTATTGCTATTCGTTTATCATACAAAAAAAATGTGCAATCCCTACTAATGCCATGTTACTGATAATCTATGTTTATCACACTATGCTTGATAATGCTGTTGTGGCGTATGAAGCTTGTCTGTACACACTTGCACGATAAAAATAAAGAATTTAAAAAAAAAAAATACTCTGTGTAGCAGAGGATGGCCTGATCTGTCCAATGGATCAACATCCCTGCAGTTTAATAAATCACCTGGCATAATAGCGGTATTGGTGCCAAGAGAAGAATGGTGTTTCTACCGTGAGTGCAGAATTATTAGGCAAGTTGTATTTTTGAGGATTAATTTTATTATTGAACAACAACCATGTTCTCAATGAACCCAAAAAACTCATTAATATCAAAGATGAATATTTTTGGAAGTAGTTTTTAGTTATAGCTATTTTAGGGGGATATCTGTGTGTGCAGGTGACTATTACTGTGCATAATTATTAGGCAACTTAACAAAAAACAAATATATACCCATTTCAATTATTTATTTTTACCAGTGAAACCAATATAACATCTCAACATTCACAAATATACATTTCTGACATTCAAAAACATAACAAAAACAAATCAGTGACCAATATAGCCACCTTTCTTTGCAAGGACACTCAAAAGCCTGCCATCCATGGATTCTGTCAGTGTTTTGATCTGTTCACCATCAACATTGCGTGCAGCAGCAACCACAGCCTGCCAGACACTGTTCAGAGAGGTGTACTGTTTTCCCTCCTTGTAAATCTCACATTTGATGATAGACCACAGGTTCTCAATGGGGTTCAGATCAGGTGAACAAGGAGGCCATGTCATTAGATTTTCTTCTTTTATACCCTTTCTTGCCAGCCACGCTGTGGAGTACTTGGACGCGTGTGATGGAGCATTGTCCTGCATGAAAATCATGTTTTTCTTGAAGGATGCAGACTTCTTCCTGTACCACTGCTTGAAGAAGATGTCTTCCAGAAACTGGCAGTAGGACTGGGAGTTGAGCTTGACTCCATCCTCAACCCGAAAAGGCCCCACAAGCTCATCTTTGATGATACCAGCCCAAACCAGTACTCCACCTCCACCTTGGTGGCATCTGAGTCGGACTGGAGCTCTCTGCCCTTTACCAATCCATCCATCTGACCCATCAAGACTCACTCTCATTTCATCAGTCCATAAAACCTTAGAAAAATCAGTCTTGAGATATTTCTTGGCCCAGTCTTGACGTTTCAGCTTGTGTGTCTTGTTCAGTGGAGGTCGTCTTTCAGCCTTTCTTACCTTGGCCATGTCTCTGAGTATTGCACATCTTGTGCTTTTGGGCACTCCAGTGATGTTGCATTTCTGAAATATGGGCAAACTGGTGGCAAGTGGCATCTTGGCAGCTGCACGCTTGACTTTTCTCAGTTCATGGGCAGTTATTTTGCGCCTTGGTTTCTCCACACGCTTCTTGCGACCCTGTTGACTATTTTGAATGAAACGCTTGATTGTTCGATTATCACGCTTCAGAAGCTTTGCAATTTTAAGAGTGCTGCATCCCTCTGCAAGATATCTCACTATTTTTTACTTTTCTGAGCCTGTCAAGTCCTTCTTTTGACCCATTTTGCCAAAGGAAAGGAAGTTGCCTAATAATTATGCACACCTGATATAGGGTTTTGATATCATTAGACCACACCCCTTCTCATTACAGAGATGCACATCACCTAATATGCTTAATTGGTAGTAGGCTTTCGAGCCTATACAGCTTGGAGTAAGACAACATGCATAAAGAGCATGATGTGGTCAAAATACTCATTTGCCTAATAATTCTGCACTCCCTGTATTCTGTAATAATAAATGCAAACCCTAGGATGGATCTGTATTTGACATTCCAGGAGTATGGGCAGAAAATAATCCTCCAGGACTTGCCCGTAATACCCCACTGATATATGTTGAGTTAAAGCTTGGGATATATCCTGTTAGCCTCCCTATGTTGTTCTTTTATCAACCCCAACAGCTGTAAAGGTGGCAGAAGTGACTCCGTGGATTCATCATTCTAGGGTTAAACCAGCAGCATATTCTTGGCAAGCTATTCCAGATCCTGAAAATCCTTGCATGATCTGGTTAAAGCGGGTAACTCAGTAGGAGTGAGAAATAATACGAGGAGATATTGGGACATCTTAGTAGTGATGTACCGAACTGTTCGCTGGCGAATAGTTCCCGGCGAACATAGCGTGTTTGCGTTCGCCGTGGCGGGCGAACACATGCGCGGTTCGATCCGCCCCCTATTCGTCATCATTGAGCAAACTTTGACCCTGTGCCTCACGGTCAGCAGACAGATTTCAGCAAATTAGCAGCAGACCCTCCCACCACCCTCCCAGCATCCATTTTAGATTCATTCTGAAGCTGCATTCTTAGTGAGAGGAGGAAAAGTGTAGCTGCTACTCATTAGATGGGGAAATTGATATATCTGGTGTGACTATAGTGTGCCTTTAAAAACAGAAAAAAGTTTTTCACTGTAAGCTAATAGCAGTTACTTGTCTGCAAGCGTCTGGGTGTCAGGCCTTCAGCGTGTACTTTGCCAACCTCAGCAAGTGCATTTGCCACTCATATCTGGTGTGACTATAGTGTGCCTTTAAAAACAGAAAAAGTTTTTCACTGTAAGCTAATAGCAGTTACTTGTCTGCAAGCGTCTGGGTGTCAGGCCTTCAGCGTGTACTTTGCCAACCTCAGCAAGTGCATTTGCCACTCATATCTGGTGTGACTATAGTGTGCCTTTAAAAACAGAAAAAGTTTTTCACTGCAAGCTAATAGCAGTTAGTTGTCTGCAAGCGTCTGGGTGTCAGGCCTTCAGCGTGTACTCTGCCAACCTCAGCAAGTGCATTTGCCACTCATATCTGGTGTGACTATAGTGCGCCTTTAAAAACAAAAAAAGTTTTTCACTGTAAGCTAATAGCAGTTAGTTGTCTGCAAGCGTCTGGGTGTCAGGCCTTCAGCGTGTACTCTGCCATCCTCAGCAAGCGCATTTGCCACTCATATCTGGTGTGACTATAGTGTGCCTTTAAAAACAAAAAAGTTTTTCACTGTAAGCTAATAGCAGTTAGTTGTCTGCAAGCGTCTGGGTGTCAGGCCTTCAGCGTGTACTCTGCCAACCTCAGCAAGTGCATTTGCCACTCATATCTGGTGTGACTATAGTGTGCCTTTAAAAACAAAAAAAGTTTTTCACTGTAAGCTAATAGCAGTTACTTGTCTGCAAGCGTCTGGGTGTCAGGCCTTCAGCGTGTACTCTGCCAACCTCAGCAAGCGCATTTGCCACTCATATCTGGTGTGACTATAGTGTGCCTTTAAAAACAAAAAAAGTTTTTCACTGTAAGCTAATAGCAGTTAGTTGTCTGCAAGCGTCTTCTCTGCCAACCTCAGCAAGTGCATTTGCCACTCATATCTGGTGTGACTATAGTGTGCCTTTAAAAACAAAAACAGTTTTTCACTGTAAGCTAATAGCAGTTAGTTGCCTGGGTGTCAGGCCTTCAGCATGTACTCTACCAACCTCAGTAAGTGCATTTGCCACTCATATCTGGTGTGACTATAGTGTGCCTTTAAAAACAAAAAAGGTTTTTCACTGTAAGCTAAGAGCAGTTAGTTGGCTGCAAGCGTCTGGGTGTCAGGCCTTCAGCGTGTACTCTGCCAACCTCAGCAAGTGCATTTGCCACTCATAGCTGGTGTGACTATAGTGTGCCTTTTATATCAAAAAAAGTTTTTCACTGTAAGCTAATAGCAGTTAGTTGTCTGCAAGCGTCTGGGTGTCAGGCCTTCAGCATGTACTCTGCCAACCTCAGTAAGTGCATTTGCCACTCATATCTGGTGTGACTATAGTGTGCCTTTAAAAACAAAAAAAGGTTTTCACTGTAAGCTAATAGCAGTTAGTTGTCTGCAAGCGTCTGGGTGTCAGGCCTTCAGCGTGTACTCTGCCAACCTTAGCAAGTGCATTTGCCACTTATATCTGGTGTGACTATAGTCTGCCTTTAAAAACAAAAAAAAGTTTTTCACTGTAAGCTAATAGCAGTTAGTTGTCTGCAAGCGTCTTCTCTGCCAACCTCAGCAAGTGCATTTGCCACTCATATCTGGTGTGACTATGGTGTGCCTTTAAAAACAAAAAAAGTTTTCACTGTCAGCTAATAGCAGTTAGTTGTCTGCAAGCGTCTGGGTGTCAGGCCTTCAGCGTGTACTCTGCCAACCTCAGCAAGTGCATTTGCCACTTATATCTGGTGTGACTATAGTCTGCCTTTAAAAACAAAAAAGTTTTTCACAGTAAGCTAATAGCAGTTAGTTGTCTGCAAGCGTCTGGGTGTTAGTCCTTCAGCGTGTACTCTGCCAACCTCAGCAAGTGCATTTACCACTCATATCTGGTGTGACTATAGTGTGCCTTTAAAATAAAAAAGTTTTTCATTGTAAGCTAATAGCAGTTAGTTGTCTGCAAGCGTCTGGGTGTCAGGCCTTCAGCGTGTACTCTGCCAACCTCAGCAAGTGCATTTGCCACTCATATCTGGTGTGACTATAGTGTGCCTTTAAAAAGAAAAAAGTTTTCACTGTGAGCTAATAGCAGTTAGTTGTCTGCAAGTGTCTGGGTATCAGGCCTTCAGCATGTACTCTGCCAACCTCAGCAAGTGCATTTGCCACTCATATCTGGTGTGACTATCGTGTGCCTTTAAAAACAAAAAAAAGGTTTTCACTGTAAGCTAATAGCAGTTAGTTATCTGCAAGCGTCTGGGTGTCAGGCCTTCAGCGTGTACTCTGCCAACCTCAGCAAGTGCATTTGCCACTCATATCTGGTGTGACTATAGTGTGTGTGACGAAACCAATCTCGCCACATTGTATTGGAGGAGCCTGGTTGCCCGCCTGCTGCCTTTGGACTGAGGCCCTGGGAGATTGGGCCCTTTACAAACAGTGTTCGGCCCTTTTATTACGATGGGAGAAGAATTGACACTTTTTATATGGCACTTCGGATGCAGCCGAAGTGCCGAAGTTACCGAAGTGGCGGAGGTTCCGAAGTTGTCGAAGTCGTCGAAGTGACCGGCATCGGACAAAGGACCACGTGGCGGCGGCCATTTTAACTCGAACACCGCCGACCCATACCATTGACTACCGGCCATACTTCGAATGGGACTTAGCCGTTTTTATGCTAGAAAGTGACCGACCGCACAGCCCAAATCCATGGAACTGTTTTGGGCAAGAAAAGGTGCTTGCGGTCGGTCATAAAAGGACTTTTGTGTAACTTTTTATTTACTGGAGGGATTTGTATGATTTTTGAGAGTGGTTATGTTTAAAGTATGCTGAGTCTGAATATGTGATTGTTATGTGGATACGATGTATGGTTGTAAAGTTATGAAAGTTATGTAAAAGTACATTTTGAACTGTACACATAATGGGATTAAGTGTCACACTAAGGGGAGGGGATGTGTGGGAGGTAACATCTATGTTATTGGTTATTTTATGCCTCCCCCTGGGTGTGGCCTGTATGTGTACTCATGTAATAAAAACCAGGCTGGGTGCCCAGCACCTCAGACCACTGCTTGACCCTCAACACGGAGGCTTGTCTCGTTCTTGGGGGGATTCACTGTATGCTGTTGGAGATTGATTGCTAAGGAGTGTAAGCTGATGTCTGCTTTTCCTGTTCGTCTGCTAGCAGCTATTCGTGAGGTTCCAGCTGGAGTGCTACCTTATTCACCTATATCCAGTTCGTGAGTTTTGGTGCTTTTACAGTAGCTGTGCCTTTTTGTGAAAAGGGGATTATCGCCTAAACTGGGTTTTATCCTCGAGTGTGTGAAACGGTCCGTAACAGTGTGCCTTTAAAAACAAAAAAGTTTTTCACAGTAATCTAATAGCAGTTAGTTGCCTGGGTGTCAGGCCTTCAGCATGTACTCTGCCAACCTCAGTAAGTGCGTTTGCCACTCATATCTGGTGTGACTATAATGTGCCTTTAAAAACAAAAAAAGTTTTTCACTGTAAGCTGATAGCAGTTAGTTGTCTGCAAGCGTCTGGTTGTCAGGCCTTCAGCGTGTACTCTGCCAACCTCAGCAAGTGCATTTGCCACTCATATCTGGTGTGACTATAGTGTGCCTTTAAAAACAAAAAAAAGGTTTTCACAGTAAGCTAATAGCAGTTAGTTGTCTGCAAGCGTCTGGGTGTCAGGCCTTCAGCGTGTACTCTGCCAACCTCAGCAAGTGCATTTGCCACTCATATCTGGTGTGACTATAGTGTGCCTTTAAAAACAAAAAAAGTTTTTCACTGTAAGCTAATAGCAGTTAGTTGTCTGCCAGAGTCTGGGTGTCAGGCCTTCAGCGTGTACTCTGCCAGCCTCAGCAAGTGCATTTGCCACTCATATCTGGTATGACAGCAGTGTGCCTTTAAAAACAAAAAAAGTTTTTCACTGTAAGCTAATAGCAGTAAGTTTTCTGGGTTTCAGGCCTTCAGCGTGTACTCTGCCAACCTCAGCAAGTGCATTTGCCACTCATATCTGGTGTGACTATAGTGTGCCTTTAAAAACAAAAAAGATTTTCACAGTAAGCTAATAGCAGTTAGTTGTCTGCAAGTGTCTGGGTGTCAGGCCTTCAGCATGTACTCTGCCAACCTCAGCAAGTGCATTTGCCACTCATATCTGGTGTGACTATAGTGTGCCTTTAAAAACAAAAAAAAGTTTTTCATTGTAAGCTAATAGTGTGGTGGAATCTCGGTAAAAATAAATTTAGTAGGCCGAGATTACCACGTGGCATGTGTACGTGCATATGCTGACGTATCGATCAGTTGGTTGCACGAGGCAAGATACGATCAGTAGTGTACGGAGCATGTGCAAGAATACAGGATGTAGTATTCCCCTCCTCCATTGTGCTGGACAGGCCATGCGGTCAAGCAGGAAGTTAATTCTTATTTGTATTGATTGGTCAAGAGAATGTGCGGGTGGAGCTTAATATGGGAGGAGTTATGTGCCTATATAAGGAGCCTGCACTATTGTCCGGGGCTCAGAACTTGCTGTATTTTGGTGACGTTAGTCCCTCTGAGTCCCGATCGGTGATCCAATAAAGAATCTCTTCCTTCCTGAAGAAACCTGTGTCCATCTCTCTGTGCTTCGCTTCCGTCAGTTTCTCCGGTATCAATAGCAGTTAGTTGTCTGCAAGCGTCTGGGTGTCAGGCCTTCAGCGTGTACTCTGCCACCCTCAGCAAGTGCATTTACCACTCATATCTGGTGTGACTATAGTGTGCCTTTAAAATAAAAAAGTTTTTCATTGTAAGCTAATAGCAGTTAGTTGTCTGCAAGCGTCTGGGTGTTAGGCCTTCAGCATGTACTCTGCCAACGTCAGCAAGTGCATTTGCCACTCATATATGTTGTGACTATAGTGTGCCTTTAAAAACAAAAAAAGTTTTTCACTGTAAGCTAATAGCAGTTACTTGTCTGCAAGCATCTGGGTGTCAGGCCTTCAGCGTGTACTCTGCCAACCTCAGCAAGTGCATTTGCCACTCATATCTGGTGTGACTATAGTCTGCCTTTAAAAACAAAAAAAAGGTTTTCACTGTAAACTAATAGCAGTTAGTTGTCTGCAAGCGTCTGGGTGTCAGGCCTTCAGCGTGTACTCTGCCAACCTCAGCAAGTGCATTTGCCACTCATATCTGGTGTGACTAAAGTGTGCCTTTAAAAACAAAAATGTTTTTCATGTAAGCTAATAGCAGTTAGTTGTCTGGGTGTCAGGCCTTCAGCGTGTACTCTGCAAACCTCAGCAAGTGCATTTGCCACTCATATCTGGTGTGACTATAGTGTGCCTTTAAAAACAAAAAAAGTTTTTCACTGTAAGCTAATAGCAGTTACTTGTCTGCAAGCGTCTGGGTGTAAGGCCTTCAGCGTGTACTCTGCCAACCTCAGCAAGTGCATTTGCCACTCATATCTGGTGTGACTATAGTGTGCCTTTAAAAACAAAAAAGGTTTTTCACTGTAAGCTAATAGCAGTTAGTTGTCTGCAAGCGTCTGGGTGTCAGGCCTTAAGCGTGTACTCTGCCAACCTCAGCAAGTGCATTTGCCACTCATATCTGGTGTGACTATAGTGTGCCTTTAAAAACAAAAAAAGTTTTTCATTGTAAGCTAATAGCAGTTAGTTGTCTGCAAGCGTCTGGGTGTCAGGCCTTCAGCGTGTACTCTGCCACCCTCAGCAAGTGCATTTGCCACTCATATCTGGTGTGACTATAGTGTGCCTTTAAAAACAAAAAAGTTTTTCACTGTAAGCTAATAGCAGTTACTTGTCTGCAAGCATCTGGGTGTCAGGCCTTCAGCGTGTACTCTGCCAACCTCAGCAAGTGCATTTGCCACTCATATCTGGTGTGACTATAGTGTGCCTTTAAAAATAAAAAAAGGTTTTCACTGTAAGCTAATAGCAGTTAGGTGTCTGCAAGCGTCTGGGTGTCAGGCCTTCAGCGTGTACTCTGCCAACCTCAGCAAGTGCATTTGCCACTCATATCTGGTGTGACTATAGTGTGCCTTTAAAAACAAAAAAGTTTTTCACTGTAAGCTAATAGCAGTTAGTTGTCTGCAAGCGTCTTCTCTGCCAACCTCAGCAAGTGCATTTGCCACTCATATCTGGTGTGACTATAGTGTGCCTTTAAAAACAAAAAAAAGTTTTTCATTGTAAGCTAATAGTGTGGTGGAATCTCGGTAAAAATAAATTTAGTAGGCCGAGATTACCACGTGGCATGTGTACGTGCATATGCTGACGTATCGATCAGTTGGTTGCACGAGGCAAGATACGATCAGTAGTGTACGGAGCATGTGCAAGAATACAGGATGTAGTATTCCCCTCCTCCATTGTGCTGGACAGGCCATGCGGTCAAGCAGGAAGTTAATTCTTATTTGTATTGATTGGTCAAGAGAATGTGCGGGTGGAGCTTAATATGGGAGGAGTTATGTGCCTATATAAGGAGCCTGCACTATTGTCCGGGGCTCAGAACTTGCTGTATTTTGGTGACGTTAGTCCCTCTGAGTCCCGATCGGTGATCCAATAAAGAATCTCTTCCTTCCTGAAGAAACCTGTGTCCATCTCTCTGTGCTTCGCTTCCGTCAGTTTCTCCGGTCTGAATAGCAGTTAGTTGTCTGCAAGCGTCTGGGTGTCAGGCCTTCAGCGTGTACTCTGCCACCCTCAGCAAGTGCATTTGCCACTCATATCTGGTGTGACTATAGTGTGCCTTTAAAAACAAAAAAGTTTTTCACTGTAAGCTAATAGCAGTTAGTTGTCTGCAAGCGTCTGGGTGTTAGGCCTTCAGCATGTACTCTGCCAACGTCAGCAAGTGCATTTGCCACTCATATATGTTGTGACTATAGTATGCCTTTAAAAACAAAAAAAGTTTTTCACTGTAAGCTAATAGCAGTTACTTGTCTGCAAGCGTCTGGGTGTCAGGCCTTCAGCGTGTACTCTGCCACCCTCAGCAAGTGCATTTGCCACTCATATCTGGTGTGACTATAGTGTGCCTTTAAAAAAAAAAAAGTTTTTCACTGTAAGCTAATAGCAGTTAGTTGTCTGCAAGCGTCTGGGTGTCAGGCCTTCAGCATGTACTCTGCCAACCTCAGCAAGTGCATTTGCCACTCATATCTGGTGTGACTATAGTGAGCCTTTAAAAACAAAAAAAAGGTTTTCACAGTAAGCTAATAGCAGTTAGTTGTCTGCAAGCGTCTGGGTGTCAGGCCTTCAGCGTGTACTCTGCCAACCTCAGCAAGTGCATTTGCCACTCATATCTGGTGTGACTATAGTGTGCCTTTAAAAACAAAAAAAGTTTTTTACTGTAAGCTAATAGCAGTTACTTGTCTGCAAGCATCTGGGTGTCAGGCCTTCAGCGTGTACTCTGCCAACCTCAGCAAGTGCATTTGCCACTCATATCTGGTGTGACTATAGTCTGCCTTTAAAAACAAAAAAAAGGTTTTCACTGTAAACTAATAGCAGTTAGTTGTCTGCAAGCGTCTGGGTGTCAGGCCTTCAGCGTGTACTCTGCCAACCTCAGCAAGTGCATTTGCCACTCATATCTGGTGTGACTAAAGTGTGCCTTTAAAAACAAAAATGTTTTTCATGTAAGCTAATAGCAGTTAGTTGTCTGGGTGTCAGGCCTTCAGCGTGTACTCTGCAAACCTCAGCAAGTGCATTTGCCACTCATATCTGGTGTGACTATAGTGTGCCTTTAAAAACAAAAAAAGTTTTTCACTGTAAGCTAATAGCAGTTACTTGTCTGCAAGCGTCTGGGTGTAAGGCCTTCAGCGTGTACTCTGCCAACCTCAGCAAGTGCATTTGCCACTCATAGCTGGTGTGACTATAGTGTGCCTTTTATATCAAAAAAAGTTTTTCACTGTAAGCTAATAGCAGTTAGTTGTCTGCAAGCGTCTGGGTGTCAGGCCTTCAGCATGTACTCTGCCAACCTCAGTAAGTGCATTTGCCACTCATATCTGGTGTGACTATAGTGTGCCTTTAAAAACAAAAAAAGGTTTTCACTGTAAGCTAATAGCAGTTAGTTGTCTGCAAGCGTCTGGGTGTCAGGCCTTCAGCGTGTACTCTGCCAACCTTAGCAAGTGCATTTGCCACTTATATCTGGTGTGACTATAGTCTGCCTTTAAAAACAAAAAAAAGTTTTTCACTGTAAGCTAATAGCAGTTAGTTGTCTGCAAGCGTCTTCTCTGCCAACCTCAGCAAGTGCATTTGCCACTCATATCTGGTGTGACTATGGTGTGCCTTTAAAAACAAAAAAAGTTTTCACTGTCAGCTAATAGCAGTTAGTTGTCTGCAAGCGTCTGGGTGTCAGGCCTTCAGCGTGTACTCTGCCAACCTCAGCAAGTGCATTTGCCACTTATATCTGGTGTGACTATAGTCTGCCTTTAAAAACAAAAAAAGTTTTTCACTGTAAGCTAATAGCAGTTAGTTGTCTGCCAGCGTCTGGGTGTCAGGCCTTAAGCGTGTACTCTGCCAGCCTCAGCAAGTGCATTTGCCACTCATATCTGGTATGACTATAGTGTGCCTTTAAAAACAAAAAAAGTTTTTCACTGTAAGCTAATAGCAGTAAGTTTTCTGGGTGTCAGGCCTACAGCGTGTACTCTGCCAACCTCAGCAAGTGCATTTGCCACTCATATCTGGTGTGACTATAGTGTGCCTTTAAAAACAAAAAAGTTTTTCACAGTAAGCTAATAGCAGTTAGTTGTCTGCAAGCGTCTGGGTGTTAGTCCTTCAGCGTGTACTCTGCCAACCTCAGCAAGTGCATTTACCACTCATATCTGGTGTGACTATAGTGTGCCTTTAAAATAAAAAAGTTTTTCATTGTAAGCTAATAGCAGTTAGTTGTCTGCAAGCGTCTGGGTGTCAGGCCTTCAGCGTGTACTCTGCCAACCTCAGCAAGTGCATTTGCCACTCATATCTGGTGTGACTATAGTGTGCCTTTAAAAAGAAAAAAGTTTTCACTGTGAGCTAATAGCAGTTAGTTGTCTGCAAGTGTCTGGGTATCAGGCCTTCAGCATGTACTCTGCCAACCTCAGCAAGTGCATTTGCCACTCATATCTGGTGTGACTATAGTGTGCCTTTAAAAACAAAAAAAAGGTTTTCACTGTAAGCTAATAGCAGTTAGTTGTCTGCAAGCGTCTGGGTGTCAGGCCTTCAGCGTGTACTCTGCCAACCTCAGCAAGTGCATTTGCCACTCATATCTGGTGTGACTATAGTGTGTGTGACGAAACCAATCTCGCCACATTGTATTGGAGGAGCCTGGTTGCCCGCCTGCTGCCTTTGGACTATGGCCCTGGGAGATTGGGCCCTTTACAAACAGTGTTCGGCCCTTTTATTACGATGGGAGAAGAATTGACACTTTTTATATGGCACTTCGGATGCAGCCGAAGTGCCGAAGTTACCGAAGTGGCGGAGGTTCCGAAGTTGTCGAAGTCGTCGAAGTGACCGGCATCGGACAAAGGACCACGTGGCGGCGGCCATTTTAACTCGAACACCGCCGACCCATACCATTGACTACCGGCCATACTTCGAACGGGACTTAGCCGTTTTTATGCTAGAAAGTGACCGACCGCACAGCCCAAATCCATGGAACTGTTTTGGGCAAGAAAAGGTGCTTGCGGTCGGTCATAAAAGGACTTTTGTGTAACTTTTTATTTACTGGAGGGATTTGTATGATTTTTGAGAGTGGTTATGTTTAAAGTATGCTGAGTCTGAATATGTGATTGTTATGTGGATACGATGTATGGTTGTAAAGTTATGAAAGTTATGTAAAAGTACATTTTGAACTGTACACGTAATGGGATTAAGTGTCACACTAAGGGGAGGGGATGTGTGGGAGGTAACATCTATGTTATTGGTTATTTTATGCCTCCCCCTGGGTGTGGCCTGTATGTGTACTCATGTAATAAAAACCAGGCTGGGTGCCCAGCACCTCAGACCACTGCTTGACCCTCAACACGGAGGCTTGTCTCGTTCTTGGGGGGATTCACTGTATGCTGTTGGAGATTGATTGCTAAGGAGTGTAAGCTGATGTCTGCTTTTCCTGTTCGTCTGCTAGCAGCTATTCGTGAGGTTCCAGCTGGAGTGCTACCTTATTCACCTATATCCAGTTCGTGAGTTTTGGTGCTTTTACAGTAGCTGTGCCTTTTTGTGAAAAGGGGATTATCGCCTAAACTGGGTTTTATCCTCGAGTGTGTGAAACGGTCCGTAACAGTGTGCCTTTAAAAACAAAAAAGTTTTTCACAGTAATCTAATAGCAGTTAGTTGCCTGGGTGTCAGGCCTTCAGCATGTACTCTGCCAACCTCAGTAAGTGCGTTTGCCACTCATATCTGGTGTGACTATAATGTGCCTTTAAAAACAAAAAAAGTTTTTCACTGTAAGCTAATAGCAGTTAGTTGTCTGCAAGCGTCTGGGTGTCAGGCCTTCAGCGTGTACTCTGCCAACCTCAGCAAGTGCATTTGCCACTCATATCTGGTGTGACTATAGTGTGCCTTTAAAAAGAAAAAAGTTTTCAATGTAAGCTAATAGCAGTTAGTTGTCTGCAAGCGTCTGGGTGTCAGGCCTTCAGCATGTACTCTGCCAACCTCAGCAAGTGCATTTGCCACTCATATCTGGTGTGACTATAGTGAGCCTTTAAAAACAAAAAAAAGGTTTTCACAGTAAGCTAATAGCAGTTAGTTGTCTGCAAGCGTCTGGGTGTCAGGCCTTCAGCGTGTACTCTGCCAACCTCAGCAAGTGCATTTGCCACTCATATCTGGTGTGACTATAGTGTGCCTTTAAAAACAAAAAAAGTTTTTCACTGTAAGCTAATAGCAGTTAGTTGTCTGCCAGAGTCTGGGTGTCAGGCCTTCAGCGTGTACTCTGCCAGCCTCAGCAAGTGCATTTGCCACTCATATCTGGTATGACAGCAGTGTGCCTTTAAAAACAAAAAAAGTTTTTCACTGTAAGCTAATAGCAGTAAGTTTTCTGGGTGTCAGGCCTTCAGCGTGTACTCTGCCAACCTCAGCAAGTGCATTTGCCACTCATATCTGGTGTGACTATAGTGTGCCTTTAAAAACAAAAAAGATTTTCACAGTAAGCTAATAGCAGTTAGTTGTCTGCAAGTGTCTGGGTGTCAGGCCTTCAGCATGTACTCTGCCAACCTCAGCAAGTGCATTTGCCACTCATATCTGGTGTGACTATAGTGTGCCTTTAAAAACAAAAAAAAGTTTTTCATTGTAAGCTAATAGTGTGGTGGAATCTCGGTAAAAATAAATTTAGTAGGCCGAGATTACCACGTGGCATGTGTACGTGCATATGCTGACGTATCGATCAGTTGGTTGCACGAGGCAAGATACGATCAGTAGTGTACGGAGCATGTGCAAGAATACAGGATGTAGTATTCCCCTCCTCCATTGTGCTGGACAGGCCATGCGGTCAAGCAGGAAGTTAATTCTTATTTGTATTGATTGGTCAAGAGAATGTGCGGGTGGAGCTTAATATGGGAGGAGTTATGTGCCTATATAAGGAGCCTGCACTATTGTCCGGGGCTCAGAACTTGCTGTATTTTGGTGACGTTAGTCCCTCTGAGTCCCGATCGGTGATCCAATAAAGAATCTCTTCCTTCCTGAAGAAACCTGTGTCCATCTCTCTGTGCTTCGCTTCCGTCAGTTTCTCCGGTATCAATAGCAGTTAGTTGTCTGCAAGCGTCTGGGTGTCAGGCCTTCAGCGTGTACTCTGCCACCCTCAGCAAGTGCATTTACCACTCATATCTGGTGTGACTATAGTGTGCCTTTAAAATAAAAAAGTTTTTCACTGTAAGCTAATAGCAGTTAGTTGTCTGCAAGCGTCTGGGTGTCAGGCCTTCAGCGTGTACTCTGCCAACCTCAGCAAGTGCATTTGCCACTCATATCTGGTGTGACTATAGTGTGCCTTTAAAAAGAAAAAAGTTTTCAATGTAAGCTAATAGCAGTTAGTTGTCTGCAAGCGTCTGGGTGTCAGGCCTTCAGCATGTACTCTGCCAACCTCAGCAAGTGCATTTGCCACTCATATCTGGTGTGACTATAGTGAGCCTTTAAAAACAAAAAAAAGGTTTTCACAGTAAGCTAATAGCAGTTAGTTGTCTGCAAGCGTCTGGGTGTCAGGCCTTCAGCGTGTACTCTGCCAACCTCAGCAAGTGCATTTGCCACTCATATCTGGTGTGACTATAGTGTGCCTTTAAAAACAAAACAAGTTTTTCACTGTAAGCTAATAGCAGTTAGTTGTCTGCCAGAGTCTGGGTGTCAGGCCTTCAGCGTGTACTCTGCCAGCCTCAGCAAGTGCATTTGCCACTCATATCTGGTATGACAGCAGTGTGCCTTTAAAAACAAAAAAAGTTTTTCACTGTAAGCTAATAGCAGTAAGTTTTCTGGGTGTCAGGCCTTCAGCGTGTACTCTGCCAACCTCAGCAAGTGCATTTGCCACTCATATCTGGTGTGACTATAGTGTGCCTTTAAAAACAAAAAAGATTTTCACAGTAAGCTAATAGCAGTTAGTTGTCTGCAAGTGTCTGGGTGTCAGGCCTTCAGCATGTACTCTGCCAACCTCAGCAAGTGCATTTGCCACTCATATCTGGTGTGACTATAGTGTGCCTTTAAAAACAAAAAAAAGTTTTTCATTGTAAGCTAATAGTGTGGTGGAATCTCGGTAAAAATAAATTTAGTAGGCCGAGATTACCACGTGGCATGTGTACGTGCATATGCTGACGTATCGATCAGTTGGTTGCACGAGGCAAGATACGATCAGTAGTGTACGGAGCATGTGCAAGAATACAGGATGTAGTATTCCCCTCCTCCATTGTGCTGGACAGGCCATGCGGTCAAGCAGGAAGTTAATTCTTATTTGTATTGATTGGTCAAGAGAATGTGCGGGTGGAGCTTAATATGGGAGGAGTTATGTGCCTATATAAGGAGCCTGCACTATTGTCCGGGGCTCAGAACTTGCTGTATTTTGGTGACGTTAGTCCCTCTGAGTCCCGATCGGTGATCCAATAAAGAATCTCTTCCTTCCTGAAGAAACCTGTGTCCATCTCTCTGTGCTTCGCTTCCGTCAGTTTCTCCGGTATCAATAGCAGTTAGTTGTCTGCAAGCGTCTGGGTGTCAGGCCTTCAGCGTGTACTCTGCCACCCTCAGCAAGTGCATTTACCACTCATATCTGGTGTGACTATAGTGTGCCTTTAAAATAAAAAAGTTTTTCACTGTAAGCTAATAGCAGTTAGTTGTCTGCAAGCGTCTGGGTGTCAGGCCTTCAGCGTGTACTCTGCCAACCTCAGCAAGTGCATTTGCCACTCATATCTGGTGTGACTATAGTGTGCCTTTAAAAAGAAAAAAGTTTTCAATGTAAGCTAATAGCAGTTAGTTGTCTGCAAGCGTCTGGGTGTCAGGCCTTCAGCATGTACTCTGCCAACCTCAGCAAGTGCATTTGCCACTCATATCTGGTGTGACTATAGTGAGCCTTTAAAAACAAAAAAAAGGTTTTCACAGTAAGCTAATAGCAGTTAGTTGTCTGCAAGCGTCTGGGTGTCAGGCCTTCAGCGTGTACTCTGCCAACCTCAGCAAGTGCATTTGCCACTCATATCTGGTGTGACTATAGTGTGCCTTTAAAAACAAAACAAGTTTTTCACTGTAAGCTAATAGCAGTTAGTTGTCTGCCAGAGTCTGGGTGTCAGGCCTTCAGCGTGTACTCTGCCAGCCTCAGCAAGTGCATTTGCCACTCATATCTGGTATGACAGCAGTGTGCCTTTAAAAACAAAAAAAGTTTTTCACTGTAAGCTAATAGCAGTAAGTTTTCTGGGTGTCAGGCCTTCAGCGTGTACTCTGCCAACCTCAGCAAGTGCATTTGCCACTCATATCTGGTGTGACTATAGTGTGCCTTTAAAAACAAAAAAGATTTTCACAGTAAGCTAATAGCAGTTAGTTGTCTGCAAGTGTCTGGGTGTCAGGCCTTCAGCATGTACTCTGCCAACCTCAGCAAGTGCATTTGCCACTCATATCTGGTGTGACTATAGTGTGCCTTTAAAAACAAAAAAAAGTTTTTCATTGTAAGCTAATAGTGTGGTGGAATCTCGGTAAAAATAAATTTAGTAGGCCGAGATTACCACGTGGCATGTGTACGTGCATATGCTGACGTATCGATCAGTTGGTTGCACGAGGCAAGATACGATCAGTAGTGTACGGAGCATGTGCAAGAATACAGGATGTAGTATTCCCCTCCTCCATTGTGCTGGACAGGCCATGCGGTCAAGCAGGAAGTTAATTCTTATTTGTATTGATTGGTCAAGAGAATGTGCGGGTGGAGCTTAATATGGGAGGAGTTATGTGCCTATATAAGGAGCCTGCACTATTGTCCGGGGCTCAGAACTTGCTGTATTTTGGTGACGTTAGTCCCTCTGAGTCCCGATCGGTGATCCAATAAAGAATCTCTTCCTTCCTGAAGAAACCTGTGTCCATCTCTCTGTGCTTCGCTTCCGTCAGTTTCTCCGGTATCAATAGCAGTTAGTTGTCTGCAAGCGTCTGGGTGTCAGGCCTTCAGCGTGTACTCTGCCACCCTCAGCAAGTGCATTTACCACTCATATCTGGTGTGACTATAGTGTGCCTTTAAAATAAAAAAGTTTTTCACTGTAAGCTAATAGCAGTTAGTTGTCTGCAAGCGTCTGGGTGTCAGGCCTTCAGCGTGTACTCTGCCAACCTCAGCAAGTGCATTTGCCACTCATATCTGGTGTGACTATAGTGTGCCTTTAAAAAGAAAAAAGTTTTCAATGTAAGCTAATAGCAGTTAGTTGTCTGCAAGCGTCTGGGTGTCAGGCCTTCAGCATGTACTCTGCCAACCTCAGCAAGTGCATTTGCCACTCATATCTGGTGTGACTATAGTGAGCCTTTAAAAACAAAAAAAAGGTTTTCACAGTAAGCTAATAGCAGTTAGTTGTCTGCAAGCGTCTGGGTGTCAGGCCTTCAGCGTGTACTCTGCCAACCTCAGCAAGTGCATTTGCCACTCATATCTGGTGTGACTATAGTGTGCCTTTAAAAACAAAACAAGTTTTTCACTGTAAGCTAATAGCAGTTAGTTGTCTGCCAGAGTCTGGGTGTCAGGCCTTCAGCGTGTACTCTGCCAGCCTCAGCAAGTGCATTTGCCACTCATATCTGGTATGACAGCAGTGTGCCTTTAAAAACAAAAAAAGTTTTTCACTGTAAGCTAATAGCAGTAAGTTTTCTGGGTGTCAGGCCTTCAGCGTGTACTCTGCCAACCTCAGCAAGTGCATTTGCCACTCATATCTGGTGTGACTATAGTGTGCCTTTAAAAACAAAAAAGATTTTCACAGTAAGCTAATAGCAGTTAGTTGTCTGCAAGTGTCTGGGTGTCAGGCCTTCAGCATGTACTCTGCCAACCTCAGCAAGTGCATTTGCCACTCATATCTGGTGTGACTATAGTGTGCCTTTAAAAACAAAAAAAAGTTTTTCATTGTAAGCTAATAGTGTGGTGGAATCTCGGTAAAAATAAATTTAGTAGGCCGAGATTACCACGTGGCATGTGTACGTGCATATGCTGACGTATCGATCAGTTGGTTGCACGAGGCAAGATACGATCAGTAGTGTACGGAGCATGTGCAAGAATACAGGATGTAGTATTCCCCTCCTCCATTGTGCTGGACAGGCCATGCGGTCAAGCAGGAAGTTAATTCTTATTTGTATTGATTGGTCAAGAGAATGTGCGGGTGGAGCTTAATATGGGAGGAGTTATGTGCCTATATAAGGAGCCTGCACTATTGTCCGGGGCTCAGAACTTGCTGTATTTTGGTGACGTTAGTCCCTCTGAGTCCCGATCGGTGATCCAATAAAGAATCTCTTCCTTCCTGAAGAAACCTGTGTCCATCTCTCTGTGCTTCGCTTCCGTCAGTTTCTCCGGTATCAATAGCAGTTAGTTGTCTGCAAGCGTCTGGGTGTCAGGCCTTCAGCGTGTACTCTGCCACCCTCAGCAAGTGCATTTGCCACTCATATCTGGTGTGACTATAGTGTGCCTTTAAAAACAAAAAAGTTTTTCACTGTAAGCTAATAGCAGTTAGTTGTCTGCAAGCGTCTGGGTGTTAGGCCTTCAGCATGTACTCTGCCAACGTCAGCAAGTGCATTTGCCACTCATATATGTTGTGACTATATTGTGCCTTTAAAAACAAAAAAAGTTTTTCACTGTAAGCTAATAGCAGTTACTTGTCTGCAAGCATCTGGGTGTCAGGCCTTCAGCGTGTACTCTGCCAACCTCAGCAAGTGCATTTGCCACTCATATCTGGTGTGACTATAGTCTGCCTTTAAAAACAAAAAAAAGGTTTTCACTGTAAACTAATAGCAGTTAGTTGTCTGCAAGCGTCTGGGTGTCAGGCCTTCAGCGTGTACTCTGCCAACCTCA
This sequence comes from Pelobates fuscus, assembly GCF_036172605.1. Classification (NCBI taxonomy): domain Eukaryota; kingdom Metazoa; phylum Chordata; class Amphibia; order Anura; family Pelobatidae; genus Pelobates; species Pelobates fuscus. The sequence goes on along the minus strand of NC_086318.1, from coordinate 275,728,571 downwards.
GCAAGTGCATTTGCCACTCATATCTGGTGTGACTAAAGTGTGCCTTTAAAAACAAAAATGTTTTTCATGTAAGCTAATAGCAGTTAGTGGTCTGGGTGTCAGGCCTTCAGCGTGTACTCTGCAAACCTCAGCAAGTGCATTTGCCACTCATATCTGGTGTGACTATAGTGTGCCTTTAAAAACAAAAAAAGTTTTTCACTGTAAGCTAATAGCAGTTACTTGTCTGCAAGCGTCTGGGTGTAAGGCCTTCAGCGTGTACTCTGCCAACCTCAGCAAGTGCATTTGCCACTCATATCTGGTGTGACTATAGTGTGCCTTTAAAAACAAAAAATGTTTTTCACTGTAAGCTAATAGCAGTTAGTTGTCTGCAAGCGTCTGGGTGTCAGGCCTTAAGCGTGTACTCTGCCAACCTCAGCAAGTGCATTTGCCACTCATATCTGGTGTGACTATAGTGTGCCTTTAAAAACAAAAAAAGTTTTTCATTGTAAGCTAATAGCAGTTAGTTGTCTGCAAGCGTCTGGGTGTCAGGCCTTCAGCGTGTACTCTGCCACCCTCAGCAAGTGCATTTGCCACTCATATCTGGTGTGACTATAGTGTGCCTTTAAAAACAAAAAAGTTTTTCACTGTAAGCTAATAGCAGTTACTTGTCTGCAAGCATCTGGGTGTCAGGCCTTCAGCATGTACTCTGCCAACCTCAGCAAGTGCATTTGCCACTCATATCTGGTGTGACTATAGTGTGCCTTTAAAAATAAAAAAAGGTTTTCACTGTAAGCTAATAGCAGTTAGGTGTCTGCAAGCGTCTGGGTGTCAGGCCTTCAGCGTGTACTCTGCCAACCTCAGCAAGTGCATTTGCCACTCATATCTGGTGTGACTATAGTCTGCCTTTAAAAACAAAAAAAGTTTTTCACTGTAAGCTAATAGCAGTTAGTTGTCTGCAAGCGTCTACTCTGCCAACCTCAGCAAGTGCATTTGCCATGCATATCTGGTGTGACTATAGTGTGCCTTTAAAAACAAAAACGTTTTTCACTGTAAGCTAATAGCAGTTAGTTGTCTGCAAGCGTCTGGGTGTCAGGCCTTCAGTGTGTACTCTGCCAACCTCAGCAAGTGCATTTGCCACTCATATCTGGTGACTATAGTGTGCCTTTAAAAACAAAAAAAGTTTTTCACTGTAAGCTAATAGCAGTTAGTTGTCTGCCAGCGTCTGGGTGTCAGGCCTTCAGCGTGTACTCTGCCAGCCTCAGCAAGTGCATTTGCCACTCATATCTGGTATGACAGCAGTGTGCCTTTAAAAACAAAAAAAGTTTTTCACTGTAAGCTAATAGCAGTAAGTTTTCTGGGTGTCAGGCCTTCAGCGTGTACTCTGCCAACCTCAGCAAGTGCATTTGCCACTCATATCTGGTGTGACTATAGTGTGCCTTTAAAAACAAAAAAGATTTTCACAGTAAGCTAATAGCAGTTAGTTGTCTGCAAGTGTCTGGGTGTCAGGCCTTCAGCATGTACTCTGCCAACCTCAGCAAGTGCATTTGCCACTCATATCTGGTGTGACTATAGTGTGCCTTTAAAAACAAAAAAAAAAATTTCATTGTAAGCTAATAGTGTGGTGGAATCTCGGTAAAAATAAATTTAGTAGGCCGAGATTACCACGTGGCATGTGTACGTGCATATGCTGACGTATCGATCAGTTGGTTGCACGAGGCAAGATACGATCAGTAGTGTACGGAGCATGTGCAAGAATACAGGATGTAGTATTCCCCTCCTCCATTGTGCTGGACAGGCCATGCGGTCAAGCAGGAAGTTAATTCTTATTTGTATTGATTGGTCAAGAGAATGTGCGGGTGGAGCTTAATATGGGAGGAGTTATGTGCCTATATAAGGAGCCTGCACTATTGTCCGGGGCTCAGAACTTGCTGTATTTTGGTGACGTTAGTCCCTCTGAGTCCCGATCGGTGATCCAATAAAGAATCTCTTCCTTCCTGAAGAAACCTGTGTCCATCTCTCTGTGCTTCGCTTCCGTCAGTTTCTCCGGTATCAATAGCAGTTAGTTGTCTGCAAGCGTCTGGGTGTCAGGCCTTCAGCGTGTACTCTGCCACCCTCAGCAAGTGCATTTGCCACTCATATCTGGTGTGACTATAGTGTGCCTTTAAAAACAAAAAAGTTTTTCACTGTAAGCTAATAGCAGTTAGTTGTCTGCAAGCGTCTGGGTGTTAGGCCTTCAGCATGTACTCTGCCAACGTCAGCAAGTGCATTTGCCACTCATATATGTTGTGACTATATTGTGCCTTTAAAAACAAAAAAAGTTTTTCACTGTAAGCTAATAGCAGTTACTTGTCTGCAAGCATCTGGGTGTCAGGCCTTCAGCGTGTACTCTGCCAACCTCAGCAAGTGCATTTGCCACTCATATCTGGTGTGACTATAGTCTGCCTTTAAAAACAAAAAAAAGGTTTTCACTGTAAACTAATAGCAGTTAGTTGTCTGCAAGCGTCTGGGTGTCAGGCCTTCAGCGTGTACTCTGCCAACCTCAGCAAGTGCATTTGCCACTCATATCTGGTGTGACTAAAGTGTGCCTTTAAAAACAAAAATGTTTTTCATGTAAGCTAATAGCAGTTAGTGGTCTGGGTGTCAGGCCTTCAGCGTGTACTCTGCAAACCTCAGCAAGTGCATTTGCCACTCATATCTGGTGTGACTATAGTGTGCCTTTAAAAACAAAAAAAGTTTTTCACTGTAAGCTAATAGCAGTTACTTGTCTGCAAGCGTCTGGGTGTAAGGCCTTCAGCGTGTACTCTGCCAACCTCAGCAAGTGCATTTGCCACTCATATCTGGTGTGACTATAGTGTGCCTTTAAAAACAAAAAATGTTTTTCACTGTAAGCTAATAGCAGTTAGTTGTCTGCAAGCGTCTGGGTGTCAGGCCTTAAGCGTGTACTCTGCCAACCTCAGCAAGTGCATTTGCCACTCATATCTGGTGTGACTATAGTGTGCCTTTAAAAACAAAAAAAGTTTTTCATTGTAAGCTAATAGCAGTTAGTTGTCTGCAAGCGTCTGGGTGTCAGGCCTTCAGCGTGTACTCTGCCACCCTCAGCAAGTGCATTTGCCACTCATATCTGGTGTGACTATAGTGTGCCTTTAAAAACAAAAAAGTTTTTCACTGTAAGCTAATAGCAGTTACTTGTCTGCAAGCATCTGGGTGTCAGGCCTTCAGCATGTACTCTGCCAACCTCAGCAAGTGCATTTGCCACTCATATCTGGTGTGACTATAGTGTGCCTTTAAAAATAAAAAAAGGTTTTCACTGTAAGCTAATAGCAGTTAGGTGTCTGCAAGCGTCTGGGTGTCAGGCCTTCAGCGTGTACTCTGCCAACCTCAGCAAGTGCATTTGCCACTCATATCTGGTGTGACTATAGTCTGCCTTTAAAAACAAAAAAAGTTTTTCACTGTAAGCTAATAGCAGTTAGTTGTCTGCAAGCGTCTACTCTGCCAACCTCAGCAAGTGCATTTGCCATGCATATCTGGTGTGACTATAGTGTGCCTTTAAAAACAAAAACGTTTTTCACTGTAAGCTAATAGCAGTTAGTTGTCTGCAAGCGTCTGGGTGTCAGGCCTTCAGTGTGTACTCTGCCAACCTCAGCAAGTGCATTTGCCACTCATATCTGGTGACTATAGTGTGCCTTTAAAAACAAAAAAAGTTTTTCACTGTAAGCTAATAGCAGTTAGTTGTCTGCCAGCGTCTGGGTGTCAGGCCTTCAGCGTGTACTCTGCCAGCCTCAGCAAGTGCATTTGCCACTCATATCTGGTATGACAGCAGTGTGCCTTTAAAAACAAAAAAAGTTTTTCACTGTAAGCTAATAGCAGTAAGTTTTCTGGGTGTCAGGCCTTCAGCGTGTACTCTGCCAACCTCAGCAAGTGCATTTGCCACTCATATCTGGTGTGACTATAGTGTGCCTTTAAAAACAAAAAAGATTTTCACAGTAAGCTAATAGCAGTTAGTTGTCTGCAAGTGTCTGGGTGTCAGGCCTTCAGCATGTACTCTGCCAACCTCAGCAAGTGCATTTGCCACTCATATCTGGTGTGACTATAGTGTGCCTTTAAAAACAAAAAAAAAAATTTCATTGTAAGCTAATAGTGTGGTGGAATCTCGGTAAAAATAAATTTAGTAGGCCGAGATTACCACGTGGCATGTGTACGTGCATATGCTGACGTATCGATCAGTTGGTTGCACGAGGCAAGATACGATCAGTAGTGTACGGAGCATGTGCAAGAATACAGGATGTAGTATTCCCCTCCTCCATTGTGCTGGACAGGCCATGCGGTCAAGCAGGAAGTTAATTCTTATTTGTATTGATTGGTCAAGAGAATGTGCGGGTGGAGCTTAATATGGGAGGAGTTATGTGCCTATATAAGGAGCCTGCACTATTGTCCGGGGCTCAGAACTTGCTGTATTTTGGTGACGTTAGTCCCTCTGAGTCCCGATCGGTGATCCAATAAAGAATCTCTTCCTTCCTGAAGAAACCTGTGTCCATCTCTCTGTGCTTCGCTTCCGTCAGTTTCTCCGGTCTGAATAGCAGTTAGTTGTCTGCAAGCGTCTGGGTGTCAGGCCTTCAGCGTGTACTCTGCCACCCTCAGCAAGTGCATTTGCCACTCATATCTGGTATGACAGCAGTGTGCCTTTAAAAACAAAAAAGTTTTTCACTGTAAGCTAATAGCAGTTACTTGTCTGCAAGCATCTGGGTGTCAGGCCTTCAGCGTGTACTCTGCCAACCTCAGCAAGTGCATTTGCCACTCATATCTGGTGTGACTATAGTCTGCCTTTAAAAACAAAAAAAAGGTTTTCACTGTAAGCTAATAGCAGTTAGTTGTCTGCAAGCGTCTGGGTGTCAGGCCTTCAGCGTGTACTCTGCCAACCTCAGCAAGTGCATTTGCCACTCATATCTGGTGTGACTAAAGTGTGCCTTTGAAAACAAAAATGTTTTTCATGTAAGCTAATAGCAGTTAGTTGTCTGGGTGTCAGGCCTTCAGCGTGTACTCTGCAAACCTCAGCAAGTGCATTTGCCACTCATATCTGGTGTGACTATAGTGTGCCTTTAAAAACAAACAAAAAAGGTTTTCACTGTAAGCTAATAGCAGTTAGTTGTCTGCAAGCGTCTGGGTGTCAGGCCTTCAGCGTGTACTCTGCCAACCTCAGCAAGTACATTTGCCACTCATATCTAGTGTGACTATAATGTGCCTTTAAAAACAAAAATAGTTTTTCACTGTAAGCTAATAGCAGTTACTTGTCTGCAAGCGTCTGGGTGTCAGGCCTTCAGCGTGTACTCTGCCAAGCTCAGAAAGTGCATTTGCCACTCATATCTGGTGTGACTATAGTGTGCCTTTAAAAACAAAAAAGTTTTTTCACTGTAAGCTAATAGCAGTTAGTTGTCTGCAAGCGTCTGGGTGTCAGGCCTTAAGCGTGTACTCTGCCAACCTCAGCAAGTGCTTTTGCCACTCATATCTGGTGTGACTATAGTGTGCCTTTAAAAACAAAAAAAGTTTTTCACTGTAAGCTAATAGCAGTTAGTTTTCTGAGTGTCAGGCCTTCAGCGTGTACTCTGCCAACCTCAGCAAGTGCATTTGCCACTCATATCTGGTGTGACTATAATGTGCCTTTAAAATCAAAAAAAGTTTTCACTGTAAGCTAATAGCAGTTAGTTGTCTGCAAGCGTCTGGGTGTCAGGCCTTCAGCATGTACTCTGCCAACCTCAGCAAGTGCATTTGCCACTCATATCTGGTGTGACTATAGTGTGCCTTTAAAAACAAAAAAGGTTTTTCACTGTAAGCTAATAGCAGTTAGTTGTCTGGGAGTCAGGCCTTCAGCGTGTACTCTGCCAACCTCAGCAAGTGCATTTGCCACTCATATCTGGTGTGACTATAGTGTGCCTTTAAAAACAAAAAAAGTTTTTCACTGTAAGCTAATAGCATTTAGTTTTCTGGGTGTCAGGCCTTCAGCGTGTACTCTGCCAACCTCAGCAAGTGCATTTGCCACTCATATCTGGTGTGACTATAGTGTGCCTTTAAAAACAAAAACGTTTTTCACTGTAAGCTAATAGCAGTTAGTTGTCTGCAAGCGTCTGGGTGTCAGGCCTTCAGCGTGTACTCTGCCAACCTCAGCAAGTGCATTTGCCACTCATATCTGGTGTGACTATAGTGTGCCTTTAAAAACAAAAAAGTTTTTCACTGTAAGCTAATAGCAGTTAGTTGTCTGGGTGTCAGGCCTTCAGCGTGTACTCTGCCAACCTCAGCAAGTGCATTTGCCACTCATATCTGGTGTGACTATAGTGTGCCTTTAAAAACAAAAAAAGGTTTTCACTGTAAGCTAATAGCAGTTACTTGTCTGCAAGCGTCTGGGTGTCAGGCCTTCAACGTGTACTCTGCCAACCTCAGTATGTGCATTTGCCACTCATATCTGGTGTGACTATAGTGTGCCTTTAAAAATAAAAAAAGTTTTTCACTGTAAGCTAATAGCAGTTAGTTGTCTGCAAGCGTCTGGGTGTCAGGGCTTCAGCGTGTACTCTGCCAATCTCAGCAAGTGCATTTGCCACTCATATCTGGTGTGACTATAGTGTGCCTTTAAAAACAAAAGCAGTTTTTCACTGTAAGCTAATAGCAGTTAGCTGTCTGGGTGTCAGGCCTTCAGCGTGTACTCTGCCAATCTCAGCAAGTGCATTTGCCACTCATATCTGGTGTGACTATAGTGTGCCTTTAACCCCTTAACGACGCTAGACGGTTCAGGACCGTCATCGGCATTTTTGCGTTGCCGACCGACGACGGTCCTGAACCGTCCTAAATTTAAGAGGTACTTACCCGATCGCCGTCGTTCCCCCGGCGGCGATCGGCGGTGCTCCCGGTGTGGGGAGACTGCCTGCAGCCCAGACAGTCTCCCCATGGCGGATTAGGACCCCTGTGGCCATGTGATCGCCCAACAGGGCGACCACATGGTCACAATAGGTGTCCAAGTATCTGCCTGCATGGGGACTGTCTGTGCTGACAGGCAGTCTCCCTGCCAGTGTAAAATCAAAAAAAAATTAAAGTTATAGTGAATAAAAAAAAAATATTATATATGTGTATATATATATATATATGATATATAGACATATATTATACCTATATAATATATGTCTATATATCATATATATAATGTCATGCTAAGTTTATTTTTATATTAATATGTACATATATTAATATAAAAATACACGTATTATTAAATTACACACATATATATATAATATATATAATAACTATATATATTGTATATATATATATTATTATAAAATACAAATAATAAGTAAATTAAAAAAATAAAAATAATAATAAAAATTTTAAAAAAAATTATATATCTATACGAAATTTTATTCTAACTGTATTTTGATATTAATATATATATATATTTATATCAAAATACACTTAGAATGAAATTGTATATATATCTATGTATATATAAATAAATAAAAAGAATACGAACTATTCATATGTCCATATACAAAATTACATAAATAATTATATAAATATACATGTAGACTTCAAATATATAAATATGCATATATATTTAAATTCTACGTGCGTATTTATGTAATATTTTTACATAATTAAGTAATTTTATTAATTGCAATTTGAGGGACCTGCCTGCCAACCCACGCCGAAATTGCAGAGAATTTAATTTGCTAGCACTGTATTTTACCCTGTAACGTTCTACGACACCCTAAAACCTGTACATGGGGGGGTACTGTTTTACTCGGGAGACTTTGCTGAACACAAATATTAGTGATTCAAAACAGTAAAACATATCACAGCGATGATATTGTCAGTGAAAGTGACTTTTTTTTGCATTTTTCACACACAAACAGCACTTTTACTGATGATATAATTGTTGTGATACATTTTCCAGTTTTGAAACACTAATGTTTGTGTTCAGCAAAGTCTCCTGAGTATAAAAGTACCCCCCATGTACAGGTTTTATAGCGTTTTTGAAAGTTACAGGGTCAAATATATGGGTCAAATATTTTTACATTGAAAATGGCCAGGTTGGTTACGTTGCCTTTGAGAGCGTATGGTAGCCCAGGAATGAGAATTACCCCCATGATGGCATACCATTTGCAAAAGAAGACAACCCAAGGTATTGCAAATGGGGTATGTCCAGTCTTTTTTAGTAACCACTTAGTCACAAACACTGGCCAAAATTAGCGTTCAATTTAGTTTTTTACTTTTTTCACACACAAACAAATATGAACGCTAACTTTGGCCAGTGTTTGCGACTAAGTGGCTACTAAAAAAGTCTGGACATACCCCATATTGAATACCCTGGGTTGTCTGCTTTAAAAAAAAATATGTACATGTGGGGTGTTATTCAGCGATTTATGACAGATAATAGTGTTACAATGTCACTATTGATACATTTTAAAAATGTATGTTTTGAAACCGCAATATCCTACATGTACTTATAGCCCTATAACATGCAAAAAAATAGCAAAAAGCATGTAAACACTGGGTATTTTTAAACTCAGGACAAAATTTTGAATCTATTTAGCAGTTTTTTTCATTCGCTTTTGTAGATGAGTAAAAGATTTTTCACATAAAAGTCAAAAAACATGTATTTTTTTCAATTTTTCATCATATTTTTTCATTTTTTTTAAAATTAAATTACATGAGATTATATAAATAATGGTATGTAAAGAAAGCCCCTTTTGTCCTGAAAAAAACAATATATAATTTGTATGGGAACAGTAAATGAGAGAGCGGAAAATTACAGCTAAACACAAACACCACAAAAGTGTAAAAAGATGCCTGGTCGCAAATGTACAACATCGCAAAAAAAGTCCAGTCCTTAAGGGGTTAAAAACAAAAAAAAGTTTTTCACTGTAAGCTAATAGCAGTTAGTTGTCTGGGTGTCAGGCCTTCAGCGTGTACTCTGCCAATCTCAGCAAGTGCATTTGCCACTCATATCTGGTGTGACTATAGTGTGCCTTTAAAAACAAAAAAAGTTTTTCACTGTAAGCTAATTGCAGTTAGTTGTCTGGGTGTCAGGACTTCAGTGTGTACTCTGCCAACCTCAGCAAGTGCATTTGCCACTCATATCTGGTCTCACAGTTGCTTGCACGCATAGTACCACTATTCCTAAAAAAAATGACAGGCAGAGGCAGGCCACCCTGCAGGGGCCATCTTGGTCGTGGTGCTATGATTCCCTTTGGCCTTAGAAAAATGCCCAGTTTTCAGAGGCCACATACCCTGAACTTGAAAAGTTCTGAGGACATAGTTGACTGGCTAACACAGGACACCCAATCTTCTACAGATTCCGCTCGTATCCTTGACGCACCATCCTCCCCCAGCTTAGCTTCAGGCACCTCTCAAGATACCACTCACCCGCCTGCCGCCACCACCAAAACTAGCACCACAGCCGCTTTACTTGTTATGTCAGAGGAGTTATTCACACATCTGTTTGAAGAAATGAGTGATGCGCAACAATTATTGCCAGAGGATGTAGATAACAGGGATATGTCTCAGGCAGGCAGCATTACACACATGGACGTATGGTGTGATGATGATGATGTTGTACCTGCTGCTGCTTCCTTTGCGGAGTTGTCAGATACAAGTGAAGCGGTTGATGATGACGATGCGTCCATGGATGTCACGTGGGTGCCCGCTCAGCAAGAAGAAGAACAGGATGAAAGTTCAGATGGGGAGACAGAGAGGAGGAGGAGACGAGTTGGAAGCAGGGGGAGGTCGTCGCAAGGAGCTAGTGGCACAGTCAGACAGCATGCATCGGCACCCGGGGTCAGCCCGACAGCACACCAATCAACGCATGCTGTGTCCACCACCAGAATGCCGTCATTGCAGAGCTCAGCAGTGTGGAATTTTTTTTGGGTGTCTGCCTCTGACAACAGCGATGCCATTTGCAACCTGTGCCAAAAGAAACTGAGTCGTGGGAAGTCCAACACCCACCTAGGTACAACTGCTTTGCGTAGGCACATGATCGCACATCACAAACACCTATGGGATCAACACATGAGTACAATCAGCACGCAAACTCAAAGCCGCCATCCTCCTCCTGGTCCAGCATCTTCAGCCACGTCAACCACTGCTGTCCTCCTTGCCCCCTCTCAACCATCCGCCACTCCGTCTCCAGCCTTGAGCAGTTCCCGCTCATCTGCCCACCGTCAGGTGTCTGTCAAGGACATGTTTGAGCGTAAGAAGCCAATGTCAGAAAGTAACCCCCTTGCCCAGCGTCTGACAGCTGGCTTGTCCGAACTATTAGCCCGCCAGCTTTTACCATACAAGCTGGTGGAGTCTGAGGCGTTCAAAAAATTGTAGCTATTGGGACACCGCAGTGGAAGGTACCCGGACGAAATTTCTTTTCACAAAAGGCAATCCCCAACCTGTACTCGATTGTGCAAAAGGAAGTAATGGCATGTCTGGCACACAGTGTTGGGGCAAGGGTCCATCTGACCACTGATACCTGGTCTGCAAAGCATGGTCACTGCGCATTGGGTAAACCTGCTGACGGCTGCCAAGCATAGAATGCGTGGCTCTGCAGAGGAGTTGGTGACACCGCCACGACTTGCAGGCAGGCCTGCTGCCACCTCCTCTACTCCTCCTACTCCATCCTCTTCCATAACCTCCTCGGCTGAGTCCTCTTCTGCTGCTGCGTCTTGCTCCATATCAACGGCACCCCCCCAGCTCCCCAGGTACTATTCCACATCGCGGATACGGCAGTGTCACGCCGTCTTGGGTTTGACTTGCTTGAAAGCAGAGAGTCACACCGGACAAGCACTCCTGTCCACCCTGAACGCACAGGTGGAAAAGTGGCTGACTCCGCAGCAACTGGATATCGGCAAAGTGGTTTGTGACAACGGAACAAATTTGTTGGCGGCATTGAAGTTGGGCAAGTTGACACATGTGCCGTGCATGGCACATGTGTGTAATCTGATCGTACAACGCTTTGTGCATAAGTACACAGGCTTACAGGACGTCCTGAAGCAGGCCAGGAAGGTGTGTGACCATTTCAGGCGTTCCTACATGGCCATGGCGCACTTTGCCGATATCCAGCAGCGAAACAACATGCCAGTGAGGCGCTTGATTTGCGACAGCCCGACACGTTGGAATTCAACACTCCTAATGTTCGACCGCCTGCTCCAACAAGAAAAAGCCGTTAATGAATATTTGTATGACCGGGGTGCTAGGACAGCCTCTGGGGATCTGGGAATTTTTTTGCCACGTTACTGGACGCTCATGCGCAATGCCTGTAGGCTTATGCGTCCTTTTGAGGAGGTGACAAACCTAGTCAGTCGCACCGAAGGCACGATCAGCAACATCATACCATTTGTTTTCTTCCTGGAGCATGCCCTGCGAAGAGTGCTGGATCAGGCTGTAAATGAGCGTGAAGAGGAAGAGGAAGAGTTGTGGTCACCATCACCACCAGAAACAGCCTTATCAGCATCGCTTGCTGGACCTGCGGCAACGCTGGAAGAGGATTTTGAGGAAGAGGAGTCATGTGGCTTTGAGGAGGAGGAGGAAGACCAACCACTACAGGCATCCCAGGGTGCTCATTGTCACCTATCTGGTACCCGTGGTGTTGTACGTGGCTGGGGGGAAGAACATACCTTCATTGACATCACTGTCAGAAAGGATGCAGCATTTGCAAAATAAATTAAAAAGTATGCTTTACACAGCGTATAAGGGTGATGTCACAGCACAACGGGAATCTAACAGGGGAAGAGGTGGAAGTCATCCTCCTCCTCCCACGACGGCAAGGACAGGATGCTTTAAAGACGTGTTGTTGATGGAGGACATGCGGAGCTTTTTAAGTCCTATGCATCGCCACAGCCCTTCGGGATCCCCACTCAGAGAACGACTCGACCGACAGGTAGCAGACTACCTCGCCTTAACTGCAGATATCAACACTCTGAGGAGCGATGAACCCCTTGAGTACTGGGTGTGCAGGCTTGACCTGTGGCCTGAGCAGGGCCGGTGCAAGGATTTTTGCCGCCCTAGGCAAAAAAAATTTTGCCGCCCCCCCCATATGTCCTGCCCACCATGTGACATCACAATGCCCCGCCCATATGCTCTGCCATATGGGCCAACGCCAGTCTTCACAAAGGGTCTTTTATCTGAAAAGACAGTGTGTTTACATTAAAAAGCCTACAGGCACAGGCTATAGACACCAGAACCACTACATTATGCTGTAGTGCTTCTGGTGACTATAGTATCCATTTAATGAGAGGTAAATTAGAAATTAGTGCCACTAATAATATATTGGATTGCCTACTTACCACCAGATGAGGACAAGAGGCTGATGATGGGCTCAGTCTGGCTCCACAGGTCTGGTGTAGAAGAGGCTCTCTGGAGACAACAATTAATGAACAGGAAGCAGCTCCATTTTTTAGGGCCCCTTACACAGCTCAAGGTCTGGGCCCCCAGGGGGCATACGCCTACAATGCCCACCCATAAATCCACCTACATGGCCCATCCATGAGTTGGGGATGTTTTATGTGTGCAATTTGTGTAAGGGATGTAGTGTGTTTATAGGGGATGTAGTGTGTGTTTGCGTGTAAGGAATGCATTGTATGTTTCTGTGTGTGTGTGTGTGTGTGTGTAAGGGGTGCAAGGTTTGTTTCTGTGTATGTAATTTAATGCAGTGTGTGTCTGTAAGGGGGGCATTAATTATGTAAGAGAACGTAAGGGATGCATTGTGTGTTTCGGGTGTGTCTGTGTGTGAGTAGGAATGCATTGTATGTTTCTGTGTGTGTGTGGGGGGGGGGATGCATTGTGTATGTGTGTAGTGTAAAAGAGAGGGTTTGTGGGGTAGGATAGGGACTGAGAGGGGAACAGCTCTTTATTTTTATTTATTTTTAAATTCATAGTGCTCTCCCCTCCGGTCAATTATTGATTTCCCCCTCCCTTCTGTCCCTCTGTGTTCTCCCCTTCTGTCACGTAGTGCTCTCCCTTGGCCCCCTGTCCCCCTGCAGTCCCCCCTTGGTGGTCTTCTCACTCCCCCCTCCCCCTTAGTGGTCCTCCCTCTCCCAAACCCCTTAGTAGACCTTCCCCTACTCCCCCCACCCCCTTAGTGGTAATCTCCCCCCCTTAGTGGTCCTTACCCTCCTCCCCTCTCCTTAGTAGTCCTCCCTCCTTACCCCCCTTTGATGGTCCTTCCCCCCCTTAGTGGTCCTCCCTCTCCCAAACCCCTAGTGGACCTCCCCTCCTTCTCCCTCAGTGGTCCTTACCTCCCCACCCCCATTCCCCCTGTGTTCCTTCATCCCCCCTCCCCCAGTGGTCCTGACCCTCCCCTCCCCTAGTGGTCCTTACTTCCCCCTTCCCTCCCCTAGTGGTCCTTACACTCCCCTCCCCTAGTGGTCCTTGCTCCCCCCTCCCCTCCCCTACTGGTCCTTACCCTCCCCTCACCTAGTGGTCCTTACCCTCCCCTCATGGTCCTTACCCCCTCCTCGTGGTCCTTATCCCCCCCTCCCTCCCCTAGTGGTCCTTATCCACCCCTCCCTCCCCTAGTGGTCCTTATCCACCCCTCCCTCCCCTAGTGGTCCTTATCCCCCCCCCTCCCCTAGTGGTTCTTATCCCCCCTCCCTCCCATAGTGGTCCTTATCCCCCCTCCCTCCCCAAGTTGGTCCTTACCCCCCCCTCCCTCCCATAGTGGTCCTTACACCCCCCCCCCTCCCATAGTGGTCCTTACACCCCCCCCCTCCCATAGTGGTCCTTACACCCCCCCCCCTCCCATAGTGGTCCTTACACCCCCCCCTCCCTCCCATAGTGGTCCTTACACCCCCCCCTCCCATAGTGGTCCTTACACCCCCCCTCCCTCCCATAGTGGTCCTTACACCCCCCCCCCTCCCTCCCATAGTGGTCCTTACCCCCCCCCTCCCTCCCATAGTGGTCCTTATCCCCCCTCCCTCCCATAGTGGTCCTTATCCCCCCCCTCCCCTGGTGGTCCTTATCCCCCCCTCCCCTGGTGGTCCTTATCCCCCCCCTCCCCTGGTGGTCCTTATCCCCCCCCCTCCCCTGGTGGTCCTTATCCCCCCCCTCCCCTGGTGGTCCTTATCCCCCCCCTCCCCTGGTGGTCCTTATCCCCCCCTCCCCTGGTGGTCCTTATCCCCCCCTCCCCTGGTGGTCCTTATCCCCCCCTCCCTCCCATGGTGGTCCTTCCCCCCCCCTCCCTCCCATGGTGGTCCTTACCCCCTCCCTCCCATGGTGGTCCTTACCCCCTCCCTCCCTCCCATGGTGGTCCTTACCACCCCTCCCATGGTGGTCCTTACCCCCTCCCTTCCATGGTGGTCCTTACCCCCCCCCCTCCTCCCTCCCTCCCATGGTGGTCCTTACCCTCCCCTCTGCCCATGTAGCGTGGCCGGGCGGCGCGGAACGCGGGACAGGAACCTCTGTTTCCTGTACCCGGCCGCCGGCGGAATGACAGGAAGTGCTCACTCGAGCAGTGAGCACTTCCTGTCATTCCGCCGGCGGCCGGGTACAGGAAACAGAGGCTCCTGTCCCGCGTTCCGTGCCGCCCGGCCACGCTACATGGAGAGACCGGCAGGAGGGAGCGCTCTGCGCTTCCCTCCTGCCGGTCACTCAAACCCGGCCGCCCTCACACAGCAGTGCTGCGCCGCCTGGGGCTTGTTAAAGCGCTCAGGCGGCGCAGCATGAGGAGCCACACCGGGCACAGGGATCCGGCGCCCCCTGGTAAGTTGCGCCCTAGGCGGCTGCCTAGGTCGCCTTACAGGTGGCGCCGGCCCTGGGCCTGAGTTATCCCAATTTGCGATAGAACTTCTGGCCTGCCCCGCTTCAAGTGTCCTGTCAGAAAGGACCTTCAGTGCAGCATGAGGTATTGTCACTGAGAAGTCACCTAGGTCAAAAAAGTCTAGATTACCTCACCTTTATTAAGATGAATGAGGGATGGATCCCGAAGGGACAGACACTGGGCGATACATTCGACTATAAAAGGCCTAATGAGATGAGCTGCCTTGGGCTAAAAATGGTCCACACGCTGCTGTATTTTAGCTCTGAAAGCCGGTTGACTTGCGTGACTTATCCGCCACCAACTAGGGTTCAAGCCGCAATGTTTTAGGGCACTTTCTGCCTGGGAAACAAACACCAATTTTTATGGCCGCTGCTACAGCAGCAGCTGCAACAATACCTAATTTTTCAGGCATGTGTACATGCCTAATTTTTCGGCCCTCTGGTGCTGCACTGTGGCTTCAAAAAACAAACCAAAAAAAAGGCACATAGTGACCCTATGTAGGGGGAACAGTCCCTATTCTGCTCTGTGTCAGTGTGTATCCGGGATCCTTAGGATAGGTGTCAATCCATATCTGCCAAGTGACCCTATGTAGGGGGAACAGTCTCTAGTCTGCTCTGTGTCAGTGTGTATCAGGGATCATTAGGATAGGTGTCAATTCATATCTGCCAAGTGACCCTATGTAGGGGGAACAGTCTCTATTCTGCTCTGTGTCAGTGTGTATCAGGGATCATTAGGATAGGTGTCAATCCATATCAGCCAAGTGACCCTATGTAGGAGGAACAGTCCCTATTCTGCTCTGTGTCAGTGTGTTTCAGGGATCCTTAGGATAGGTGTCAATCCATATCTGCCAAGTGACCCTATGTAGGGGGGACAGTCTCTATTCTGCTCTGTGTCAGTGTGTATCATGGTCTCTGAGGAGAGGTGTCAATCCATACCTGCCAAGTGACCCTATGTAGGGGGAACAGTCCCTATTCTGCTCTGTGTCAATGTGTATCAGGGATCCTTAGGATAGGCGTCAGTCCATATCTGCCAAGTGACCCAATGTAGGGGGAACAGTCTCTATTCTGCTCTGTGTCAGTGTGTATCAGGGATCCTTAGGATAGGTGTCAATCCATATCTGCCAAGTGACCCTATGTAGGGGGAACAGTCTCTATTCTGCTCTGTGTCAGTGTGTTTCAGGGATCCTTAGGATAGGTGTCAATCCTTATCTGCCAAGTGACCCTATGTAGGGGGAACAGTCTCTATTCTGCTCTGTGTCAGTGTGTTTCAGGGATCCTTAGGATAGGTGTCAATCCATATCTGCCAAGTGACCCTATGTAGGGGGAACAGTCTCTATTCTGCTCTGAGTCAGTGTGTATCAGGGTCCCTGAGGACAGGTGTCAATCCATATCTGCCAAGTGACCCTATGTAGGGGGAACAGTTCCTATTCTGCTCTGTGTCAGTGTGTATCAGGTATTCTTAGGATAGGTGTCAATCCATATCTGCCAAGTGACCCTATGTAGGGGGAACAGTCCCTATTCTGCTCTGTGTGAGGAGGAGGAACGGGAAATGAGTAGCTCGGCATGCAACCTTGTGCAAATGGGGTCTTTCATGCTGTCGTGCCTGTTGAGGGACCCTCGTATAAAAAGGCTGAAGGAGAACGACCTGTACTGGGTGTCCACGCTACTAGACCCCCGGTATAAGCAGACAGTGGCGGAAATGTTACCGAATTACAAGTCGGAAAGGATGCAGCATTTGCAAAATAAATTAAAGAGTATGATTTAGGGGCGTGGCCTGGCGGCTTAACGAAATGGCCGCATAGAGACTGAGCTCCTCCGGCCCCACTCTACCACGCACGACTTACCAGCCACGGACACGGGAATGGGGAAGCACACCAAGGCGGGGAACACCCCCAGACCAACGGGGACCCGCCAGGTGAGCCAGACCGCTTCCATGCGGCAGTTCTTGGCCGCAACACCGGACCCGCCATCCCGGGCGCCGTCCGAGGCCTACCCAACATCAGAGGCCTCTACGCCACAATCCCTCTCCCCAGGCCGTGATGAAGCCAGGGAAACCCCACCACCAGACTGGCTAGCCCTACTGAGGGCATTACCCACACGTGCTGACCTCACCCAGGCCACCTCAGCCCTGCAGACCTCCATCAGAGCAGACATACAGCTGATGGGGGCGGACATACAGGGTATAGCAGACCGCATGGCCCAAATAGAAGCAGACGACCATGACTCCCTCACCGCAGCGCAAGCAGCCCACACTGAAATTCACTCCAAACAAAATACCCAAATGCAAGCCATGGCCAGACACATAGAAGATCTGGATAACAGGGGCCGCAGACAAAACCTACGAATAAGGGGCCTACAAGAAGGGGAAGACACACCCTTAAAGGTACACTCACGGCCATATTCAACGAGCTCCTGAGTCGCCCCAGGGAGACCCCCATAGACTTCATCAGAGCCCACAGGGCATTGAGACCCAGGGGCCCACCAGAAGCACCACCTAGGGACGTGATCTGCTGCCTTGCACTTTATTCCCTGAAAGAAGATATCCTGCATGCAGCGCGCACAAGAGGGGACATCGACTACGAAGGCCAACAACTGCAACTTTACCCAGACCTCTGGGATATCGCAGGGCACTAAAACCACTCACCAGGTTGCTTGTGTCCCAAAAAATCCAATACCGCTGGACCTTTCCTACAGGCTTGATGGCCACCACCCAACATGGCCCTAGGCTGTTCCGCACCCCACAGGACTTGCAAGAGCTGTCAGAGGAACTCCACCTGCCTCCCCTCCACCTGTCCTGGCCGGACCCATTGGATTTCTATAACAGCCCACCCGTGCAGCAAGGAGTATCTCTACAATCACAGCGCAGAAACCGGACGAGACTGGAGACCGTGAGACCAGCTGGGGCAACGCGCTAATGAACATTCGAGACAGACCAACAAGTAGGGAGCAGCGCAATGAACTCGTAACTATACATTGGGACACTCTACATATAGGCCCTTAACACATACGGGCCACACGCTTCACCACTACAATACATAGAGCTCTACGTACCAGGGGAGTAAGGGGGGTTATCCAGAAAAGGTTACACAGGACAATCTGATTGCTCACCCTGCGGATGCACAGAAGACACACTGGGGACTTAATGTCTACTGAACACTTGCTTGGGTGGGGGATCCGGGGGGAGGGGGGAGGGGATACTGAGGAGGATCGGGACCACATTTTGGGCCGCTAGGGGAAGGGGCCAGCCTGGAAAGATAGCCCGAGTAGCCCTAGCTAGGGAGAGCGGTCAGGTCCCCAACCACGGTCCCTCACCATGCAGGGCGACCACAACCGGGATACCCGAGAGACAGGATAGGGGAAGGGGTACATAGGGAGTAGTGTGAGGCCAGCCAGGCACACAATGTGACCACACCAGCCTACAAGCCCACTCACGGATACACACCGCTCCACAGCGGAGGGGAAGAGCAGTGGAAGTGAATCAGGCAGGACAAGTCCGACCCCGGGGGCCTGATCTTGAACATACACCCTAGTGGGAGGGGGAGTGCCGAGGGTTGGGCCCGGTAGCTGCCGGCACCACCCGTACTGACTAGATGGCTCCAGAGTGGAGGGGGCCGGGGGACATAGGTGACCCAGATAGGAGAAAGATCCACCACACTTGGCCCTTGGAAGAGGAAAAGTGGGGAGGGGGTAACAAGGCCACGCTCCCAGTAGACAGGGGCACATAGAAGTCGGCGAGGGGACTCAACGGTGCCGACAGGTGCGACACAGTCGACTCCTGCTTAGCCCATACCCTAGTCTTTTCTTTTTGTGTTTTCTTTTTCTTTCTATTTTTCCATTTCATTGTTGCTTGGACACCAACAAGGTTTATTGCTATATTCTGTTGTGACCTTTGATATTTGTTGCCGACGCTCGCCTCTCCCAACGGGGCCCACGGGGACAGGGGACAAACTCGCGAGGGGTGACCTGCCCGCGAGCCGCACGCAAAAGTCCGCTGCTCCCACCCGCTCCTACCAACCCTACCCACCACATCCGAATCATTTAGAACCGTAACAAACATACCCTAGTCCGACTGTAGACACATCCATGGAGTTCTCTGCAACTCCCCAACACATCTTGACTCACATAACGAAAACAATAAAAGAGTTGCGACTAGTGGACTGCTGGAGAGCGCTTCACCCTGACGACCGTGACTATACTTTCTACTCCATCCCCCACAGGACGTACTCCAGAATAGACTACTTCCTTGTCCCACACTACTACCTGACCGATATACGACGAACTGACATTGGACCGGCGACATGGTCTGACCACGCCCCGATTACGATGACGCTAGTCTCCCCACTCTACAGGCCCACCTGCAGTAACTGGAGACTCAATGAATCCATACTAAACGACGCGGTAGTGACGGCGGAAGCTAGGGAACGACTGACAATACTTTACAGAAAACGATACGCCTGATGTCACGCCCCTCTGCCTCTGGGAGGCCCATAAAAGCGTGATTAGGGGCCACTTTATCGCGAAAAGTGCCGCGCTTAAAAAGGCCAGATCCGCTAGACTTAAAACTCTAATAGCGGACATACGGGAGCTGGAACATAGACACAAACAAACCCACTTGCCAGCAGACTGGACACAACTGACAGAACTCCGTAGGGAACTCTCCTCCATTCTAAACGCCACTCACAACAGAGCATACCTACACACCAAAGCATTCTTCCACACTAACGCAAACAAATGTGGTGCCCTCCTTGCCCGCATTATCGCCAAAAAGAGAGCGGCAGCCTACATCCCCGGGATCTGGGACGGGGAGGGGAAGCTACAAAGCATGCCGACCGAGATGGCCAGAGCTATTCGGACGTACTACGCGGATCTATACTCGCTAGACCCACAAGGAGGAGAGGAGACTAGGGCTGATAGAAATACTAGGATAACAGACTACCTAGAACCGCGTATAAGTAAACACATCTCACAGGAGGCAAGCGCAGAACTGGACGAACCAATTGAGACGCACGAGGTGGTGTGGGCCCTCAAAAAGGCTAAGGCGGGCAAGAGCCCCGGACCAGATGGCCTGCCCACACGCTACTACAAGACCTTTGCGGAGCTTCTCATTCCATGCCTCACGACAGCATTCAACGCGATCCGAGATGGGCAGCAGTTCCCGACGCAGACTTTGGCAGCCAACATTGCCTTGATACCCAAAGAAGGGAAAGATCCTGAACATTGTGCGAACTATCGCCCCATATCACTACTCAACTGCGACCTGATGCTGTTCACCAAGATACTTGCACAAAGGCTACAGGCCCATCTCCCGAACTTGGTACACGGGGACCAGGTGGGATTCACCCCACACCGGGAAGCACGGGACAACACGATCAGAGCGCTGTCCCTGATCCACGTCGCGACTACCAGACGGGAGGGCCTTCTCCTGCTCTCTACAGACGCGGAGAAGGCATTCGACAGAATCACATGGGACTTTATGTTCCAGATCCTTGAAACGCTGGGGATGGCCTGGATCAGAGCACTATACTCGCAACCAACAGCCCGGATCTGCATAAACGGGGCCTTCACCGACCCCTTCTGGATACGGAACGGGACCAGGCAGGGCTGCCCCTTCTCCCCCCTGCTCTTTATACTGGCCCTGGAGCCATTCCTGAACTCGATACGAAACAACCCGGACATCCCCGGTCTGATGGCAGGATGTGGGAAACACTCAGTCGCAGCATACGCTGACGATCTTTGGTTCTTTGTGACGGAGCCCGAAACATCCATGCCCGCGATAATGAAGGAATTTGAATCATACGGAGATCTATCGAACTTTAAAATCAACTTCTCCAAATCTACGATCCTCAACGCCTCCATCCCGGGGCCCAGAGCGGCGGCCCTCCAACGAGAGCTACCGTTCCGATGGTCCGACACCTCCCTGAAATATCTTGGCGCGGTGCTCACGAAAGACCTTTCCTGATTATACGAAGCAAACTTCCAACCGCTCCTGAATGCCATACAGAAGGATCTGCAAGATTGGGACCAAGTCCGCCTCTCGTGGTTTGGAAGAGTGGGAGTGCTCAAAATGAATGTCCTGCAAAGGGTTCTGTACCTGTTCACTGCGGCCATCCCGGAGGCCTTCTTCACCTCCCTCAGATCGCTAGCCCTTAGGTTCACCTGGCAGAAACTAAAGGCGAGAATTAAACATGACGTGCTCACACTACCGAAAGCCAAAGGAGGCCTGGCCCTGCCAGATTTCAAAAGATATCACAGGGCCACGCATATCCAAAGGATATTGGAGTGGACCAAACAAGGGGTGAAGAAACTGTGGAAGGATGTGGAATCGACGATAGTGGGGAGGCCGATGGCAGTCCTCCCCTGACTAGACCCCCAACAAGGTAGACAGATAGCAGCCCTGCATCCCCTAATTAACGCCACTCTCGCTCACCACCACACCGTCTAAAATGCTGCCACTAGTCCACAACCAAGCCTTCCCACCAGGAAGAGAACCGAGGACACTGGCTCTACTACTGGGACATGAAATACCGAGGCTCTGCCACACCACGGACAACGGCCACACTAAGACGCTGGAGGCCATGACGGGAACCTCCAATCGCTCATTCATGATGCGATTCAGATACAGACAACTGGAAGGGTTCGTACAAGAAGCAACTCAAAACAAACACACCCTCAGACCCCTTACAGCATTTGAAGAGATATGTATGGATCCAGACCCATTAGATAGAGGCCTATCAATGCTCTATGAAATGATCATGCGGATGAGGAGACTGCCACCCCCAAGCTTCATGGGGAAATGGGAAACAGTTCTAGGCACCACATTTACACCTGACCAGTGGGACAAAATATGCACCCTCTCACTTCACTGCGCACCGTCCAGCGGGACGCAGGAAACAGCATACAAAATCCTAGCCCTCTGGTACCCCACACACCACTCCATACACACCTCTACGACCCCACGAAAGACGATACATGTTGGCGATGCACCACACACACGGGTACATACCTCCACATATGGTGGGAATGCCCGATCATCCGACCATACTGGTCAGCCATACACAAGATCATCAAAAGATTCTCAGATACCCCGCCACCCATGGACCCCGCAACATTCCTTATCCATCACACCACGGCGAAAACGTCGACCTATAAAAAATCTTTGACTATCCGGATACTTAATGTGGCCAAAAGTCTAATCCCTCTTTACTGGAAAAAACAATGTGCACCCCCCTTAGAGACATGGTACCAACATATGGAGGAGCTGAGAGCAATGGAAGAGCTCTCCCTGCTGGCGTAGGGGAGGACACAGGCGTATATGACGATCAGGACACACTGGATCTTGACAACGACCAGAGCAGACTTCCGAGACCTGCTGACCTGACTGAAGAAGCCTGACTTGACGAAAGACTAACAAGACCGGGACATGAATGCACAAACACGCAGGACAAATACCACAAATCAACATTGAACCGAAACTAACCCCTCCCCCCTGTACCACAACCCCTCTCCCCTTCCCCGGGGGAACCCGCGAGTGGAGAGGCGACACAGCACGGAGGATAGGCGGACGCAGAGATCCTAGACAGATGGGCATCCCATACGACACGGGACACGAGCTAGGGGTTCCTTACTAGGCTTGAGACATAATACCCAGACCGGCCTGGTAGTGGCAAAACCCACTGACGATGAAGACCTTAGGTCCGCACCTGTATGACTTGGACATCGCCCTGACATTCCCCCGAGAAACAAAACGTGACCCACTAAATACCAAGTTACAGGACAGGGATAACACCCGCCACAATAGATGTCCCAGAATAGCTTTCGCAACCACTTGTTAGGGGACACGGCCCGCCTACACACTTGTTGCAGGACCTGCGGGCCCTACCCGAAACGATTGCTGATAGATGTTGGGTGACTTGCACGTCACCACTGTTATTTTTCTTTTAAATCTACTTCATGTTCAAGAAGTACTTGGAAAGTTTTATTAGCGGACCTGCGTCTTCATATTAAAAACTGCATATAAAATTTGAAAACTATGAATAAAAAGAAATTTACCAAAAAAAGTATGCTTTACACAGCGTATAAGGGTGATGTCACAGCACAACGGGAATCTAACAGGGGAAGAGGTGAAAGTCATCCTCCTCCTCCCACGACCACGCCATATCTGCCAAGTGACCCTATGTAGGGGGAACAGTCTCTATTCTGCTCTGTGTCAGTGTGTATCAGGGATCCTTATGATAGGTGTCAATCCATATCTGCCAAGTGACCCTATGTAGGAGGAACAGTCTCTATTCTGCTCTGTGTCAGTGTGTTTCAGGGATCCTTAGGATTGGTGTTAATCCATATCTGCCAAGTGACCCTATGTAGGGGGAACAGTCCCTAGTCTGCTCTGTGTCAGTGTGTATCATGGTCTCTGAGGAGAGGTGTCAATCCATATCTGCCAAGTGACCCTATGTAGGGGGAACAGTCTCTATTCTGCTCTGTGTCAGTGTGTTTCAGGGATCCTTAGGATAGGTGTCAATCCATATCTGCCAAGTGACCCTATGTAGGAGGAACAGTCCCTATTCTGCTCTGTGTCAGTGTGTATCATGGTCTCTGAGGACAGGTGTCAATCCATATCTGCCAAGTGACCCTATGTAGGGGGAACAGTCTCTATTCTGCTCTGTGTCAGTGTGTATCATGGTCTCCGAGGACAGGTGTCAATCCATATCTGCCAAGTGACCCTATGTAGGGGGAACAGTATCTATTCTGCTTTGTGTCAGTGTGTATCAGGGATCCTTAGGATAGGTGTCAATCCATATCTGCCAAGCGACCCAATGTAGGTGGAATAGTCCCTATTCTGCTCTGTGTCAGTGTGTATCAGGGTCTCTGAGGACAGGTGTCAATCCATATGTCAAGGTGTCAATATGTCATATGTCAGGTGTCAATCCATATCCATTGTGATTTAGGAATGTTAGGTGATTTCTGCCCTTTATGGATTAAAACCAGACTCTGCATCAACTATGTAATTTTCCATGGGAGTTTTGCCATGGATCCCCCTCCGGCATGCCACAGTCCAGGTGTTAGTCCCCTTGAAACAACTTTTCCATCACTTTTCTGGCCAGAAAGAGTCCCTGTGGGTTTTAAAATTCGCCTGCCCATTGAAGTCAATGGCGGTTTGCCCGGTTCGCCGGTTCGCGAACGTTTGCGGAAGTTCCCGTTCGCCGTTCGCGAACCGAAAATTTCGTGATCGCGACATCACTACATCTTAGTTGAAAGTAACAACAGATATCAGCAAGTAGGTGTTTTGACGGCCATAATAAAGCCTGACCACCTACCTACGTGTCATAGCCAGAGTGTCTCAAAGGGACCTCTGTGAAGAAAAGTGAGGATCAGAAGAACGACAATCCTTGCAGCCCTCACATTTGGGAAGCTGATGTGACGTTGCACGGTCAAAGAGATAAGAATGAGGATTTCAGGAGTAATGAATTTTATTGTGTGTTTATGTATTGTTATAAATTTTCAGGAAGGTAAGAGTACAGACATACAGAATTGTGATAGTTGCATTAAGACTACAAAAACAGGTAATCAAATATCCCAAACTCTTATTTGGCACTCACAGTATGAATGTAAGGGATCTGTATCTAAATTTAGATATTTAGATATTGATTACAGTGTGTGTCACTCAGCAGTAGGAGAGCCTAAATGTTTTGATCCCCAATTCCAACCCCGTACAATTTGGTTGGTAATTCGGAACAGTAACTCCCAGGGGACCTTAATAAATAAGACTGTGATAAGCACCATACATTCTATGGGCATTCTAATATTTGATGCATGTAAGGCGATCTTGGGTAGTGGAAAACCTTGGAATGTATGTGGTAATCTTAAATGGGAACGAACGTATGGGTTGAATGATAAATATTTATGTCCCAGTAAAAAATCTACTGATCCTGACTCCCCAAATAGAGACTTTAACTGCTGCCCATATTGGTCATGTGTAGGGTGGGCGACCTGGGGCAAGATAGTAGATCAAAACATGCTTATCGTAAAGTTGCCCACTGCACCATAGTGTAACCCTGGGCATATGACCATTTCCAATCCACAGCACTTCATTGATAAGTTTGGGAATATCTTTGGGTTTCAAAATACATGGTACAGGAGTAGATCCAGGGACCATAATTAGTGATGTCGCGAACATGAAATTTTCTGTTTGCGAACGGCGAACGCGAACTTCCGCAAATGTTCGCGAACGGGTGAACCGCCATACAGGGAGTGCAGAATTATTAGGCAAATTAGTATTTTGACCACATCATCCTCTTTATGCATGTTGTCTTACTCCAAGCTGTATAGGCTCGAAAGCCTACTACCAATTAAGCATATTAGGTGATGTGCATCTCTGTAATGAGAAGGGGTGTGGTCTAATGACATCAACACCCTATATCAGGGGTGCATAATTATTAGGCAACTTCCTTTCCTTTGGCAAAATGGGTCAAAAGAAGGACTTGACAGGCTCAGAAAAGTCAAAAATAGTGAGATATCTTGCAGAGGGATGCAGCACTCTTAAAATTGCAAAGCTTCTGAAGCGTGATCATCGAACAATCAAGCGTTTCATTCAAAATAGTCAACAGGGTCGCAAGAAGCGTGTGGAAAAACCAAGGCGCAAAATAACTGCCCATGAACTGAGAAAAGTCAAGCGTGCAGCTGCCAAGATGCCACTTGCCACCAGTTTGCCCATATTTCAGAGCTGCAACATCACTGGAGTGCCCAAAAGCACAAGGTGTGCAATACTCAGAGACATGGCCAAGGTAAGAAAGGCTGAAAGACGACCACCACTGAACAAGACACACAAGCTGAAACGTCAAGACTGGGCCAAGAAATATCTCAAGACTGATTTTTCTAAGGTTTTATGGACTGATGAAATGAGAGTGAGTCTTGATGGGCCAGATGGATGGGCCCGTGGCTGGATTGGTAAAGGGCAGAGAGCTCCAGTCCGACTCAGACGCCAGCAAGGTGGAGGTGGAGTACTGGTTTGGGCTGGTATCATCAAAGATGAGCTTGTGGGGCCTTTTCGGGTTGAGGATGGAGTCAAGCTCAACTCCCAGTCCTACTGCCAGTTTCTGGAAGACACCTTCTTCAAGCAGTGGTACAGGAAGAAGTCTGCATCCTTCAAGAAAAACATGATTTTCATGCAGGACAATGCTCCATCACACGCGTCCAAGTACTCCACAGCGTGGCTGGCAAGAAAGGGTATAAAATAAGAAAATCTAATGACATGGCCTCCTTGTTCACCTGATCTGAACCCCATTGAGAACCTGTGGTCCATCATCAAATGTGAGATTTACAAGGAGGGAAAACAGTACACCTCTCTGAACAGTGTCTGGGAGGCTGTGGTTGCTTCTGCACGCAATGTTGATGGTGAACAGATCAAAACACTGACAGAATCCATGGATGGCAGGCTTTTGAGTGTCCTTGCGTAGAAAGGTGGCTATATTGGTCACTGATTTGTTTTTTTTTTTTGTTTTTGAATGTCAGAAATGTATATTTGTGAATGTTGAGATGTTATATTGGTTTCACTGGTAAAAATAAATAATTGAAATGGGTATATATATATGTTTTTTGTAAAGTTGCCTAATAATTATGCACAGTAATAGTCACCTGCACACACAGATATCCCCCTAAAATAGCTAAAACTAAAAACAAACTAAAAACTACTTCCAAAAATATTCAGCTTTGATATTAATGAGTTTTTTGGGTTCATTGAGAACATGGTTGTTGTTCAATAATAAAATTAATCCTCAAAAATACAACTTGCTTAATAATTCTGCACTCCCTGTAGACTTCAATAGGCAGGCGAATTTTAAAACCCACAGGGACTCTTTCTGGCCACAATAGTGATGGAAAAGTTGTTTCAAGGGGATCCATGGCAAAACTCCCATGGAAAATTACATAGTTGATGCAGAGTCTGGTTTTAATCCATAAAGGGCATAAATCACCTAACCTTCCTAAATTGTTTGGAATAACGTGCTTTAAAACATCAGGTATGATGATGTATCGATCAGGTAGTGTAAGGGTTATGCCCGCTTCACAGTGACAGACCAAACTCCCCGTTTAACGCACGGCAAACAACCGCAAACAGTCCATTTCACAACCGCAAACTCCCCATTTACACAAGGTTGGATACCAAGCTAGCCATGTCCCGTTACTTGTCCTCACTGATGTCATTGAAGGTCTCTTCCTCCACCCAGCCATGTACAACACCAAGGGTCCCCGAAAGGTGACAACAAGCCCCCTGTATTTTTTTTTAATGTACACTACTGTTACACCAGATAATGTATAATAAACACAGGTTACTGGCTATGGGGGGGATAATGTATAATAAACACAGGTTAGTGGCTATGGGGGGGATAATGTATAATAAACACAGGTTAGTGGCTATGGGAGGATAATGTATAATAAACACAGGTTGCTGGCTATGGGAGGGATAATGTATAATAAACACAGGTTACTGGCTATGGGGGGATAATGTATAATAAACACAGGTGACTGGCTATGGGGGGATAATGTATAATAAACACAGGTTACTGGCTATGGGGGGGATAATGTATAATAAACACAGGTTAGTGGCTATGGGAGGATAATGTATAATAAACACAGGTTGCTGGCTATGGGGGGGATAACATATAATAAACACAGGTTACTGGCTATGGGGGGATAATGTATAATAAACACAGGTGACTGGCTATGGGGGGATAATGTATAATAAACACAGGTTACTGGCTATGGGGATAATGTATAATAAACACAGGTTACTGGCTATGGAGTATAATGTATAATAAACACAGGTTACTGGCTATGGAGGATAATGTATAATAAACAAAAACAGAAAAATACAAAAAAAAGAATGCAGCTTCAGAATTAATGTAAATTGTATGCTGTCTAGGAGGTGGGAGGGTCTGGGAGGGAGGTTCTGCTGCTGATTGGCTGGAATGTGTCTGCTGACTGTGAGGTACAGGGTCAAAGTTTACTCTATGATGACGAATAGGGGGCGGACCGAACATCGCATATGTTCGCCATCCATGGCGAACGCGAACATGCGATGTCCGCCAGGAACTATTCGCAAGCGAACCGTTCGGGACATCACTAAACATAATATATGTAGGTCTTGAAATTGAGACGACAGCTTCTCAAACTCATTCCTTCTATGAGGAGATGAGTGTTGAGGATAAAATTCCCCATAATGTTAAGAACCTATTTATTGATTTGGCTGAGAATATTGCAGGTAGTTAGAGGTGTCGCGAACACAAAATTTTCCATTCGCGAACGGCGAACGTGAACTTCCGCAAATGTTCGCGAACGGACGAACCCGGCAAACCGCCATAGACTTAGCAGGCGAATTTTAAAACCCACAGGGACTCTTTCTGGCCACAATAGTGATGGAAAAGTTGTTTCAAGGGGACTAACACCTGGACTGTGGCATGCCGGAGGGGGATCCATGGCAAAACTCACATGGAAAGATACATAGTTGATGCAGAGTCTGTTTTTAATCCATAAAGGGCATAAATCACCTAACATTCCTAAATTGTTTGGAATAACGTGCTTTAAAACATCAGGTATGATGTTGTATCGATCAGGTAGTGTAAGGGTTACGCCCGCTTCACAGTGACAGACCAAACTCCACGTTTAAAGCACGGCAAACAACCGCAAACAGTCCAGGAGGCTACAGGACTCACCCACCAGATAGCATTGGCAACAATACCCGGCAATCTATGGCTCCTGAATAGCATTGGCAATAATACCCGGCAATCTATGGCTCCTGAATAGCATTGGCAACAATACCCGGCAATCTATGGCTCCTGAATCGCAGAGATACAGCACCCACGGACTGGTGATCCTTAAGGTGCAGCTAAAGCCACTTCGTCTATAGACAGTCATAACAGTTTCCACATCATATACATGTCGCAATGCATAGTCTCTGAGAGCTGATCACGATTCATACTAGGATGTCTTCCATGTTTTAGTGCAAACTAGTCTAACTACTAATATATTTGAAACATGCTACTTTTATTCATGCCAGACAACCATGCAGGCCAGACTAACAAACATGCCAGGGCCAATCATAGTTAACCACCTCAGATAGTAACATGGCTCCCTCTATATACAGAGTAAAATGGCTCCCTCTATATACAGTGTAACATGGCTCCCTCTATATACAGAGTAAACATGGCTCCCTCTATATACAGAGTAACATGGCTCCCTCTATATACAGAGTAAACATGGCTCCCTCTATATACAGAGTAAACATGGCTCCCTCTATATACAGAGTAAACATGGCTCCCTCTATATACAGAGTAACATGGCTCCCTCTATATACAGAGTAACATGGCTCCCCTCTATATACAGTGTAACATGGCTCCCCTCTATATGCCGTGTAAACATGGCTCCCTCTATATACAGAGTAACATGGCTCCTGAGCTGTGGGTGGGGGCGCTATAAAAGAATAATGGGGGGGACCTACTGTCCTCCCCCCCAGCCCCCACCCCTGCGCGGTGGGTGGGGGCCCTAAAAAAACAATAAGGGGGGGACCTACTGTCCCCCCCCCGGCCCCCACCCCTGAGCGGCGGGTGGGGGCCCTAAATGAAAATCCCCCCCACCAAAGGTGACTAGGGGTCCCCAAGCCCCTAGTCACCCACCCCCCCACCCAAATAAAAAAGCCCCTACCTACCCCCCTCACCCTAAAAAATAGTGAGGGGGGAATAAAATTACTACCCTGTAATGTAAAATTCAACTTACTATTCAACGTCTTCTTTTTTCTAAAATCTTCATTTTTCAGCCCCCAAAAAAGGCCAAATAAAAAGCCATCATACCCGTCGAACTTAAAAATAAAATAAAAAACCAGAGCGCAAAAAAAAAAAATCAATCCATCTTCACCCATGGAGGGATCGCGCAGACTAGGGTATTAACATATACCCTATTGTTACAATTGTTACTTGAAAAGCATGAGGAATGCCGTTGGGGTACCACATGCTCATTTGTTATACCTCCATGCACTACAAAAAAAATAATAATAAAAAAAAAAATGTATGCAGCTTCCAAATTAATCTAAAATGGATGCTGTCCAGGAGGTGGGAAGGTCTGGGAGGGAGGGTCTGCTGCTGATTGGCTGGAATGTGTCTGCTGACTGTGAGGTACAGGGTCAAAGTTTACTCAATGATGACGAATAGGGGGCGGACCGAACATTGCATATTGTGGGAACTATTCGCCGGTGAACCGTACGGGACATCTCTACCTGTGGAGGTACTAATATGGGAGACCAGTGGCCATGGGAAGCAAAGGAAGCACGGTACCCTGGTTCTTAGACAGATGAACAACAGATACTTTCTCAGTCTGATCATCAAGTAAGTACTAGATATAAATCAGAATGGGGGTTAAAAACCTCTATTATAGGTCACGTATGTTTAGCCAGGAAAAGGCCATTGTATACCACACCTGTTAGCAAGTTAATATGTCTAGGACAGAAAGCCTATAATGCCGATACTAAAGATACTACTTGGTGGTCAGCTTCAAATGTCTCAGAGCCTACTAATCCATTTGCCAATTACACCCATTTAAAAGAGGTATGGTTTGACTTATCTGCTACATCCAGTTGGAAAGCCCAAGCTAATCTATACTGGATCTGTGGTAAGAAAGCATATTCAGAGTTACCACAAGACTGGAAAGGGGCATGTGTATTAGGTATGCTCAAACCATCCTTCTTCTTGTTGCCAATTGAGACAGGAGAGACCTTGGGAGTTAAGGTTTATGATGTGAATCATAAAAAGAAGCGAGCATCCTTGAATATAGGTAACTGGGAAGATGATGAGTGGCCTCCCCAACGTATCATAAATTACTATGGACCTGCTACCTGGGCTGAAGATGGTACTTATGGATATAGAATCCCAATATATATGCTCAACCGTATTATAAGATTACAGGCAGTGGCTGAACTTACCAGTCACATGATTAAACTTACGCATGTACTGACTCAGGTCTGGAATGGGTATAATCCTAGTAGTTGGTTTGGAAGTTGGTATGAGCAGCTTGGAGGAGGAGTAGTATTTATTATATTCTTATGTCTCTTTCTGCCCTGCCTAATTCCATTAGTGGTCAGATCTATACGTAATATCATAGAGAGTACTATAGAAACAAAGACAGCTGCTCATGTAATGGCTGTCTGTAGATATGAACCTTTAGCCCGAAGAGAGCATTTTTCCGGATGGGGAATGCTGAAAGAATATGCTAAAGATGTTTACGAGGTCTGTTCTGGTCCAATGGCTACTTGAGAGGTGTTGGCAAACTATGATTGCTGATGCATCTGGAATTATTTTATATCAGAAGCATCAAAGGGGGGAATGTGATGGGATTCCAGCATGGTCAAAATTTAGTAGGCCGAAATCTCCATGTGGCATATACAAGTACAAGTGTTTGTTGTATCTGTTAGTTAGTTACATGTAGCTAAGATACTGTCATCTAGTGATGTCGCTAACACGAAATTCTCGGTTGGCGAACGGCGAACGGGAACTTCCGCAAACGTTCGCGAACCGGCGAACCGGGCGAACCGCCATTGACTTCCATGGGCAGGCGAATTTTAAAACCTACAGGGACTGTTTCTGGCCACAAAAGTGATGGAAAAGTTGTTTCAAGGGGACTAACACCTTGACTGTGGCATGCTGGAGGGGGATCCATGGCAAAACTTACACAGTTGATGCAGAGTCTGGTTTTAATCCATAAATGTCAGAAATCACCAAACATTCCTAAATCGCAATGGATATGGATTGACACCTGACATATGACATATTGACACCTTGACATATGGATTGACACCTGTCCTCAGAGACCCTGATACACACTGACACAGAGCAGAATAGGGACTGTTCCCCTTACATAGGGTCACTTGGCAGGTATGGATTGACACCTGTCCTCAAAGCCCCTGATACACACTGACAAAGAGCAGAATAGAGACTGTTCCCCGTCCTCAGAGACCATGATACACACTGACACAGAGCAGAATAGAGACCGGGGGTCTAGTAGCGTGGACACCCAGCACAGGTCGTTCTCCTTCAGCCTTTTTATACGAGGGTCCCTCAACAGGCACGACAGCATGAAAGACCACATTTTCACAAGGTTGGATGCCGAGCTACTCATTTCCCGTTCCTCCTCCTCACACAGAGTAGAATAGAGACTGTTCCCCGTCCTCAGAGACCATGATACACACTGACACAGAGTAGAATAGAGACTGTTCCCCCTACAAAGGGTCACTTGGCAGATATGGATTCACACCTGTCCTCAAAGACCATGATACACACTGACACACAGCAGAATAGGGATGTGGAATAGCACCTGGGGAGCTGGGGGGGGGTGCCGTTGATGTGGAGCAAGACGCAGCAGTAGAAGAGGACTCAGCCGAGGAGGTTATGGAAGAGGATAGAGTAGGAGGAGTAGAGGAGATGGCAGCAGGCCTGCCTGCAAGTCGTGGTGATGTCACCAACTCCTCTGCAGAGCCACGCATTCCATGCTTGGCAGCCGTCAGCAGGTTTACCCAATGCGCAGTGTAGGTGATATACCTGCCCTGACCATGCTTTGCAGACCAGGTATCAGTGGTCAGATGGACCCTTGCCCCAACACTGTGTGCCAGACATGCCATTACTTCCTTTTGCACAATCGAGTACAGGTTGGGGATTGCCTTTTTTAAAAAGAAATTTCGGCCGGGTACCTTCCACTGCGGTGTCCCAATAGCTACAAATTTTTTGAACACCTCAGACTCCACCAGCTTGTATGGTAAAAGCTGGCGGGCTAGGGGGACATGTCCTAACTACTGAAGCGAGAAGTCGCCATGCGTACGCCAGGCATACCGTATGCAACATGCAGGAGGCAGAGGGAATCCTGGGGCAACTGGGTCTCCCCCCGGACTCGCTACTCACATCGAAGCCTCCAACAAACTCCACGCTACCTCCATATTGGGGCAACGCCGAGGCTCCAACATTTGTCCCTGGAAACCTAGCCGGGACATCATGCACAACTTGAATGGAAAACGGGACTAACAGGTCAACCCTGCTTACGGAGACTCTCAGGTCATTGATCGTGTCAAGAGGAGGGGAACAACTTCAAAAATACATTCCTGGCAAATTCTTAAAAAAACGTGCAAACATGAATCCTGAAAGTACAGAAAGTACAGTGCTTAATCGTATTGGTGTACTAATTTCCAGTATATCTAAAAATGTTTTACATATTTTCAGATTTTAATTGCCATGTGAAACGTTTTACCATTTAGGGCCCGAGTGGGGTCATTTAAACAGATCATACCTCGAGTGCAGAGAGCGTTTAATCCGACTCGTTAATGTTAGTTATTCACTAAGCTTAGTGAAAACATAGTTGGCTTAACCCCTTAAGGACCAAACTTCTGGAATAAAAGGGAATCATGACATGTCACACATGTCATGTGTCCTTAAGGGGTTAAAGATGTTTTCGATTCAAGTTCTTGTGCCCCACAGTTCAAATTAACATTCAAATGACAATTCATGACAGATCACACAAGTGAATAGCCCTGCCAATGTCGTCTCAGAATTTTTTTGTTATCTAAGAAGAAATAAAAATGCATATCAACGAAAAATGCTGGCGGGCTAATAGTTCAGACAAGCCAACTTGTGGTTGACGTGGCTGAAGATGCTGGACCAGGAGGAGGATGGCGGCTTTGAGCTTGTGTGCTGCTTGTACTCATGTGTTGATCCCATAGGCATTTGTGATGTGCGATCATGTGCCTACGCAAAGCAGTTGTACCTAGGTGGGTGTTGGACTTCCCACGACTCAGTTTCTTTTGGCACAGGTTGCAAATGGCATCGCTGTTGTCACAGGCAGACACACCAAAAAAAATGCCACACTGCTGAGCTCTGCAATGACGGCATGCGTTGATTGGCGTGCTGTCGGGCTGACCCCAGGTGCCGATGCATGCTGTCTGACTATGCCACTAGCTCCTTGCGACGACCTCCCTCTGCTTCCAACTTGTCTCCTCCTCCTCTCTGTCTCCCCATCTGAACTTTCCCCCTGTTCTTCTTCTCTTCTAGCGGGCACCCACGTGACATCCATGGACACATCGTCATCATCAACCGCTTCACTTGTATCGGACAACTCAGCAAAGGAAGCAGCAGCGGGTACAACATCATCATCATCACACCGTACGTCCATGTGTGTAATGCTGCCTGCCTGAGACATAGACCAGATATGAGTGGCACTGTGCAGTGGCAGAGTACACGCTGTAGGCCTGACACACCCGCTTGAAGACAACTAACTGCTATTCAATCCATAACAGTGAAAAAGGTTTTTTGTTTTTAAATGTCAAGATTAAGCTATTGTGACACCAGATATGAGTGGCAACTGTCAAAGTACACTGGCAGGGGTCTGCAGGGCACACGCTGAAGGCCTGAAACACCCGCTTTAAGGACACTGACTGCTATTAGCTTACACTGGAAAACTTTTTTGCTTTGTAAAAGCACGCTATAGAGACACCAGATATGAGTGGCAACTGTCAAAGTACACTGGCAGGGGTCTGCAGGGCACACGCTGAAGGAAGGCATGACACACCCGCTTTAAGGACACTGACTGCTATTAGCTTACACTGGAAAACTTTTTTTCTTTGTGAAAGCACACTATAGAGACACCAGATATGAGTGGTGGCACTGACTGGGCAAATGGGCACAGTATCCACTGTGAGCCTGACACAGAAGCTGGCAGGCAACAAACTGCTATTGAATCTATTACAGTGAAAAAAAAATTCTCTTTTTAAATGTCAAGCATAAGCTATTGTGAAACCAGATATGAGTGGTGGCACTGGGCAAATGGGCACAGTATTCACTGAGCCTGACACAGAAGCTGGCAGACAACTAACTGCTCTTCAATCTATTACAGTGAAAAAAAGTTTTTTTCTTTTTAAATGTCAAGCTTAAGCTATTGTGACACCAGTGAGTGAGTGGTGGCACTGGGTAAATGGGCACAGTATGCACTGTGAGCCTTACACAGAAGCTGGTAGGCAGGCAACTGCAATTACATTACACACAAAAAAGCAGACTGGTGTTCTAGCCCTAAAAATGGCTTTTTGGGGTGCTGTCCTTACAGCAGAGATCAGATGAGTCCTTCAGGACTGTAGTGGACACTGAATACCCTAGCCTAGCTATCAATTTTCCTATCTAATCAGCAGCAGCTACACTTTCCCTACTCTCACTAAGCATGCAGCTTCAGAATGAATCTAAAATGGATGCTGGGAGGGAGGTGGGAGGGTGTGGAAGGGAGGGTCTGCTGCTAATTTGCTGGAATGTGTATGCTGACCGTGAGGCACAGGGTCAAAGTTTGCTCAATGATGACGAATAGGGGGCGGATCGAACCGCCCATGTGTTCGCCCGCGGCGGCGAACGCGAACACGCTATGTTCGCCAGGAATTATTCGCCGGCGAACAGTTCGGTACATCACTACTGTCATCAATGTACTGAGCATGTGCAGGAATGTAGGAACTGAAATCACACTCCTTTCTCCTTTGTTTCAGATGAGCAAGTCTAGACTTTGTTCATTGATTGGTTAAGGGTATGTGTGGGAGTAGCTATTTATGGGAGGAGCTATATTGCTATATAAGGAATGTACTCCAGGTGTTCTGGGCTCATACCTTTTGAACACAAGTTCAGTGTGAGACCCGATCGGTACGTGAATAAAGGCCTCTTACTTCCTGAAGACTTGTGTCCATATCTCTATGTGTGGCTTCTGCGGTTTGTTCCTGTTATTCCTCCTGTAACACTAACAGACTAAGACTATACTTAATGTGAACACATTCATATGGGGATAATTCCCAATTTTACAACATGGCAGGAGGCTTCGTATTTTGCATATCTCTCTTTACTAACTCCAAACAGCAGCAAAGAAACACATAGAAAAAAAGAACCAATCACAGGAGAGTTGTATGTACATAAAGGCAATGTGACCTCATCATTTCCTCTTTCTTTGCTGCTCCACCAAGCAGACAGGTCAGAGTATTACTCTTCTCCATTACTTTATGTCTCTATTGCCTCTTTTGAGGTTGTTTCTGTATTATTTTTTAATATACTTTGCTGTTTGTTCTTGCTGTGATTCTGTACTATGTGCAGCTGTGTTTTTTTCTATGTTATTTATTGTGTTTCTACCTTATTCTTGGTTTCTGCCCTCTCCCATCCTTGCTCTCACTTCTCTGTGCCTTGGGGGGCTTTTAGGTCTTACTGGGGTTGCATGTTAATGTTGAATTAGGCCATTTATATAAGCTGTTAATACAAGGTTATGGGTGAAATCCCTATTAACTATTAGAGCATGGATTAGTGATCTCTGTCAGAGCTAAGGCCTGCACTCAAGGGGTGAGCCCCTACTGTATTTTTACTGCACTGTAATGCTGCATGGAGCCATGCTGTTACAGCCTCTGTTAACCCCCATAACATTTGTTACAAACTGCTATTTGTAACTGGCCCTTTAAATGATAAATTGCCCTGCTTCCCTGGATTGTGGAGAAGCCTATTTGTCAGCCTCCTTCCTCATGACTATGGCCCCTGGGAGATTGAGCCCCTAAAAACTTATGGACTTTTATTGGGTGTGTATGGCCCTTTAAGAACCGTCTGGGGACATATTGTGACTTTGGTGAACAATGCCCCTTTAAGACGGTGTCCCCAAACCTGTAAAATAACTTGTCCCTGGCTTTCTCCCACTTGGTTCAGTAAATGGGGCTTACTGAACCAAGTACCACACAGGCAGACCACCCAGAAGGGGAAGTGCGCAGGCAATTTACCTCCCAGGTTGTGAAGTTACTGCAGGTTAATTGCCGACCGCTGGGTGGCCGAAGTTCGTGCAAACGAACATGTGGCGGCGGCCATCTTTGTTCATTCGAACGAGGTCAGCGGTGTGTGTAACCAAATTCATGGAACTAAAATCGGCTACACATTTCTGCGAACACCGCTGACCCTTACCTTCTCCTACACTAAACTTTCAGCCGTTTGAAGATTCGAACGTCGGTTCGAATGGGACTTAGTCGTTTTTCTGCATGAAACTGACCGACCGCACAGCCCAAATCTATGGAACTGTTTTGGGCAGGAAAATGTGCTTGCGGTCGGTCATAAAGGACTTCCGTCTAACTTTTTATCCACTGGATGGATTTGGCCGATTTTTTAGAGTGTTTATGTTTAAAGTGTGCTGATTAATAATATGTATTTTATGAAGATTGGATGTATGATTTTAAAGTTACAGTGTATGTGTAAAAACTGTATTTTTCCTGCTTGTGATAATTATGTTAACTCATTGTGTAACATAATTATATCAAAGGCAGAGGGGAGGATTTTGTGTGTAATTGCTGGGAGTGTTTTCTGTAATAACGTGTGTGATTGGTTCTTTTGTAACGGCCTGTGGGTGGTCCTATCTAAGGGGATCCTGCATAAATAAGGTTCTTTTGGTGCCAATAAACAGAATGACTTGACCCTCTAACTTGCAGCCTTGACTCATGTTTGTAGGGGACAGCTATAATCACTACAGGGATTGCTATGCTCTTCATACTCCCTTAGCTACTGAGCTCTTGTAAGAGCTCTTGTTCCTGATCCTGCTTCGCTCTACAGAAGGAAGAGGTTCACCTACTGGAACCTGGAGCCTGGTCATAGGTCCAGGGCGCAGAGCAGACGGCGAGATACCAGCCCAGCAGTGGTGGTTCGTGGAGTCTGCAGTACATATGGTGGCTACGCAGTAGTTATGGTGTCTACGGTGCTGATGGTCCTTTGGTGAGCGCTAGGAGCATCCTTTTCTACGGTCCAACTTCCAGCCAGCCTAGAGGCAACCGTAACAACCTTGTATTAACTATTAGAGCATGGTTAAGTGCTCTCTGTCAGTGCTGTGGCCTGCACTCAAGGAGTGAGCCCCCTGCTGTATTTATACTGCACTGTGCTACTGTAGGGAGACATGCTATTACAGTCTCTGTTAACCCCCATAACCTTGTATTAACTATTAGAGCATGGATTAGTGCTCTCTGTGAGGACTGTGGCCTGCACTCAAGGGGTGAGCCCCTTGCTATATTTTTACTGCCCAGTGATAGTGTATGGAGACATGCTGCTGCAGCCTCTGGCAACTGCTGGACAGGATTTCCAGGACATACTGCTTAAAGGAATATCTCCCATAACCTTGAATTAACTGTTTGAGCACAGATTAGTGCTCTGTCAGAGCTGTGGTCAGCACTAAAGCGTTCATACCCTGTGCACCTGGGATGATGCCCCTACTGTATATTTTACTACACTGTAATACTGTATGGAGACAGGCTGTTACACAGTCTCTGTTAACTGCAGGCAGTGGCGTACATACCAGGGTCACAGGGGTCGCGGCTGCGACTGGGCCCGGCCCACCAGGGGGCCCGGCTGCCCTGCGACCCGGTATGTAGCCACTGTGGCCAGCCTCTTCTCCTGGGGGGGCCCAGGAGCCGGCCACCTCAGGGCCCAACAAGGCTGGCCCTCGTGTCACCCGGCGGGCAGGCTGGCAGGCACGCGAAGGAGCACTCTCCCCGGCTGAGTGCTTCCTCTTCAGCTCCCTCGCGCACCGCACTGATGCCAGAGCCGGAAGATGACGTCATCTTCCGGCGCCTGCATTCCTACGCGGCTCGCAGGGGGAAAGCTGAAGAGGAAGCACTCAGCCAGGGAGAGTGCTCCCTCCCGCGTGCGCCAGCCAGCCTGTCCGCCCGCCGGGTGACACCACTGGACCCCAGGGAATCCCCTCAGCTCTCCAACAGGTAAGGAGGCTTGGGGGATTAAATTGAAAAGAAAAAGTGTGTGTGTGAGTGTGTGTGTGTTGCTGTGTGTGTGTGAGTGTTAGTGTGTGTGTGTCAGTGAGTGCGTGTGTCAGTGAGTGCGTGTGTCAGTGAGTGCGTGTGTCAGTGAGTGCGTGTTTGTCAATGAGAGTGTATGTTTTGTAAGTGAGTGTGTATGTTTGTCTGTCGCTGAGTGTGTCTCTGTCAGTAAATGTGTGTGTCTGTTAGATAGTGTGTATGCGTCTTTTCGTGAGACTGTGTTTGTTTGTCTTCAGCACTTACTTTTCTCCAGCGCCGGACTCCCTTGGCACTGGGGATCCCTCCGCCTCTCAGCTCCGAATGCACATCCGCGGCAAGAGCTGCGCGCGCATTCAAACCGCCCATAGGAAAGCTGTAGCGGAGTGCTGATATCCCACAGCTATTCTCCACTTGAGATCCCAGTGAGGCTCAGGAACAAAGTAATAATAAGTCCACAAGCAGAGTTTCCAGCAGGTAAAATAACACAGCAATATCCCAGCAGCAATCCCAATAACTGGACGACACACAGTTTCAGGAGCAGAACTATCTTTATTCCAGGGTTCCTTATAAAGCATGCTCCCATGCAAGGGAGGGGTTTACATCAATTAGGACAGTAACCAATACTGTAACTGTTACCTCCCACACATCTCCTCCCCTCAGAGTGACTCATAATCCCCTCAACTTATACAGTATTTTACCCCAAACATGGATGTACCCCTAAACTAGCACATAACATTAACATTAGGGTACCGCTAGGTAGCCCTGATCTGGGTGAACAATATATCCAAAATTCACCAGATCGGGCCAGGGGTTCGGTAGTTAGGTGGAGGGTGAAGTTTGACCGACCGCACACGAGGTGGTAGCCGAAAAGGGTTCCATACGTTTGGGCCCTGCGGTTGGTCTCCGTTCGGCAGGTGAAATATACAATATTCTTAGCCATCCACACTTAAATCCCCCTGCATTACAGTTCCCTCGTTCAGTACTTGGTTTCTACCGAATGGGGCTTTGTTAGGTCCCTCCGTTCGGTAGTTCCGGAGCTCTGGAGGTCTCAGCGGTGTTCGGTTGTTTGAGTGTCCGATTTGAGTTCCAGACACTCGACGACCAAACACCGCTGAGATTTTGATGCGTAAGATGGCCGCCGCACGTGGTTCGTATACCGAACAGCGGCCACCCAGGCATCAGCAATTAAGATTCAAGTTGCGGTTTCTGTGAGAAGTGTGAACGCCTAACGAGGCGCACACTTCTCACTGGGGTGGTCTAATGGTTCGGTAGTTTCATTCTCATGGAACTGCCGAACCTACATACGAAATATACATAAAGACATGAATACAAAGCCCGAATAGAGTTACACAGGTAAATTATAGGACAGGCTTACTGCATTCCGCTACACTGCTCCCCCTTGCCCACAAGCCGGCATACACAGCCTGATCCCACACGGATCGGCTTGGGGATGTCCGGGGTGCTCACGGATCATTTCTCCAGATCAGTTTGTCGTGACAACCCGTCAGCGTTTCCATTTTGCTTACCCGGGCGGTACTGAATGTTAAAGTCAAAAGGCTGCAGCGCCAAACTCCAGCGCAGCAGCCTGGCATTGTCCCCAGCCACCCGGTTCAGCCAGACTAACGGGTTGTGATCCGTGAGCAGGGAAAAAGCCTGTCTATATAAATACGGTTGCAACTTCTTCAAGGCCCACACCACAGCCAGGCATTCCTTCTCGATGGCGGCGTAGCTTACTTCTCTGGGTAATAGTTTGCGACTGATGTAAGCCACTGGATGTTCTCCGCCATCGGCCCCGACTTGGCTCAGTACTGCCCCCAATCCAAACATAGAAGCGTCTGTGTGTACAAGAAAATGTTTAGTTGGATTGGGAGCTGCCAAGACAGGGGCATTAACAAGTGCATTTTTCAAGTGTTGGAATGCCTGCTCACACTCCGGGGTCCAGGTTACTTGGCGGGGGAGGTTTTTACGGGTCAGGTCAGTGAGGGGTTTGGCCAGGGCACTATAATTGGGGACAAACTTCCTGTAGTACCCCGCTGTCCCTAGGAACACCAACACCTGGGTTTTAGTCTTAGGGGTATGCCACTGGGCTACAGCCTCTACTTTGGCTGGTTCCGGCTTCTGCTTGCCACAGCCCGCTCGATGGCCCAGGTACTGTACCTCGGCCATCCCAATGCTACATTTAGCCGGTTTCAAGGTCAAACCGGCTTCCCTGATCCTGTCTAGAACCGCTCCTATATGGGCCAAGTGCTCCTGCCAGGTATTGTTAAAGATGGCAATATCATTGAGATATGCACAGGTATAGTCTTGGAATCCATCTAGGAGTCGGTCCACCATCCGCTGGAAGGTAGCCGGCGCGTTTTTCCATCCCAAACGGCATGACCTTGAATTGGTACAGGCCGAATGGGGTGACAAAGGCGGACTTAGGGATGGCGTCCGGTGCCAATGGGATCTGCCAATATCCTTTACACAGATCAATAGTGGTAAGGTATTGACCTCTGGCCATCCGGTCTAGTAACTCATCGATCCTAGGCATAGGGTATGCTTCGGATACTGTCTTCTCATTCAATCTCCTGTAATCCACGCAAAAACGGGTCGTACCGTCCCGTTTTGGTACGAGGACCACTGGAGAAGCCCAGGGGCTATCTGAGGGTTCAATTACCCCTAGCTGAATCATCTCCTCAATCTCCTTGCGCATATTCTCCCGCACCGCTTCAGGGATGCGGTACGGGGTTTGGCGCATGGGGAGTTGTCCTGGGGTTTCTACTCGGTGGGTAGCCAGAGGGGTGTATCCAGGTACATTAGAAAAGGTATCCTGCATTTCTTGCAGTATTTGTTGTACCTCGATATGCTCCTGTGGACTCAACCGATCCCCCAATACAACTTCTCCTAAATCCCCAGATAGCTGTCCGTCTCCCAGCAGATCAGGGAGGGGTAGGCTGTCACATTCTTCAGAGGTGGGTGCACAGATCGCTGTCACCTCCTCTGAACGTTCCTGGTAGGGCTTCATCGTGTTCACATGGATCATGCGTCGCCCCCCAGTCCCTGCACAGGGGCCAATTATATAAGTGGTGTCACATCTCTGTTCGACCACTTTATAAGGGCCTTGCCAGGCGGCCTGTAGCTTAGCATGCCGGACAGGTTTTAAAATTAAAACTTTCTGCCCAACTTGGAAGCTACGGTCCCTGGCGCCCCGATCATACCATGTGCGCTGACGCGTCTGAGCCGCCTGTAGGTTCTCCTTTACCGTCTTCGTTAGTGCTTCCAGGCGGTCTCGGAGGGCCAATACATATGGTACAACAGGGGTGGCGTCTGCGCTACGGTCCCCCTCCCAATGTTCCCTAATTAAGTCTAGGGGCCCCCTTACTCTCCTCCCGAACAGCAGTTCAAATGGGGAAAATCCCGTAGATTCCTGCGGCACCTCCCTATAAGCGAATAGGAGGTGAGGCAGGAATCGTTCCCAGTCTCGGTGGGTTTCAGCAAAGGTTCGGAGCATCTGTTTCAAGGTGCCATTGAACCGTTCGCAGAGCCCATTAGTCTGGGGGTGGTAGGGGGCACTAATTATGTGCTTGACCTTACAAAACTTCCAGAGATGTTGGGTGACCTCTGCCGTGAACTGGGTGCCCTGATCCGAGATGATCTCCCTGGGTAACCCCATCCGGGAGAAAATCTGCATCAGAGCCTCAGCCACGGTCTCAGCATGGATGTTGGTCAGGGCTACCGCCTTGGGGTAGCGAGTGGCGTAGTCCACTACTGTCAGGATATACCTTTTGCCCGATGGGCTGGGTTTCCGGAGGGGGCCTACGATATCCACTGCTATCCTATAAAAGGGTTCTTCAATTATGGGTAGCGGGTGTAACTTAGCTTTACGTCTATCCCCCCTCTTTCCTACCCTCTGGCACGTATCGCAGGTATTGCAATACCTGCGGAACTCCTGGCTAATTCCTGGCCAAAAGAAACTTTGGGTCAGCCGATACCTGGTACGACTGACCCCCAAATGTCCGGATAGCGGAATATCGTGTGCTATCCGGAGTAATTCGGTTCGGTACCTCTGAGGTACCACAAGCTGCCTTATCACAATTGGGTCTGACCCTGCTACCTGTTTACCAGACTCTCTGTACAACAACTGCCTATCCCATACAAATCTTTCCCCCTCCTCCCCAGGGTGGTCAGAGGTGACTTTATCTCGATATACTTGTAAGGTAGGGTCAGTGATCACCTCTGCCGCAAATTCGTCAGGAGGGGCCCAAGGGATACAGTCTAGGGGAGGGGAAGGATCTCTTACCTAGACCTCCGGCAGTGTGTTGTAGTCCTGGGTGCGGGCCTGTTGCCTGGTGACTACTGGGTGTGCTTCCTCAGTAGTTTGGGGCTCAAATGCAGAGGTGAGTTTGCCCAGGTCATTCCCCAATATCACCTCAGCAGGTAATTGCGGCATCAATCCTACTTCCACATTCCCTGACCCCGCACCTCAATGCAAGTGTACCCTGGCTGTGTTTAGCCGATACACGGCTCCCCCTGCAACCCTGACAGCCACAGTCTTGTTGGTTTTGGCCCTGTCAGAAACCAAGTGACTCTGGACCAAGGTGATAGTGGCTCCCGAGTCTCTGAGCCCCTGCATAGGCTTCCCCTCTAGGTACACGGTTTGCCTATGGTGCTGTCTGTTATCCGCCTGTGCCTGCAATGGGTTGGCCTCATGCAACACTTCCCACTGTTCCACAGCTGTGACTGGAGCTGCAGAGCCATAGGGAAGTGGTGTCTCGTCCTGGTAGTGATGCGCTGCTGCTCTCAGTGGTGGTGGTGGTGGCCCTGGTCGGACCCAGGTGGTGCGGTCTCTAGACTGCGGGCAATCTCGCTGGAAGTGTCCCCACTTCTGGCACCGGTGGCATTGCACAGAAGCAGGTGGGCGATATCTCTGTTGCGCTGCTGCAGGTGCTGGTGGAGGGAGTTGTCTCGGTGGGGGGTGATTGCTAGTGGAGAAAGAGTTTCCTCCCAGCGGTCGCATAGCAGGTTTAGCACTCACTGCCTTGGGTTGTCTGCGGGCATCCATAAA
The DNA here is from genome assembly GCF_036172605.1 of Pelobates fuscus. NCBI lineage: Eukaryota > Metazoa > Chordata > Amphibia > Anura > Pelobatidae > Pelobates > Pelobates fuscus. Next base: position 275,684,958 of record NC_086318.1, on the reverse strand, counting down.
ATCATCTGCCTTTTTAGCAGCTTCGGTGAGGGATTTGGGGTTGCGGTCTCTCACCCATTCCTGCAGTTCTGCGGATATCCCCACATAAAATTGCTCCAATAACAGCATTTGTAACAGGTCCTCCATGGACCGCGCATGGTTTGCCTGTATCCACCCGAGAGCTGCCCTCTGCAACCAGCAAGCCCATTCTGCGTGTGAGTCTTTTTCGGCCTTTTTCAGTTCCCTGAAGCGCCTCCGGTATGCCTCTGGTGTCATGGCATACCGGGCCAGGATAACCTCTTTTACACGGCTATAGTTTCTGATTTCAATGTCTGGTATAGTACGGTAGGCTTCAGCTGCCCTCCCTGATAGCCGTCCCGCTAAGATGGGTACCCAATCTTCCCTATATATATGTTATGCAGTCTTTCAAAGTCTTGGAGGAAGGCATCTATATCCTCCTCTGCTTCTACATACATTTTAAACGCTTGGTATGGGATTTTAGGCTTACCCTCTTGTCCCATAGCTCCTGCTGTACTTCTTTCTGGCGTTTGTGGTCTCCTTTGGCGCATCACAAACTCCTGTACCTCCGTCATGGTTTTGGAGATAATTTCTGCTGGTGGGTTGTGGCGAAACCAACCTCGCCACGTGTCCTTGGAGGGGGTTGATTGCCCGCCTCTTGCCTTTGGACTATGGACCAGACTTTATGGGAATGTGATACCCCAGATAGCCATACCATGGAGCCTATTCATATAATGAAAGACTATGGGAAAGACTTTAGCTCCATGGCAATTGTACTGTGTGAGTAGGATCTGCGCGCTATTCGGTAGTTTTGTGCGTGCAGATCCCAGCTATCTGGGGATAGGTGAAATGTCTGTGTGCTATGTGTAAATGTGACTTTATGTATTTTAAAGTGTTTTATGTTGTTTTGCAACCATGTGGTTAATGGAGTCTACCTTTAGTCCTGGGTAATTGGATTACTTCTCCAATTAACTCCAGGGCAGAAGGGAGGAAACCAGGGTGCATTGTGGGGATGTTTTTCTGCCAGCCAGAAAGGAACAAAAGATACTTTTAGTATCTTTTGAACCCCTGGTCAGATTCATGCCATTTTTTAATATGTTGTTCCCCTGAATGGATTGATTGTGGATATGTATTTTTATGTGAATGTGATGTATGGTTTTAAAGTTATGAAAGTTGTGTAAAAGTATATTTTACACTGTATGCATAATGGGATTATGTGTCACACTAAGGGGAGGGGATGTGTGGGAGGTAACATCTATGTCATTGGTTCTTTTATGCCTCCCCCTGGGTGTGGCCTGTATGTGTGAGTTGGAAATAAAAGCCAGGCTGGATGAGCCAGTCCAGAGTTCCTGTCTTACCCTCAAAGTGATGTGTCGTCTTATTATTGGGGGGATGGATTCGTTGTATGCTGTTCCAGTTTGACTGCTAGGAGTGTAAACCTATCGTATGGTTTTTCCTATTCGGCTGTATACAGCATTCATATGCTTGGGAGAATTTAAAAGGTTTCTCGGATTCGGATTGTGGTGTCTGCCAGAGGGCTTGGAGTCCTCAGGAAGCACTAGGAGCATCCATTAACGGAGGTACCAAGTCGGGGTGCCAGGTGATCCGTTACATGGGTTTTCTCCATAAAAGGCCAGCCTGAACTGTACTTGTCTTTGGAACTCCTCTAGTTCTGTTTCATTCCTTTGTTCAGTGACCAGAACCTCCTCTGCCCGGTATTCTGCCATCACTTCAGCGATGAGTGTTGCCTTTGATTTGCTGCTGGCTGGAACATCTTTCGCTTCCAACAGGTCTTTCAATGTGGATCGCTTTAGTGTAGAAAAGTCATTCTCCATTAATCCTTGTTCCTCTGTGAGTCTGGATCCCAGCGCTGCCAACCAATGTAGCGGAGTGCTGATATCCCACAGCTATTCTCCACTTGAGATCCCAGTGAGGCTCAGGAACAAGGTAATAATAAGTCCACAAGCAGAGTTTCCAGCAGGTAAAATAACACAGCAATATCCCAGCAGCAATCCCAATAACTGGACGACACACAGTTTCAGGAGCAGAACTAACTATCTTTATTCCAGGGTTCCTTATAAAGCATGCTCCCATGCAAGGGAGGGGTTTACATCAATTAGGACAGTAACCAATACTGTAACTGTTACCTCCCACACATCTCCTCCCCTCAGAGTGACTCATAATCCCCTTAACTTATACAGTATTTTACCCCAAACATGGATGTACCCTTAAACTAGCACATAACATTAATATTAGGGTACCGCTAGGTAGCCCTGATCTGGGTGAACAATATATCCAAAATTCACCCAGATCGGGCCAGGGGTTCGGTAGTTAGGTGGAGGGTGAAGTTTGACCGACCGCACACGAGGTGGTAGCCGAAAAGGGTTCCATACGTTTGGGCCCTGCGGTCGGTCTCTGTTCGGCAGGTGAAATATACAATATTCGTAGCCATCCACACTTAAATCCCCCTGCATTACAGTTCCCTCATTCGGTACTTGGTTTCTACCGAATGGGGCTTTGTTAGGTCCCTCCGTTCAGTAGTTACGGAGCTCTGGAGGTCTCAGCGGTGTTCAGTTGTTTGAGTGTCCGATTTGAGTTCCAGACACTCGACGACTAAACACCGCTGAGATTTTGATGTGTAAGATGGGCGCCGCACGTGGTTCGTATACCGAACAGCAGCCACCCAGGCATCAGCAATTAAGATTCAAGTTGCGGTTTCTGTGAGAAGTGTGAACGCCTAACGAGGCGCACACTTCTCACTGGGGTGGTCTAATGGTTCGGTAGTTTCATTCTCATGGAACTGCCGAACCTACATACGAAATATACATAAAGACATGAATGCAAAGCACGAATAGAGTTACACAGGTAAATTATAGGACAGACTTACTGCATTCCGCTACAAAAGCATTACTCAATGCTTTCCTATGGACGTTCAGTGTCTTCTCAATGTGATTTTCACAGTGAGAATCGCGGAAGCTCCTCTAGCAGCTGTCAATGAGACAGCCACTAGAGGCTGGATTAAACCTCAGTAAAACATAGCAGTTTTTTGAAACTGCTATGTTTTCAGCTGCAGGGTTAAAACTAGAGGGACCTGGCACCCAGATCACTTCATTGAGCTGATGTGATCTGGGTGTCTGTAGTGGTCCTTTAAGTGTGTGTGCATCTGCATGCACTGGCGTACATACCGCGGTCGCAGGGGTCGCAGCCCTGCAACCCCTGCGACCAGGTCAATTTTCGCACCGGGGCCCCATGGGTCATGTGTACGCCACTGACTGCTGGATATGATTTCCAGGACATACTGCTTAAAGGAATATCTTCCATAACCTTGAATTAACTGTTTGAGCACAGATTAGTGCTCTCTGTCAGAGCTGTGGCCAGCACTTAAGGATTCATTCCCTGTGCACCTGGGGTGATGCCCCTACTATATGTGTGCTGCACTGTGCTACTGAGTGGAGACAGGCTGCTACAGCCTCTTTACTGCTGGATATGATCTTCAGGACATACTGCCTAAAGCAAGCATGTCAAACTCAAAGTCTAGCATGGGTCACATAAACAAGGTTTAAGTTTATGTGGGCCACACAAAAAAAAAAAAAAAAAAATATTTTCATAGAACAACATTGTTGTTTCATGACTGCTGACTCCCAACATCCCATTGCCCAATAACACACATGAGACCTAGATTTGTAGGGTGAGGGCAACGGCCACAGCTTTATTTATTTTAAACATCAAATGCCAGCAAACATATTTGTGTCAGCTGTTGGAATGCTTCCCCAACAGACAGCTCTACCATGAGATAATCCAAGAGTCCCACCTCTCAGCAGGCTTCGACTCCCCAAGCCGCCTCTGCACCTTCTTCCACTGTACTGTGCTGGCCAGGACTCCTGGAAGCTAGGATCCCCACACTTCTTCTGACAGACTGGTGAGTCCCGAACCCCTTAGCTCTGACATCAGTCAGGTCCTCCATTCCATTTGCAGTCCAAAGAGGTACAAGAACAACATAAAAAAAAGAACAAGAACAACAATAAAATTAATGTTTTCTTCCAGACACTTGGCATCTCTTCTGTGCTACCAGCTTTCCTACTTCGGGGGAAATCTTTGTGATGAAACGCCTTTTGTCACTGGATTTTTAGGTGACAAGCTGCCCTTTTCCACTGACTTGCTGCCCCTTTAAATTGTATTGGAGCAGTTCTGCAGCTTTAAATTGGCACTTTGGATGCGGCCGAAGTGCCGAAGTAGTCAAAGTGGCCACCATTCGACAAACGAACACATGGCGGCGGCCATCTTTGTTCATTCGAACGAGGTCAGCGGTATGTGTAGCCAAATCCATGGAACTGAAATCGGCTACACATTTCAATGAACACCGCTGACCCTTACCTTCTCCTACACTCCGTTTTCAGCTGCAGAGACTAAGTCCCGTTCGGCAGTTTGAACTTACTGCTATACTAAGCTAAATGCACGAACGGCCCCATTCGTGTATTCGAATGGGACTTTTTTTTCTGTGCAAAATAGACCGACCATGTCACGGCAAGGGTGTATAATTTATTATTACACTATGGAATATTATCCTTTAATGTAATTTGTGTAGTAAATGGCACAAATTACAGAGATGTTATTGCTGAGGTCAACATTTTTTGAAGCTGGGACCCCCACAGTTGACAGTTGACTCCCAGACTTGTGTCATCTAGGGAAGAGGGATTATTATTACGCTGCCTGTGTTTTACCTGCTTTTTCCTGACTACCAGCGGAGATACCGTGATTATACTGCTACTCCACTACAGTGAGTAATTAGGACTTCTGTATTTTATCCTTTTTGTTTTTATCTGTTGTTGGTGTAAATAACTTGTTTATCATATATTGTTATATGGACTGTGACTCTTCTTTGTTCATAATAAACATTTATTTATTAACCCCTTAAGGACTGAGCCAAATGTACAAGTTGTGAACAAAACAAAACGTAAACAAAACCTGGCATTTGCGCTATATGTCTGTCCAACCGTAATTCACCTCTTTCATATTAAATGCACCCCCCCCTTATTATATATCATTTTATTCAGGGGAAACAGGGCTTTTATTTAATATCAAATATTTAGCTATGAAACATAATTTAATATGAAAAAAAATGGGAGAAAATAAGATTTATTTTTTTAGTTCTACATGACATTTTAACTGTCAATGTCCTAATACTGTTTGCTTTTACTGCAATAAAATACACATATTTGTATTCAGCAAAGTCTCACGTGTAAAACAGTACCCCCTATGTACAGGTTTTATGGTGTTTTGGGAAGTTACAGGGTCACATACGTTACATTTGAAATTGAAATTCGCCAGATTGGTTACGTTGCTTTAAGACTGTATAGTAGCCCAGGAATTAAATTTACACCCATAATGGCATACCATTTGCAATAGTAGACAACCCAAGGTATTGCAAATGGGGTATGTCCAGTCTTTTTTAGTTAGCGTTAGTATTTGTTTGTGTGTGAAAAATGCAAAAAACGCCAATTTTGGCCAGTGTTTGTGACTAAGTGGCTACTAAAAAAGACTGGACATACCCCATTTACAATACCGTGGGTTGTCTACTATTGCAAATGGTATGCCATCATAGGGGTAATTTTCATTCTTGGGCTACCATAGGGTCACAAAGGCAACGTAAGCAATCTGGCGAATTTTAATGTGACAAAAATGAAACACAAGCATTATATTTGACGCTGTAACTTTTGAAAACACCATAAAACCTGTACATGAGGGGTGCGGTTGTACTCGGGAGACTTTGCTAAACACAAATATTTGTGTTTCAAAACAGTAAAAAGTATTGCAGCAATAATATTGTCTGTGTAAGTGCTGTTTGTGCGTGAAAAATGCAAAAAACTTCACTTTTATTGGCGATATCATCGTTGTAATACATTTTACTGTTTTGAAACACTAATATGTGTGTTCAGCGAAGTCTCCCGAGTAAAACAGTACCCCCCCCCCCCCCCATGTACAGGTTTTATAGTGTCTTGGAAAGTTATAGGGTTAAATATAGTGCTAGCAAATTAAATTCCCTATACTTTCGGCATGGGTTGTCAGGCAGTCCCGCTAATTGTAATTAATTAGGATACCTAATTATGTAAAATTATTACATAAATATATGTGTAGAATAATTATATGTATATATATACATATGTGTATATATATAGAAGGCGTATGCCTGAAATTGTGGGAGGGATTTTTATGGCTATTTAAACCCAGCAAATCCCCCTACTCACCTGTCTGCGACGATTTCGGAAATTCCTCTTCCGGGTTGTGCAGACCTCTGACGTCATTTCCGCCTCGACACGGGTACGCGTTCAGCAATTTCCAATCGTGAGTACTCTCGGCAAACGCGGTTCGGATCTCGCATAGCCGCTTCTTTCACGCTTCGGGGTGAGTGTTTTAGAAAATTCCTTTTTCCTTTTTCGTCACACTGTTATGGTTTGCGGTATCGCCGAGACCTTGTTCTCCCCTTTATAGCCGTCGAAACATACGAACCCACGCGGTACGCCCGCAAGGTACAAGACGTTTACATCGATTCCGGATCCTCTTACGCCTTTTAGCCTATCAGTACTCGTTTTTCTTTGTATTTGTGGTAACGTTTGAAGAATATCTCATGCAATAGTGCAGGACGCCAAAATACTCAGGAAATGTACATATTTATTGCACTTAACTTATAAAAAACTACTATAGACCACCTCATACAGCCGCTTCATCACCTGCCAAGCACAGTTCAACTAAATCCATATTTATATTGTCTCTGTAAATCAACGATAACTAATATACATTATATTAAAGCAATAACCTTCACTGTCACCGCATGCTTCAAAGTTCATTTTCTCTACACAGCAGATACGCAGAGGGCAGCTGTCAAAAACGAGATTTAACTATACCATTCTGTTTTATCCTTTCATTCTTTGCTTTCACTGTTCATTGCGCTAAAACGTGATAATACAAATGATATTTTGTGTCTCAGTTCTCTGACAAAAGTGTGCTGCAAAAAAAAAAAAACATCTCTCTCTAGGGTTCCGTTTGTGATCTGACAATGAATAAAGCACTTTCCCATGCATTCATTGTTCCAAAATGTTGTAAATTCCACCTCAATAATAGCCCTAACTCTTCCTGCCAGAGGGTCCAGTAACGCATTGCTTTGCCATCAGGTTTAAATGTCCCTACCCTCCAGCATCCTGCAGGTTAATCAGCCCTATTCATTAAAACACTTTTATCTCTGCGGAGATCCATAGAAGCCTATCAAACTCCTTCTATAGAGATTAGGTTGTTGAAATGTTTTTAAAATCGACCAGTTTTATAAGCTAGGGGGGCTCATCCCTGACAGGCAGTTTGTATTCCTTTTAATGATTACTATGGGGAGAATATTAAGTAACACTCACTGGCTCCTAATGGGTTAAAGAATACTTTGCAAAGCAGAGAACCCTAGTCTTGTTACTATACTTTGAAATCACCAACTATGAAATTAAAGTAAATGAACCCCCCAGGCCCCTGGAATATCCGACCACATGTGGAGCCTCTGCGAGGTAAATTTTCGCTTAACGTGCACTTTAACTCAGAAAGTCCGTGTCTTCCCCTTTAAATAGCCGTATATGCTTTAAAAATATTACTGCATCTGACTGCGACCGTTAAAATCTTCCAATATATAATTTTCACTCATTTAGTTTCATGGCAACGGTGTTTGAATTAGTTACCATTTATACAATCATAACCCGGAGCTATTTACTAAGTTGGGATTTGTTTGGGATTCATGATGAATGACACATTTTACACCCCAAAAGTTAAAATTCAGACTGTTTTATTTGGATTTTGCTCTTTACTCACATCTTATATCCGGTAGGGCGTTCTTTTAACATATGGTTATACTTTACAATTTTCTTTTTTCCTTTTTGTTGCCGGCAGAGGAATTCGTCGGGTATTCGGTCGTTCTACTTCTTATGGCTGCATAATCTATTTAGGGTTAGTCGGTCTATCGATTTTATGCACTACATGATAGGTTCATCTAGCACTCGTACATAGTGATTCGTCAAGTACACTTTTGTTTATTCTTACGGCTTGAGTAACCACTTACCGTTCAGTCTATTTCCTTGTATTCTGTTTGCTTTGTTTTCGTTCAAAAAAAAAAATAAATAAAAAAAAACTACAAAACTCATTTTACTTTACAAACCGGGGCCACGATACGGCACCACGGGCCCCGAGGGCCGTACATACGATCTTACACGCATTCCAGTTCATACGTCCTGACCATCTGGACCCCACATGCTCGCTGGGCACTCCAGTTTCGCTCAGAACGTACGATCCTACCTCATTGCTACCCACGTTTCGCTCTGTAGCGTGTCCTCTCTCACTACCCGACCTTCCATCTTAGTTAGCAACTGCTGGCTGTTAGGTTCCTAGGTGTCCACTAGTTGTTATTCCCCCTGGCTTCTTCGCCATAGGTTAGTGGTCCCGCGAGGCCAACACCCATCCTCATACTTGGAGGTACTATGCCCCTCGGGCCAAATCATAGTTAGTCGCCTCGCATTGTGGCATAGAGAGGGCCTCATCCGTCACTCCCATTCTATCTTATGTTTAACTGTCACCGAGAGGCCGACACCCCGCCACCTCATTCAGTGGCCACGCTACCCCCTCACGCCAACGCATAGATAGAGCCTCTCAAGCCGCTTGGCAACTAGCAGGGCCTCACCCGTCACCAACCTAGTGTAATCGTTTCGCCGCATTGCGGCACTAGCTAGTCGGCCAGCACTCACGCTCGCGCTCCTGGTAAATTGGGGGGGGGGGGGGCGGCACACCCCACACCCGTCGAGCATATTCACTGTGTTTTAGATCCCATAACCGCTGCAGGTATCCTAGCGCTTTATTTCCCGCCTTAGTTTCGATCGTGCGCTACATACTCCTACATTGATGCATAACGGTATTTCAGAACTATCGTACCCGGCTACTCCGGTGCTTTCAATACGTCATCTCTTACGGGCCATGGGTCTGCTAGATGCTTAGTTCTAGCAGTACGAAGATACCTATATATATATGTATATATATTACCCCTACCTGTCGCTCACTGGCGATCCTTTGGTACCACGTACACTACGTGCCCAGACCAGACACCAGGACCAGCGGTTCCTCCGGCGACTTGTTTCAGGCATTTCTTACTTATATTCAGTCAAATAGGTATGTTGGGTCTCCCGTTGCCCTCCACATTTTGTACAGATTTGGCCTCGTATTGGGCCATCGTCGGGTCCTCCAGGCGCTGACGTGACGCACAGTGACTGCTTCCGGTCTCATGTATTACGGATTTACCGTTTATTTCTTCGCGACGTTTTGGGGGCACTTTGGTGCATTGAGTTCTAAATTACCGTTTATCGATTCATACTATCACTCAATTTCCACGTCGGCGTCGCTTATACAAGCAATGCAGGATAAGCTTTAGCGATCTGATGGGACCGGGTGCACAGTATTCCCACTTGTTTCATATCGAACATCGAGGCGTCACTCCGCCTCCATTTTTTGGCCAAACAAATACCATTCGAATCCTTAATCTACTAATTAGGGACTTGTCTGCACGCCTGACATTCACAGGGTCCTCCATGCGCAGTCAATTCATTTGTCACGCATTTGTCGTGGTTCACGCTTCTCTTTATGTAAGCTTAAGTAGTCCATCGGGAGTTACTTTCGGTCATGCTGGATGTTTTAATTTAAGGCGTAACACCTTATGCATCCTGTTGTACAATCTTTCACGATCTCATGCCTACCAAGTAACTGCTATAGGGTACTTGCTATACGAACACATATCGTCTTCAAGTTTTGTCAAAGCTCCTCTTCAGGTTCCTCTCTCGTGCAAACATTTCCCTACGGTGGGTCACGGCTTTGCATTCTATTCTTCGATTCACGTCACGGCAGTTTCTTCAGGCGCCTGTTACAGTCCTTTTTCGCTATGGTTTAATGCAGGTAATCGCACGTGTTCGGTCAGGTTAACGCTTTTCCACAAGAGGTTAATACCCTGCCGCGCTTAGATGGTACAAGTCCACATGGCCTAAATCGTAGGTAGGGCTTCTCTCAAACACAGGGCTACTGGCACGGCCTCAACTCTTACGGGATAGTCCTTATCTTCACCTATTGGTTTCATTAGCTAGCAGCTCTACTACACGAGAAAGCTCAATGAGCTTCTGAGTTTTGCATAATTTAAACCTATTACGTTTCCTTCCTCCTCTCAGCATGCTACAAGAACTAGCTCCAGGTATCGTATTATCTTTAATAAACGCTAACCCTGACGTCTCAAGTTCCCCTGCAGTTTCCTCCGCTTTAGCCACTTCCGAAGTCCTGAAGTCGGACCTTGCTTAAACGTAACGGTTGAGATAAAAGAACACGCAGTCCAGATTTCCTCTGCAGGTCAAAAAAGGTATCAATCATGCCTGTAGTTAGAATCTATGCAGGTAAGATTTGTCCACTAATACTAAGCAAACGTACTCTACGGCTTACGATATGTGTAAGTATTGTATGTGATTCAAGATGCTAAAGGCCTTCCGATTATAATGGTTGCTTGTACAATTTTTGCCACATCTCTCAAACAGTTCATGCTATACATTCGCTCCTTGTTTGTTAGTCTTGGCCTCAATACGAAGTTCCTTCTCGGTACATTCATTCCGTGTTAGGGCCGCCACAGCAGCCTCAAGTCATCCAGTTCCAACTCATCTTGTAGAGAAGATGGGTCGCTGGAAGTCCTCGGCATACAACCGGTTCATTCCAAATCCAGAAAGAAACCAGGCTCGCTTTCTATAATATGTCTAAATGTTTTGTTATGTTTAATAAATGTCACACACTTTTTGGCCCTCTTTTGCAGGCCTAACCTCACGTCGGTTTCGGCACACCTCAACCGACTTTCATATATTAAAAATTACACACAGTTTAACGTGCGCCCCTTCCATAATCCCGTACACAAATAGAAGGCGTATGCCTGAAATTGTGGGAGGGATTTTTATGGCTATTTAAACCCAGCAAATCCCCCTACTCACCTGTCTGCGACGATTTCGGAAATTCCCTCCCACCACACCCTCTTCATATATCATTATACCTGGGTGGGCCCTCTTTTGCAGGCCTAACCTCACGTCGGTTTCGGGACACCTCAACCGACTTTCATATATTAAAAATTACACACAGTTTAACGTGCGCCCCTTCCATAATCCCGTACACAAATATATATATATATATAATTTTTTTTAAATATTTTTATTTATATATAGGTATATATATAGTGATGAGCGGCTGGTGGGGGCCCTAAATACTAATAAGGGGGGGACCTAAAGTTCTCCCCCCGGCCCCCACCCCTGAGCGGCGGGTGGGGGCCCTAAATACTAATAAGGGGGGGGGACCTAATGTCCTCCCCCCCTGGCCCGTGCCCCTGAGCGGTGGGTGGGGGCCCTACAGTAAAATAAGGGGGGGACCTAACGTCCACCCCCCTGGCCCCCACCCCTGAGCAGTGGGTGGGGGCCCTAAATACTAATTGGGGGGTCCTAATGTCCTCCCCTCTGGCCCCCACCCCTGAGCAGTGGGTGGGGGCCCTAAATACTAATTGGGGGGTCCTAATGTCCTCCCCTCTGGCCCCCACCCCTGAGCAGCGGGTGGAGGCCCTAAATACTAATAAGGGGGGGGGACTGAATACTAATGTCATTCGGAAGTACCCGAATGTCCGAATTGCCCGAAATTCGGACCAAAACAAATTGCACATGTCTACTTTAGTGTACTAATAATCTTAATTGTAATAATGACAAGAGGCAAGTATTTTCCCTCCCTGCTTCGCTGCCCACCCTTTCTATTAGTTTACTTTGTAGATATCAAGGGCTAAGGTGGGTTTGCTTCTCACGTTTGTGCTTATATTATATGTTTGTACTTCCATTAATCTGGAATCCTCATTAGAGTTTACATTACAGTTACTCTGTTATCAGATTATAGTTTACTATATTCTTCCGATGGGATGTTATGGTACGTTAATTGGAGTTACGTGTTCATGGCTATGTCTAAATCTGTTGCACATTCTCTTTTTAGTACGATTCGTCTCTGAAGACAACTGGCAGTTCGCGTGAAACTATTGGGGATTTTATCCTTCGGATTTGACTCAACCCTGAACTCTTTTTCGTTGTTCGTATAGAGTTCTTTGGAAGTTTGCTCCTTTACACGTGGGACCTTGGAGTTATTATTGGTTTTATGGCTTGCTATATATTTACTTCTGCTTGTTGTCACTTTCTGAAAGAGGAAATGATGAGGTCACGTTGCCTTATGTACATCCTACTCTCAGGTGATTGGTTCTTTTTTTCTATGTGTTTCTTTGCTGCTACTTGGAGTTAGTAAAGAGAGATATGCAAAATACTCCCCTCCTGTCATTATTAAAATTAAGATTATTAGTACACTAAAGCTATCATAATCTTCAATTAAACTCTGTTCCTAAACTTAAACCTTGATTTGATAATCTGAATTAATTCATTTAATAATCCCAAATAATTCAATACTCTTGGATAAACTCCCAAAAGGATCTTGTTTCTAAGCACGCCTCTTTCATATTATTTGCACCCACACTTATTATATATCATTTTATTCAGGGAAAACAGGGCTTTCATTTAACATCAAATGTGTAGGTATGAAACATTATTTAATATGAATAAAATATTAAAAAATGGGAGAAAATAATTTTAAAAAAATGTTTAGTTCTATGTGACATTCTAACTGGCCAAAGTTAATGTTCATATTTGTTTGTGTGAAAAATGCAAAAAACGAATTTTAATGCCAAATTTGGCCACTATCGGATATTTCTTTTATTTCCGAGAATTGGAAACCAAGAACAGAGAGGAACCCATCAAAATCCCATAAGCGGGGATCAAACCGCTGTATGCGCTTCATTCCAGAGCTAGGACATTAGCTCTGGGAAATGTGAGTTCTATATTATTATTATTTCCATTTACAATAGTATTTTACATACTACACTATTGGTTGTCCGTCTTTCCCTTTCTGTCTTTTCATATGAGAGGAACCACTGCATTGGTAGAGGTCATCACCAGCTAAGACCATTTGTAAGGACACAGCCGTTGGACTTCTTTTTTTCTCTGGACTTTACTCCGAATTTGTTTTTATTGTAAGCGCAGCCTTTTCTATTGTTTTTTTACTTAGTTTTAAAGGGTCTGAGGGATCCCCTTTTAATAGGTTGCTGCTTTTAAGTTACCTAGCGCTGTCTCATCTTTATCTTTGTTACCATTCATTATGTAGCCCCAGTCTGGGCGAAATAGTTCACCGAAGAGCTCCCAGAACCCACAAATTGTACGCTCAGTTTCCTCATTATAAAGTCCGTTCATGTCTTTGGTCCTGGGCATGAGATGGCGGCCATGTTTTTAAGTGAGTCAATAGGCAGCAGGACCTCGACCGCAAACTCGTGGAACGAGTAATGGTTAGAGGGTTGCATGAATCCCCGCTCTGTTACTAGATGTCTCAGCTGTTCGGGAGACGAACGTAGACCGCCGGTAAGGGGTACTTAACCTGTGGTTAACCGCAAAACCCAACGTTCTAATTGAGGCCACACGCCAGACTGTAGGTGGTCCCTGTTCGTGAACCTTTCGGTAGTTCCCGTATCGGGAAATGGGGCATGAACATGAATGCCCTGGGGCCATCAATTAGGTTGTGGGTAACCGCAGACCGCAACTCTCTGGGCGATCAATTGGAGACACACTCCACTCGTAGGGTGGTTGGCCGTTTGGCCATTAGTAAGGTGACTGGGGTTAAGTGGCGGCACACGCCAGGAACCGGGTGGTCCGTTGTTCGTTTAACGAATGGGTATCCGGTAACTAGTTCGTGAGTTGGGCACAAAATTATAGTACCGAAGCAAAGCATAGGAAATTAACAACATATAACTTGTCTGCAGTGATTTTGTAACAGTGCTCCCTTTTTGTGGAACACTCTGGCAGACACCGTCTGACCCCTATTCGGGGCAGACTAAGGCTGTCCAGACTGGTGGTTATGCGGGGCTGAGGTCTGTTTGTCTGGACAATCCGTCGGCATTGCCATTCTGTTTTCCTGGTCTGTAGGTAATGGTGAAGTTGAAAGGTTGCAGTGATAAGCTCCACCGTAAAAGTCTGCCATTATCCCCAGAGACCCGGTTTAGCCACACCAACAGGTTATGGTCTGTAACCAGAACTCTTGTCCATACAAATAGGGAGTCAGTTTCTTTAGTGCCCACACCAGGGCCAAACACTCCTTTTCCACTGCAGCATAGCTGACTTCGCGTGGTAGGAGCTTACGGCTGATGTAGGCAATCGGGTGCTCCCCTCCGTCTTTGCCTACTTGGCTGAGGACAGCCCCCAGCCCGAACATGGAAGCGTCTGTATGGACGCTAAAACTTTGTTTAGGGCTGGGTCCGCCAAGACAGGAGCGTTAACAAGTGCAGTTTTAAGAGCCTAAAAAGCAGTTTCACAGTGGGGAGACCACAGGACCTGTCTGGGTAAGTTTTTGTTAGTCAGATCGGTCAATGGTTTGGCAATCGTGCTGTAGTCCGGTATGAAGTGTCTTTAGTACCCTGCGGTGCCCAGGAAGGCTAGGACCTGGGTCTTAGTGGTGGGGGTGGGCCAACTGGCGACGGCTTCTATCTTAGCCAGCTCCAGTCGCTGTTTCCCACACCCCACTCTGTGACCCAGGTACTGTACCTCGACCATCCCAAAAGGGCATTTTTCTGGCTTCAGGTTCAGACCGGCGGCCCGAATCTGATCCAGGACCATTCCCACATGAGCTAAGTGTTCCTCCCAGGACTCACTATGAATCGCTATGTCGTCCAGGTATGCGCAAGCAAAACTCTGGAAGCCATCCAGGAGCCTATCCACCAAGCGCTGGAATGTAGCGGGGGCATTCTTCATACCGAACGGCATTACCTTAAAATGGTATAAGCCGAACGGGGTGACGAATGCCGACTTGGGGATAGCCTCCTGGGCCAGGGGAATTTGCCAATAACCTTTTCAGAGGTCAATGGTGGTTAGATAATTTCCCCTGGCTATTCGATTAACTAGCTCGTCTACTCTGGGCATAGGGTATGCATTTGTCACGGTTTTTTCATTGAGCTTCTGATAATCCACACAAAAGCGGGTAGTCCCATCTTTCTTGGGCACTTGGACCACTAGGGAAGCCCATGGACTATCGGAAGACTCAATGACCCTTAGTTGGAGCATCTCATCGACCTTCTTCATTTCATTCCGAACTGCCTTGGGAATTCGGTAAGAATTAGGGGGGGTTGTCCCGGGGTATCCACCTGGTGGGTGGTCAGGGTAGTGTATCCAGGTTTTTGGGAAAAAGTGGAGCTTTTGGCTTGGAGTAGTTGGTTAAGCTGCTGCCTTTCAGTGGGGCTAAGTCGGTCCCCTATCTTGACCTGGGTTACTATGTCTGAGTGGGGGCTCTGCTCTAGTAAATCTGGGATTGGTAGGCTGTCTGGGTCTTCATGGGGGGGCAGCATACAGCTGTCACATTCTCTGGTCGCTCGAAGTATTCTTTGAGCATATTAACGTGGAAGGTCTTTCTAAGATTGTTGTTGTGGCAGCTAGCTATAACGTAAATGGTGTCTCCCCTCTTTTCTACTACTTGGTTTCTACTACTTGGTAACCGGTTTAAGTACTAATACCTTTTGACCTATGGTAAAAATCCTTTTCCGCGCCCCCGATCATACCACACTTTCTGCCTCCTCTGTGCCGACTGAAGGTTAGCCTGAACGGATTTGGCTAATTGCTCCATTTGGTCCCAGAGTTCCAGCACGTATGGTACAATGGGGACACCGTCTCCATCTCTCCCTCCCAGTGCTCTCGGATTAGGTTTAGGGGTGCCCGTACCTTGCGTCCGAAGAGCAGCTCGAAGGGAGTGAACCCTGTCATTTCCTGGGGCACCTCCCGATAAGCAAATAGGAGGTGCAGCCAAAAGCGTTCCCAGTCCTTGTACTCCTGGGTTAAAGTCTTGAGCATTTGTTTGAGGGTCCCGTTGAACCTCTCACAAAGCCCATTCGCCAGGGGGTGATAGGGGGAGCTCAGGATAGACTTAATCTTGCAGACCTGCCAGAGCTGCTGCGTTAATTCGGCTGTAAACTGTGTGCCTCGGTCAGACAGGATTTCTTTTGGAAATCCTACCTGAGAGAACACCTGAACCAGCTCATTAGCTACCGTATCTGCTTGGATGTTAGATAGGGCTACAGCTTCTGGGTACCTGGTAGCGTAGTCCACTACGGTAAGAATGTAGCGCTTACCGGAGGGACTAGGAGTAGCCAGTGGCCCTACTAAGTCTATGGCAACCCTGCTGAATGGCTCCTCCACAATGGGCATATTTACCAGGTGTAAAAAGAGGGGGGAAGGGCTGCGCTGGAAAGTTGTAATACAGTATAAACCAGACCAAATGGTCACAATATGATGATAACGGCAAGGATAAGTCTCTAGATACAAAAATATATATATATGAAAAAAGAGTCCTTGGAAATGAAAAAAATACAGTAGAAAATAAAAAGTCTCACTGATATAACTTGGTGGGATATCTATACAGTCCTCAGGAGTTGATCCGTCCGGGTAGTAGGATAATCCGTATATGTGGAGACAAAATAGGAAACACGACAAACTGCCAATAGTGAAGTATTGCGGCTCCAGGGATAAAATGAAGAGTAAAACATAGGATAATACACTCACATTTTCAGGAGCTTGAACCAGCTCTAGACTTTTGGGCGTTTAGCGGTATGATCCCCGCTATCGGATAAACTGGAGGAATCGTCCGTCAATCCAACCTTGGTACTCCGAAATTTATGGGAAACAACGATAGTGCTCTCAGTAGGAAAAGTATATAGAAATGAAATAAAGATAAAATATACTTACAAGTATAGAGCAAGAAATACCGCTCTATTAATACAGCGCTGGTGGAATAATCCTCACCTAGGATTTCTTGACTCAGGATACGAGTTATTGAAGATAAAAGATAAAAAATAAAATAAAATTAAAATGCCAGGAATAATAAAATTGTATATAAGGTAAAATAAAGTAGGAGTTGGTCCTATAAAAAAGGTAACCAAAATCACTTTTATTATTTAAAATACACAATATAAAACCATTAACGCGTTTCACCTAAAAAGGCTTTATCAAAATGGTAGTAAAACAATATACCTGGCAGGATACAATATATATAGGAGAATGTAAATGTTAAGATTGGCGCCAAAAACTGATTAGCCAATCAGAAAACACTTGAATTAAAACATTGTTATAAACTTCATAAGTTAAAGACAAAAGTACATATGAATAGGTATTACTATTACAAACAGGTTGGGACAAATTAATATCTGAAACGAGGCTTATTACATATAATATAAATGAATGAATTATGTCACATGACCGGACTTAAAATTTCTGGGAAATGTAGTATGTGGGCGCGGCGCGCGGTCCAGGGAAAGTAGAAGCCCCTCCCCGTGGAGCTGGGAAGCTAAGCCCCATGGGGCTTGTAGTAATGCCGGTCAGGTGTGTGCACGCAGGAGGGGGCGGAGACCAGGAAACGGCTCGCTTTAGGTATTGACAGCGAGCCGTTCCCACATAGAGATAATACGGATGCCTACAGTACTCAAAATACTTGACGGTGAAAATAGCCGTCGGAATGGATCTTTAGTGAGGAAAAGAGGGATATAGTTATTGCCTCACTAGAGGATAAAATAAACACATGTATATTGAATAATTAATAGTAATTACAACATGAATAAAATAATACTGAAACATTATATGACTAGCTGTTATTAAAAATCTTAAAGTCAATAGGAATAATAATATTAGAACTGTTTAATTTTATAAAAAATTATGCAGATCAAAGTCTGCATTTAGACCATGAGGTGAGAGGGTCTGTAACTTATAGACCCATTCCATTTCAGTTCTTCCTAGGACATTTTTTATATTTTCCCCTCTCCAGGGTAGAGTACATTTTTTTATACCCATACATTTTAACATTTTAGGGTCTTTGTTATGGTTGATAAAATGTTTGGATACTGTGTGATTTAAGTATCCATTTTTAATGTTTCTGCAATGTTCGCTCAACCTAATTTTTAGACACCTTGTGGTCATTCCAACATACTGGAAGCCACATGGGCATTCGAGCAGATAGATTACATTTTTAGTATTACAAGTAATGAACTCTTTGATATTATACACAGTATTAGTCCTATTTGAAGCAAATTGAGTCACCTTAGATGTCAATGTGGAATCTGTGGTTTTGCATACAATGCATGTTTTACATTTGTAGAACCCTTTAGTTTGGGGAAAGAAAGATACAGGATTTTTGTGTGCAATAGTTTTGGTAAAATTTGTAGTTAAAATTGATTTAAAATTCGGAGCTCCTCTAAAAACTATATTTGGTTTATCAGGAATAATTTTGTTAAGTTTGTCGTCTTGTTTCAAAATATGCCAGTGTTTTTTGATCATGTGACATAATTCATTCATATTATATGTAATAAGCCTTGTTTCAGATATTAATTTGTCCCAACCTGTTTGTAATAGTAATACCTATTCATATGTACTTTTGTCTTTAACTTATGAAGTTTATAACAATGTTTTAATTCAAGTGTTTTCTGATTGGCTAATCAGTTTTTGGCGCCAATTGTAACATTTACATTCTCCTATATATATTGTATCCTGCCAGGTATATTGTTTTTTAAATAATAAAAGTGATTTTGGTTACCTTTTTTATAGGACCAACTCCTACTTTATTTTACCTTATATACAATTTTATTATTCCTGGCATTTTTATTTTATTTTTTATCTTTTATCTTCAATAACTCGTATCCTGAGTCAAGAAATCCTAGGTGAGGATTATTCCACCAGCGCTGTATTAATAGAGCAGTATTTCCTGCTCTATACTTGTAAGTATATTTTATCTTTATTTCATTTCTATATACTTTTCCTACTGAGAGCACTATCGTTGTTTCCCATAAATTTCGGAGTACCAAGGTTGGATTGACGGACGATTCCTCCAGTTTATCCGATAGCGGGGATCATACCGCTAAACGCCCAAAAGTCTAGAGCTGGTTCAAGCTCCTGCAAATGTGAGTGTATTATCCTATTTTTTACTCTTCATTTTATCCCTGGAGCCGCAATACTTCACTATTGGCAGTTTGTCGTGTTTCCTATTTTGTCTCCACATATACGGATTATCCTACTACCCGGACAGATCAACTCCTGAGGACTGTATAGATATCCCACCAAGTTATATCAGTGAGACTTTTTATTTTCTACTGTATTTTTTTCATTTCCAAGGACTCTTTTTTCATATATATATATATATATATATTTTTGTATCTAGAGACTTATCCTTGCCGTTATCATCATATTGTGACCATTTGGTCTGGTTTATACTGTATTACAACTTTCCAGCGCAGCCCTTCCCCCCCTCTTTTTATTTCTAGTCTGTTTTATTAGGGTTTTGTGGGATTCCCTAATTAGGGTTGCAGCTTTTTCTGTTATTTAGCGCAGACTCTCCTTCTCGTTTTCTATATTTACCAGGTGTGCCTTAGGGTGGTCGCCTCTCCTCCCCACTCGCTGACACACATCGCAGGTGTTGCAATATGTCCTGACATCAGCGTGTACCCCTGGCCAAAAAAAGGTGTGAGTTATGCGGTGTAGTGTGCGGGTCACAGCTAGGTGACCTGCTAACGGAATGTCGTGTCCTACTTTTAGTATTTCTTGGTGGTATTTGTGGGGCACTACCAGCTGTCGTCTACGCTGTCCCCTTTTCTCAGTCAGGTGATACAGCTTCCCTTTTTCCCATAAAAACGTTTCATTATCCAGCCTGCCTCCTCCGGTCTCTGCCCTTTCTCGGTATCTTTTTGTAAGGTCGGGTCGGCCTTAGACTCAGTCTCAAAAGTTCCTGGGGTGTCCCAGGGGATGGGACCTAAAGGGTCAGTCTAGGTCGGGGTAAGTCTTACCTGTGTCTCCCGCACTGGTGAGTGTTCTCACTGCGTCTGGGCTTGTGCCCGAGTAGTCACCGGATTTGCCTCATTGTTATATGCTGGAGCATAGGCAGAAGTCATGGGGCCCAAATCGTTGGCCATTAGTACTTCTGCAGGCAAATTATCCATTATGCCCATGTTCACGGCCCCTTTCCCCGCTCCCCAATCAAGATGCATTTTAGCGGTAGGAATTTTATACACATCCCCTCCAGCCACTCTAACAGCCACAGTCTGTCCTGATCGCTTGTGCTCCGGCACCAAATGGCTCTGGACCAGCGTAATAGTAGCACCAGTGTCCCTTAGTCCCTTGGTAAGGTGACCCTCGAGCCATACATTCTGCCGATGGTGTTGGCGGTTATCCGAAGCAGCATATACGGGGTCTGCTTCGTGTAGAGGTCCCAAATATTCCTCCATAGGGGTCTCTTGGTTGACACAGAGTGCCCTGGCAAGACGAGATGGACCGGAAGAGGGGTTATAATTCCGAGAGGTCTGATGGGTGTTGAGAGGGCAGCTTGCCAAGAGATGCCCAGGCTGTTTGCATCTGAAGCACGTTGGTCGGGGACGGTCAGAGGAGTTGTTACTGGGTGGTCCTGAGTACCGTATGAGCCCAGCGGGTACCGGGGCTCGGAAGTCGGTGCGGGGAGACATTCGGTAATTGTCCTTATGTTCAACTTGTGCCGCTGTTTGGTAGTTCGTGTAGGCGGGAATCATAATGTTAGTCAGCCAACTTGGCAGCTTCTTCTAGGGTAGCAGGTTGTCTGTCTTGCAGCCATTCCTTTCCCTGTTGCTCTATGCCATTGTAAAAGTGCTCTAACAGGAATAATTGTAAAATTTCCTCAGCGGTCACGGCTTTACTTCCGTTCATCCAGTGGTTTGCTGCCCTTAGCATTCGGTGTTCCCATTCCATGTGAGTGTCATTAGGCTTCTTTTTAGTGCTTCGAAATTGTCGGCGATACGTGTCAGGAGTTACAGCGTATCGCCGCAGGAATGTGTCCTTGACCAGAGTATACTGGGTCACCTCCTCAGAACTCAGGGTCCGGAAGGCTTCTAGTGCTCGCCCTGATAGCTTTCCAGACAATATCGTGGGCCACTCTTTGTTGGGAATCTGGTGCATTGCACATTGTCGTTCAAAGTCCGCCAAGCATTCATCAATCCCTGTCTCATTCTCCAGGAAAGGTCTAAAAGCTGCATAGGGTATCTTTGGCCTCCTGGTGTTCTCTCGTAGGAATTACGGTCGGGGATGCATCGGCGTTGCAGTGCGCGGTCACCAGGCTGAGCTCATGGGCTGTAGCTTTCTGTAAGTCCTCATCTGCTTCTGCCATCAGCTGCTGTACCAGTTCCATAGAGGGGTTCGGCCCATATAGTGAGATCCTTACCCGAACAATCCTGGTCTTTTCGTCACCAGTCGTTGTCGGTGCTTCTGCCATGGTGAAGCTTTGATCCAGTTTGGTCAGCTCTATGATCAGTTCCCTCCTCGGCCGGTTGCTTGCGTTCCCACCTCGGCTTTCGAGTAAGTCCTTTAAGGTAGTGCGTTTCAATTTGTCATAAGCGCTCTCCATCCGTTCGCTGTCTCTCCTAGGAACTCCAGAACGATCCCGCCGCTACCACCAAATGTTACGGTTACCCCCAGGCTAGCTAGAAGCTGGACCACTTGGATAGTCTGGATCCCAAATGCAGAGAGAGAGAGAAGAGCCGCTTCGGTAGTTAATCCATATGAATCCTGTAAATGTAGAGCAATCCCACTAGCTATAGTACAAGTGGTCAACCAATAAAAATACATTGTATCTTTCGAACTTGTCACCGCCCAGCTTGGAGATAATGAATCCAACGGTTGTGACAATGCAATTATCTCCAAGCACCCAAAATACCACGTTTTCTTGCCACATAACAAACAGGTTAAAAATACATAACTTTAACAGTTTTATACATAATTCGTGCATTCTACCATTCATTATGTAGCCCCGGTCTGGGCGAAATAGTTCACCGAAGAGCGCCCAGAACCCACGAATTGTACGCTCAGTTTCCTCATTATAAAGTCCGTTCGTGTCTATGGACCCGGGCTTGAAATGGCGGCCATGTTTTTAAGTGAGTCAATAGGCAGCGGGACCTCGACCGCAAACTCGTGGAACGAGTAACGGCTAGAGGGTTGCACGAATCCCCGCTCTGTTACTGGATGTCTCAGTTGTTCGGGAGATGAACATAGACTGCCGGGAAGGGGTACTTAACCTGTGGTTGACCGCAAAACCCAACGTTCTAATTGAGGCCACACGCCAGACTGTAGGTGGTCCCTGTTCGTGAACCTTTCGGTAGTTCCCGTATCGGGAGATGGGGCACGAACGTGAATGCCCTGGGGCCGTCAATTAGGTTGCGCTTAACCGCAGACCGCAACTCTCTGGGCGATCAATTGGAGACACACTCCACTCGTAGGGTGGTCGGCCGTTCGGCTATTAGTAAGGTGACTGGGGTTAAGTGGCGGCACACGCCAGGAACCGGGTGGTCCGTTGTTCGTATAACAAATGGGTATCCGGTAACTAGTTCGTGAGTTGGGCAAAAAATTATAGTACCGAAGCAAAGCATATGTTGTGCCTAATCATTAAATTCATGAAGCACCAATATCCAAAAAGTAATAATCAATACCTAATAAGGTTTATAGTGATATTGGCGGGCACACAACCCAGTTCGGATAGAGTACATTGAGTTATAGGAAAGAAAAATCATACAGAGACCAAGTTGAATATAAGAATTCACACTACACTTTATTATCCACAAAGGGATCTAAGCAAAGTAAGTTTTGCTCTCATTTAAGAAGTTGCATGCATTTACTTCAAACAGCTTAGTATCTAGATATATCAGCTTAAGTATACATCACCATTAGAGAAGCTTGGTTGTCTCCTTGCCACACATGACTGGGGAGAACTCAGGCAGTCACTCGGAGAGATCCTCTCTTCTGGGAACAGCAGAAACCAGTAACACGCGTCCGCATTACAGGTGGGTAGTTCTCCAAGTGAGCGCAAGATTCCCTTAGTCTTATATACCTGTCTTCAAGGACAGACAGTAGTTCCTTATCAGTGCAGCCCAGCAAAAGACCTTGATACAAGCAGCTGGATGTACCTGGCAGTTGGCCAGACTGTTCAGGACCACCAGAACTTATGCCAAGTCTTGTGCGGTTAATTATCGCTTATCTAAGTAATTGTGGCCTTCAAGCCTGCATCTAGTAATATGTGCTATGTGTGCTTATATGCTTACCGGTGCTATCTTAACTATCTATAAATGTCTGAGTTGCTCAATAGTGATCAATCAATCATACTTAATTAATATGAAATATTATTATCACAGCATAGGAAGTGAACAACATATAACTTGTCTGCAGTGATTTTGCAACAATAGTCCTAGCAAATTAAATTCCCTGGACTTTCGGCCTGGGTTGTCAGGAAGGTCCCGCAAATTGTAATTAATAAAATTACCTAATTATGTAAAATTATTACATAAATATATACGTAGAATTATTATACATATATGTGTATATATAATAAATGTATAGATACATATATATAGTGATATATATGTATATACTTATGTATATAGATATATATTTCATTCTACGTGTATTTTGATATATATATATATGAAAAAAGAAGGAGTAGTTAAGGGCTGCGCTATTTATAGAAGAATAGTTACCATAAGACCTTAACCTATTGGTTAAATTATATAAACAGCCAGTGGTAGAGGTAGAACCTGAGTATAGTAGTCTCTATGCAATAATATAAAAATTAAAAATATAAAAAACAGAGTCCATCCTAATGTTCAGTAAAAATCAAAATAGTAAAAATTTTAAATAAAATCAATAAAAACAGTCTCACTAATATATGGATAGGATGTGTGTACAATCCTCAGGAGTTGATCCGTCCGGGTTGTAGATGATCCGTATATGTGAGGATAAAAAAGCACAGAGAAACTGCCAATAGTGAAATATTGTAGCTCCAAGATAAAAATAGATAAAAAGGAGGATTTTTCACTCACATTTGATGGAGCTAGAGCCAGCTCTGGGATGAAGGGCACTTAGTGGTATAATCCCCACTATAGGATATACTGGAGAGGTAGGTCTGTCCGTCTGACTTGGGTTCCGTCGTTTATAACAAGGTATAAGAAACAGCAAATAGTGCTCTCAGTAAGAACAATAAAATAAATAAAATAAAAATAAATAAAAGATTATTTGGGTTTCCATGGTAATGCATCCTATGCAACAGGAGGTGATCACTTCCATGTTGAGGTCAATCTCACTTTCAATCAGGAAGCATGCTGGATCAGCAGTTTGGCACTAATTGAAATCCATAGGTGGGGATAATTCCACCAGCGCTGTGAAAATAGAGCAGTAATCTCTGCTCTACTCTTGTGAGTATATTTTATTTATTTTATTGTTCTTACGGAGAGCACTATTTGCTGTTTCTTATACCTTGTTATAAACGACGGAACCCAAGCTGGACGGACGGACGGACGGACCTACCCCTCCAGTATATCCTATAGTGGGGATTATACCACTAAGTGCCCTTCATCACAGAGCTGGCTCTAGCTCCATCAAATGTGAGTGAAAAATCCTCCTTTTTATCTATTTTTATCTTGGAGCTACAATATTTCACCATTGGCAGTTTCTCTGTGCTTTTTTATCTTCACATATACGGATCATCTACAACCCGGACGGATCAACTCCTGAGGATTGTACACACATCCTATCCACGCGTTCTAGTTCATACGTACTGACCATCTGGACCCGACACGCTCACAGGGCATTCCAGTTACAGTCAGCCTTACAATTCTACTTCATTATCCCTCATGTTTTCATCCCATGGTATGTACTCTCTCTCACTAACTAACCTTCCCTCTTAGTTAGCAGTGGCTGGCTGTCAGGTTCACAGGTGTCCACTAGTTATCCTTCCCCCTGGCTTCTTCGCCTTAGGTTAGTGGTCCCGAGAGGCCAACACCATTCCTCATACTTGGAGGTACTACGCCCCTCGGGCCTAATCATAGTTAGTCGCCTCGCATTGTGGCATAGAGAGGGCCTCACCTGTCACTCCCATTCTATCTTATGTTTAACTGTCACAGAGAGGCCGACACCCCACCACAACGTTCAGTGGCCACGGTATCCCCTCGCGCCAACGCATAGATAGAGCCTCTCAAGCAGCTTGGCAATTAGCAGGGCCTCACCTGTCACCAACCTAGAGTAATCGTTTAGCCGCATTGTGGCACTAGCCACTAACCATACGTTGACTCATACTATCGCTTAATAATCACGTCTACATCAATTATACAAGGCAATGCAGGTTAAAGCATTAGCAATCTATTAAAGACAGGATAAACCAGAATTCCCACTTGTTTCATATCAGACAACGAGGCATCACTCTGCCTTCAATATGAACAAACAAATACAATTCAAATCCTTAACAGCTAATAGGGGCTTTTCTAGGCACGCCTGACATTCGCAAGGTTCTCCATGCGCATTCAATCATTTGTTACGCTATTTAATATTACATACATCTCACTATGTTATTTATGTTCAAGAAGTCCATCAGGATTGACTTTCGGTCCTGCTATCTGTTTCTATCCTAGAAGTTACACCTATAGGCATCTTATAATACAGATATTTACGATCCCAAGTCTATCAAGTAAACGATTATAGGTTACACGATTATATTACACGACATATTATCTTTAAGCTTAAACCACAATCAAAGCTCCTTTTCAGGTTCCTCTCTTAAGAACACATTTTCCCAACTGTTAGTCACGGTCTTTCATTTTATTCTTTGGTTCGCATCACGTCAGATAGTTTTGTCAGATGCCTTTTTTCAGTCCTTTTTCTCTGTGATTCTATCCAGTTATTCACACATGTAAGGATGTGTTAACGCTCATCCACAAGAAACAAGCCGGCCATGGGTCCCCCACAGCATCCCCCACCCTGGCCACTCCTAAAGTCCTGAGGTCAGGCCTTGCTTAAACGTAACTGTTGAGCTTAAAGAACATTCAGTCCAGAGATCCACTGCAGTTCAAAAAGGTCTAATCACGCCTTAAGTTAGAGTTTTTAAGCAGGTAGATTTGTCTACTAACACTGAGCAAACTTACTCTAAAGCTTACGATATGAGTAAGTATTGTGTGTGATTCAAGATAATAAATGCGTTCCAATTATAAATGGTTGCTTGCACAAATTTTGCCACATCTCTTTGAAATCAGCCTACAATACAATTAAAACTATACCTACAGGAATTATTATTTTTTTTTGTCATTTATAGTGATGTACCGAACTGTTCGCTGGCGAATAGTTCCCGGCGAACATAGCGTGTTCGCGTTCGCCACGCGAACACATGCGCAGTTCGATCCGCCCCCTATTCGTATAAAGGGTGCATAAGAGAAACCCTCATTCAGACCCAGGGGGGAGAGAGTTTTCAATTTATAAATCCAAAAGCTCTCCCTTTGAAGTAGCCTTTTATCCAGGTCGCCTCCTCCTGGGCCAAGTGTGACTTTTTCAATGCCCAATCTGAACCACCATGATTAAATTTTAAATGTCTAGAGACTGGGGTATCAATCAGTCTTTTAGGATTGACCGAATTTACATGTTCCCTTATCCTGAATTTGAACTTACGTGAGGACGGTAATATTTGGAATATAGCATACTGGACCCTTTCCTATTTAGTCCATCTAATTTTTGAATAAAGCTGTTATATAGGAAGGGTGATCAGACTATATAATGCCATACATTGGATTTCATATTTATATATACCTACCTTGCAGCTGGCATAAGGAATATTAGTTTTGAGTGTATTACACTTTATAGGAATCTCTTAGGCTCCAGCCTAACATATGATAACAAGTTTATGTCTTATACTACTGTACTATACATTATTTCCAGGCTATACAGATAGTCTAGGATTGACCTTTTTTCCAAAGACCGTCTGGATTTCTTTTCTCTTATCATAGTAGTTATATCTGGGGTTAAGCCCCATTGAGACCCCTGGAGTCTCCTCACGGTACGTTAGACGGTGGTGTGTGTTTGTTTCTCCCCCTGTTCTCTCCTGTGGGGAGTATACAGATCCACACAATCTGTCTAAATTAGTTATTTGTTCTTTGTCTAGAACATCAGTCTGTTTTTTTCTTCTTTTCTGTGTAATGTAATTGCAGTTGCCTGCCTGCCAGCTTCTGTGTCAGGCTCACAGTGGATACTGTGCCCACTTGCCCAGTGCCACCACTCATATCTGGTGTCACAATAGCTTAAGCTTGCATTTAAAAACAAAAAAATTTTTTTCACTGTACTAGATTGAATAGCAGTTAGTTGTCTGCAAGCGTCTGGGTGTCAGCCAACCTCTGCCAGTCCACTTTGCCACTCATATCTGGTGTGACAATAGCGTGCCTTTAAAAAATAAAAAAAGTTTTTCACTGTAAGCTAATAGCAGTCAGTGTCCTTCAAGCTGGTGTGTCAGGCCTTCAGCGTGTACTCTGCCAACCTCTGCAAGTGCACTTTGCCACTCATATCTGGTGTCACTATAGCGTGCATTTAAAAAGAAAAAAGTTTTTCCACTGTTATAGATTGAATAGCAGTTAGTTGTCTTCAAGCGGGTGTCAGGCCTACAGCGTGTACTCTGCCAACCAGTGCACATTGCCACTCATATCTGGTCTCACAGTAGCTTGCACTCATAGTACAAGTAATCCACAAAAAAAATGACAGGGAGAGACAGGCCACCCCGCAGGGGCCATCGTGGTCATGGTGCTGTGATTCCCTTTGGCCCTAGAATAATGCCCAGTTTTCAGAGGCCACGTACCCTGAACTTGAAAAGTTCTGTGGCTAACACAGGACACCCAATCTTCTACAGCTTCCGCTCGGAGCCTTGACGCACCATCCTCCTCCAGCTTAGCTTCGGGCACCTCTCAAGATACCACTCACCCGCCTGCCGCCACCACCAACACTAGCACCACAGCTGCTTCACTTGGTATGTCAGAGGAGTTATTTACACATCCGTTTGAAGAAATGAGTGATGTGCAACCATTATTGCCAGAGGATGTAGATAACAGGGATATGTCTCAGGCAGGCAGCATTACACACATGGACGTACGGTGTGATGATGATGATGTTGTACCCGCTGCTGCTTCCTTTGCTGAGTTGTCAGATACAAGTGAAGCGGTTGATGATGACGATGCGTCCATGGATGTCACGTGGGTGCCCGCTCGGCAAGAAGAAGAACAGGGCGAAAGTTCAGATGGGGAGACAGAGAGGAGGAGGAGGAGACTAGTTGGAAGCAGGGGGAGGTCGTCGCAAGGAGCTAGTGGCACAGTCAGACAGCATGCATTGGCACCCGGGGTCAGCCCGACAGCACCCCAATCAACGCATGCTGTGTCCACCACCAGAATGCAGTCATTGCAGAGCTCAGCAGTGTGGCATTTTTTGTGTGTCTGCCTCTGACAACAGCGATGCCATTTGTAACCTGTGCCCAAAGAAACTGAGTTGTGGGAAGTCCAACACCCACCTAGGTACAACTGCTATGCGTAGGCAAATGATCGCATATCACAAACACCTATGGCATCAACACATGAGTACAAGCAGCACACAAACTCAAAGCCGCCATCCTCCTCCTGGTCCAGCATCTTCAGCCATGTCAACCACTGCTGTCCTCCTTGCCCCCTCTCAACCATCCGCCACTCCCTCTCGCCTTGAGCAGTTCCCGCTCATCTGCCCACAGTCAGATGTCTCTCAAGTACATGTTTGAGCGTAAGAAGTCAATGTCAGAAAGTCACCCCCTTGCCCAGCGTCTGACAGCTTGCTTGTCCGAACTATTAGCCCGCCAGCTTTTACCACACAAGCTGGTGGAGTCTGAGGTGTTCAAAGAATTGTAGCTATTGGGACACCACAGTGGAAGGTACCCGTCCAAAATTTCTTTTCCTAAAAGGCAATCCCCAACCTGTACTCGATTGTGCAAAAGGAAGTAATGGCATGTCTGACACACAGTGTTGGGGCAAGGGTCCATTTGACCACTGATACTTGGTCTGCAAAGCATGGTCAGGGCAGGTATATCACCTACACTGCGCATTGGGAAAACCTGCTAACGGCTGCCAGGCATGGAATGCGTGGCTCTGCAGAGGAGTTGGTGACACCGCCACGACTTGCAGGCAGGCCTGCTGCCACCTCCTCTACTCCTCCTACTCCATCCTCTTCCATAACCTCCTCGGCTGAGTCCTCTTCTGCTGCTGCATCTTGCTCCACATAAACGGCACCCCCCCAGCTCCCCAGGTACTATTCCACATCCCGGATACGGCAGTGTCACGCCGTCTTGGGTTTGACTTGCTTGAAAGCAGAGAGTCACACCGGACAAGCACTCCTGTCCACCCTGAACGCACAGGTGGAAAAGTGGCTGACTCCGCAGCAACTGGATATCGGCAAAGTGGTTTGTGACAACGGAACAAATTTGTTGGCGGCATTTAAGTTGGGCAAGTTGACACATGTGCCGTGCATGGCACATGTGTGTAATCTGATCGTACAACGCTTTGTGCATAAGTACACAGGCTTACAGGACGTCCTGAAGCAGGCCAGGAAGGTATGTGGCCATTTCAGGCATTCCTACACGGCCATGGCGCACTTTGCAGATATCCAGCGGCGAAACATGCCAGTGAGGCGCTTGATTTGCGACAGCCCGACACGTTGGAATTCAACACTCCTAATGTTCGACCGCCTGCTCCAACAAGAAAAAGCCGTTAATGAATATTTGTATGACCGGGGTGCCTCTTGGGAGCTGGGAATTTTTTTGCCACGTTACTGGACGCTCATGCGCATGCGTCCTTTTGAGGAGGTGACAAACCTAGTCAGTCGCACCGAAGGCACCATCAGCGACATCATACTATTTGTTTTCTTCCCGGAGCATGCCCTGCGAAGAGTGCTGGATCAGGCCGTAGATGAGCATGAAGAGGAAGAGTTGTGGTCACCATCACCACCAGAAACAGCCTTATCAGCATCGCTTGCTGGTCCTGCGGCAACGCTGGAATAGGATTGTGAGGAAGAGGAGTCAGAGGAGGAATGTGGCTTTGAGGAGGAGGAGGAAGACCAACCACAACAGGCATCCCAGGGTGCTCGTTGTCACCTATCTGGTACCCTTGGTGTTGTACGTGGCTGGGGGGAAGAACATACCTTCATTGAGATCATTGAGGAGGAGGAATGGGAAATGAGTAGCTCGGCATCCAACCTTGTGCAAATGGGGTCTTTCATGCTGTCGTGCCTGTTGAGGGACCCTCGTATAAAAAGGCTGAAGGAGAACGACCTGTACTGGGTGTCCACGCTACTAGACCCCCGGTATAAGCAGAAAGTAGCGGAAATGTTACCGAATTACAACAAGTCGGAAAGGATGCAGCATTTGCAAAATAAATTTAAAAGTATGCTTTACACAGCGTATAAGGGTGATGTCACAGCACAACGTGAATCTAACAGGGGAAGAGGTGAAAGTCATCCTCCCACGACCACGCCGGCAAGGACAGGACGCTTTAAAGACGTGTTGTTGATGGAGGACATGCAGAGCTTTTTAAGTCCTACGCATCGCCACAGCCCTTCGGTATCCACCCTCAGAGAACGACTCGACCGACAGGTAGCAGACTACCTCGCCTTAACTGCAGATATCGACACTCTAAGGAGCGATGAACCCCTTGACTACTGGGTGTGCAGGCTTGACCAGTGGCCTGAGCTATCCCAATTTGCGATAGAACTTCTGGCCTGCCCCGCTTCAAGTGTCCTGTCAGAAAGGACCTTCAGTGCAGCAGGAGGTATTGTCACTGAGAAGAGAAGTTGCCTAGGTCAAAAAAGTCTAGATTACCTCACCTTTATTAAGATGAATGAGGGATGGATCCCGAAGGGACTGACAGTGGGCGATACATTCGACTAAAAAAGGCCTGATGAGATGAGCTGCCTTGGGCTAAAAATGGTCCACACGCTGCTGTATTTTAGCTCTGAATGCCGGTTGACTTGCGTGACTTATCCGCCACCAACTAGGGTTCAAGCTGCAATGTTTTAGGGCACTTTCTGCCTGGGAAACAAACATCAATTTTTATGGCCGCTGCTACATCAGCGGCTGCCACAATACCTAATTTTTCAGGCATGTGGACATGCCTAATTTTTCGTCCCTCTGGTGCTGCACTGTGGCTTCAAAAAACAAACAAAAAAAAGGCACATAACAGGGATTAAACTGATAGGAATAGTACTACTTAACACACCACTCCTATCTGGTGGCACATTAGATTGCACGCGCAGTGCCCCAAATTTGAAGTAGGAGGACCGACCAAGCATCTTTTTCCATCTCCGGGTTCCTAAAATCGATGCCATATACACGTCCCCTGATAGGGCGCCAGCTCATTATTCTCTTGGGCGCCAGCTTGTTATTCTCTTTTTCACTTCACTAGGGACACTTCACTGCACTATGGGCACTTAGACCCACTCTTTGTCTTGCACACTGTTATTCCTAGCCAGCATCTGTGATGGGAAATCAGGCAGTCATCTAAACGTTTAGATTGAGCTTTAACTTAGAACACCCTTGAAGGTGTTTAAGGAGATTAGGGCTAGTTTAGAGGATTCTTCTTAGACCTCTCTGGGTCTTTATAGCCCTTCTACCTAGCCAGCATTTCTGGAAACTAGCTAAAAGAAAGGGTGTCTGTGATACATTTAACGTTATATCACCTTATTTACACTTTATCACTCCGGTCTCCATACTCTCTGCCTATACCCATCTATTTAGAGGGAATTTCCTTGCCCCTGACAATATTATACATTTAATGTGGATAAGTGCAAGATAATGCATCTTGGACGTAAAAACCCAAGGGTAGAGTACAGAATATTTGATAGAGTCCTAACCTCAACATCTGAGGAAAGGGATTTAGGGGTGATTATTTCTGATGACTTAAAGGTAGGCAGACAATGTAATAGAGCAGCAGGAAATGCTAGCAGAATGCTTGGTTGTATAGGGAGAGGTATTAGCAGTAGAAAGAGGGAAGTGCTCATGCCATTGTACAGAACACTGGTGAGACCTCACTTGGAGTACTGTACACAGTACTGGAGACCCTATCTTCAGAAGGATATTGATACCTTAGAGAGAGTTCCAAGAAGGGCTACTAAACTGGTTCATGGATTGCAGGATAAAACTTACCAGGAAAGGTTAAAGGATCTTAACATGTATAGCTTGGAGGAAAGACGAGACAGGGGGGATATGATAGAAACATTTAAATACATAAAGGGAATCAACACAGTAAAGGAGGAGACTATATTTAAAAGAAGAAAAACTACCACAACAAGAGGACATAGTCTTAAATTAGAGGGACAAAGGTTTAAAAATAATATCAGGAAGTATTACTTTACTGAGAGGGTTGTGGATGCATGGAATAGCCTTCCAGCTGAAGTGGTAGAGGTTAACACAGTAAAGGAGTTTAAGCATGCGTGGGATAGGCATAAGGCTATCCTAACTATAAGATAAGGCCAGGGACTAATGAAAGTATTTAGAAAACTGGGCAGACTAGATGGGCCGAATGGTTCTTATCTGCCGTCACATTCTATGTTTCTATGTAATAGTTGTGACAAAATGGCTTTTGTCACTGGGTCTGCATGTGACAAACTGCCCTACCCCCCTATCTCTTGGAGGAGCTGGATTGCTAGCCTCTTACCCTGGGATGCTGGCCCGTTAAGTCATGGGGTCTTAAGGCACTTGGGACAGAGCCCTCTGTCTCTGGATCACATAATTCGCCTTACTTGCTTGGATTGTACATTTCCCCTGTTACACTCGTATGTGGGTTCGTGCAGTTTAACTTCCATTACAGCTGGTGAACTTAAACTTTACTCAACGTTATTGAGAACTGTGTTCGTGGGATCTGAGCGCTATTCGCCTATAATATGCGCTCAGATCCAAGCTATCTGGGGGTGTGTGGAACATGGGGGACTTCGTTCAGCGAAACATGAGTTATTGATTTTAATACAGTTTTGTTAAAAGGTAAAAAGCACATGTTTCTCTCTGCCCGGAGATAATTAGGTTCTCTGCAACCACTTAAGTTAATTATCTCCAGGATAGAGAGGAGGGGTAAGTTAATTATCTCCAGGATACAGAGGAGGGGTTACACTCTTCCTGTGGGTGTGTATAAGAATTGTACTGTATACTGATTGGTTCTGCATATTTTGTTACAGTCTTCCACAAGGTCCCATGTGGGAGTTCCCTTGCTGGGAGACCATCATAAAAGGGCTGATTTTGGCCATCAATAAACACATTCGTTTTACCCCTTCATGAAGTCTCGACTCATGTTTGGGGGATTGGAGAACTACACTCTGGGGATTGCTATAATCACTATACTCCCCAGGGTATAATCGCTGAGCTCTGCTAAGAGCTTGTTCCTGTTCCAGCTCTCTGGATTTCGGAGAAGTCCACCTACTGGAAGCTGGACCCTGGTCTTGGGTCCAGAGTGGGTGGAGTCAGCGAGACCCCAACCAAGCTGCGGCGGTTCGTGGGGTCTGCAGTGGTTATGGTGTCAGGCAGAGGGCTTGGAGACCTCGGAAAGCACTAGGAGCATCAGTCAGCGGAGGGTACCCGGTCGGGGTGCCAGCGGTTCCGTTACAATAGTATTACCATTATTACACAATTAGGTCTCTGAGGACAGGTGTCAATCCATATCTGCCAAGTGACCCTATGTAGGGGGAAAAGTCTCTATTCTGCTCTGTGTCAGTGTGTATCATGGTCTCTGAGGACAGGTGTCAATCCATATCTGCCAAGTGACCCTATGTAGGGGGAAAAGTCTCTATTCTGCTCTGTGTCAGTGTGTATCATGGTCTCTGAGGACAGGTGTCAATCCATATCTGCCAAGTGACCCTATGTAGGGGGAAAAGTCTCTATTCTGCTCTGTGTCAGTGTGTATCAGGGTCTCTGAGGACGACGAACAGTCTCTATTCTGCTCTTTGTCAGTGTGTATCAGGGTCTCTGAGGACAGTTGTCAATCCATATGTCAAGGTGTCAATCCATATCCATTGTGATTTAGGAATGTTAGGTGATTTATGCCCTTCATGGATTAAAACCAGACTCTGCATTAACTGTGTAATTTTCCATGAGAGTTTTGCCATGGATCCCCCTCCGGCATGCCACAGTCAAGGTGTTAGTCCCCTTGAAACTACTTTTCCATCACTATTGTGGCCAGAAAGAGTCCCTGTGGGTTTTAAAATAGCCTGCCCATTGAAGTCTATGGCAGTTCGCCCGGTTCGCCAACGTTTGCGGAAGTTCCAGTTCGCTGTTCGCGAACCGAAAATGTTGTGTTTGCGACACCACTAGTCATTTAATTCTTTATTTTTTCTGTGCACAAGATAATACAGAGGTTCACTATGCCACAACAGCATAAGCAAACAGTGATAACAATGTAGAGCATATAAAGTGGCACATTTTTAAGTATAGTAATAAACAAGCTCAATTACAGGCTTAACAATGTTTTACTGCATTGTAGTGTAGTATGTAAGTAGCTTGGCGGTGCGTTGCTAAATACTACTGCAGTGAATTGGGTGCTGGGACTTACTCGTCTGTGTGGGAGCTAAGACGTGTGATTTGAAGCAACGTAACAACATGTATTTACATGTAATTAGTGAGTGAGTGAATAACTAGCTGAGCTGGTAGGTTAACACAGTATACCCCCACGACTTTGTTCCTTTAATCTTATTTGCAGTATAGAGATTACCCCTGCTTGTGGGTGAGTGAAGGCTGTCTATGTGTTATGCATTGCAGCCCTGTGGTCCGTACATAGTGGTGTGTGAGGACATATATATATGAAATGCATTCAACAAGTAGATTTGTGATGTAATTCCAGTAAAATAAAAGTTTAGCAGGCTAAGATTGCCACAAGGCATATGTATGTACATGTGTTTGTAGTATCAGTTAGTTAGTTACACGTAGCTAAGATACTGTCATCACTGTACTGAGCATGTGCAGGAATGTAGGAACTGGAATTACGCGTCCCACTCCTTTGTTTCAGATGAGCCACATGGTTAGACCGGATGGATGAGTTTAGACTCTATTCATTGAATAGGTTAAAGGTATGTGTGGGCGTAGTTAATTGTGGGAGGAGCTACAGTGCTATATAAGGAATGTACTCTATGTATTCAGTGCTCAGATCTTTGCTGTTTTTGGTGACATTAGTCCCTCTGAGTCCCGATCGGTGAACCGAATAAAGAATCTCTTCCTTCCTGAAGAAACCTGTGTCCATCTCTCTGTGCTTGGCTTCCGTCAGTTTCTCCGGTATCATTTGGTGCACTGGCCGGGAAACTCATTGTTCAACGGTAGCTGAGAAGCAGAGGCGTGAGACGGTCTATCTTTGCCCAAGTTCTCTACGGCTGCACCCCTGAACTTCTGCGTGGACCTCCCTTCGTCTCGGCGCCACTGGTCTGTTGTCCAGGAGATCATCGGCCTTTACGTAGTAAGTGCTGGGGTGTCCCCGTCGATGAGTGTGAACTCAGGTTCAGGAAAGAGGAGGTAAGACGACCGCTGTTTTAGACGGCGGACCCACTAGGGGTATACCGATTGTGCGGTAGGCCCATAAGGGGTTTGAATTGTGTACGGAATCTGCCCCCTCCAGTGGAGGGAAGGAGCGAAGGCGCACCGCTCAATTGAACGCTCTTTAGTAAGACCGTTTAATTTAGTTTGGAGTCAGGCGGGGTTCTGTGTAAATAGCCCTAGCCGGACACCGGTGTCTTGTCTAGACTAGCGTTCTAGGGTGTACATTTTGTTCGCTAGGTCGGAGGGACCGGGAGACTAAGCGGCGTCTGTGTAAATTCGGTCCGCTAGCTCTCAACCTATCTTGGCTAAGTGGGAAGGCGTGTAAATTTGGAACCCACTAGACTTTTGATAGAGTAGATAGACTAAGAGGGTTCTGTTGTAAATTCCGCCCTCTAGTTCGCTATATGTGGTGCTTGGGCAGTGTGGCTAACCAAAACGGATGTAGATGGTTTTAGGTAGTCCATCAAGGTCAATAGATTAGTTGGGAATTGTATATGTGTTAAAGATTGTTTTAGTAGCGTGTATATCTTGTTAGATAGCATGAGCTCTGCCGTCTAGTGAGAGTGTTAATAGTGTGTAGCTGTATTATAGTGCACGGTACCATAACCCTGTATATTTACTGACACTGTATATAAATACTAATGATTGTCGTCTATTGCATGTCTAACACCATAACCACTATTAATTGTACTGTGACCTTAAATTGTTCTTTGACCTATGCTAACCGTACTGTAACGGCTGTTTGTAAAGACGATGTTACTGGGGTATGTTATAGACGGGTAATTCATATATAGGGAATTATAGCGTGGGTGACTGTATAGTTTCGCCAAAGGGCATAGTATCTATTATTTAGTGACTGGTGTAACAGCTGTGTGTGTACGGGAATTCCTTGAGTGTTTTTTATTGTGTGTGTAACGGACCGTTTCACTTACAAGAGGATAAAACCCAGTTTAGGCGATAATCCCCTTTCCAGAGGCACAGGCAGCTACTGCAAACACCATTCTCCCGACTGGAACCACACGAACACTGGAACAGCTGAACAAGAAAAGCAGACATCGGCTTACACTCTTGGCAGTCAGCATACAATCCCATTCCCCCAAAGACCGAGACGACACATCGCTTTGAGGGTTAAGCAAGAACTCTAGACTGGGACACCCAGTCTGGCTTTTATTACAAACAAGTACATACAGGACACTCCCAGGGGGAGGATGAATTTAACCAATCACATGGATGTACCTCCCACACATTTCCTCCCCTTAGATTAGCACTTAACATAATTATACCGTACACCCTTTTCCCCAATTCCTGGATGTACCCCAAATACACATGCTACACCTCCAAAACAGGTATCCCCTGATAGCCCTTATTCAGGGGGACAACATATTCAAGAATCAGGTCATTCGGATGAATGGTTCGGGAGATATGAGGTTCCAAAGATTTGACCGACCGCATGGGTAAAGTATCCGAAAACAGTTCCATGCATTTTGGCCCTGCGGTCGGTCACAAACAAGGGAATGAAAACAGACGAATTGCCTGTGTTATAGAGCCTGGAGAGGGTTTCAATGAATTCCCTTGTTTGTGGGGTTCTTTCTACCGAACGGCTGGTCATTCGGTAGTTTCCATACGAATTTCTGGGAGTATGGAGGTCTCAGCGGTGTTTGCCTAGTCAAGTGTCCGATTTCAGTTCCAGACACTCGACGGCAAAACACCGCTGTTCGGTAGTTTAAGATGGCCGCCGCCACGTGTTTGTTTCCCGAATGGCGGCCACCCAGAGGACAAAGAATACATTACATGGATTGCCAATTACCTGTTTGCAACATTGTTGCAAACGGTAATTGGAGGCACACTTATTCCTGGGTGGTCTGGTTGTTCGGTAGTTTCACTCAATATAATGAATGGAGTGATTCTAGCGAACAATCAGAGGAATGCTGCATACATATCACCCAGGTTAAACTTAACACATGAATACATATACAATATACAGGCAGTACAATAGAATATGCTTCACAGTCTTAAAGGGACAGTAGTCCCAAAATGTCCATCGCTGATTTTAAAGGGCCAGTAGCAGCAATACAAATTATTACATGCCCAAATATAGTTTTTAAAGTGCAGCATGTCCAGGGGCCATAGTCAGCGGGCAGGAGGCTAGCAACCAGGCCTCTCCAGTTCACAGTGGCGAAGCTGGTTTCGCCACATTTCTCCCCTTTGCCAATTAGACTAACAGGGTACCTGACTTTCTGCCGGTCAGTGCCCTGGTTAGTCCAGCAACCCACCCACAAAACAGAAATAACAGAGCAGCCCACCCACACTAACCGGTTACTACATCTGGGTGAGGAAGAATTTTGTCCAGGTTCTGGTGTTTCACCGCTGCTGGGTGGGAGACTGGTAGGCTGCCTTGGTGGGTTGCTGAGGGGGCAGAGACCAGCGGTACTCTGTCCGGTTGCCAGCACTACCACGGGAGTAGTCTGGTGGGCGCCTGGTTGCTGGAGACTGACTGTCTCCCCTTTAGGTGCACAGCTCGACTGCCGGAGGGGGAGACCGACTGTCTCCCCTTTGGATCCATCACCCTGAGGCTGGGGAACAGGACCGACCGTCCCTATCCCTTGTGCTGTGAGTGCAGAGACTACAGTCCCATCTGCACAGT
This sequence comes from Pelobates fuscus, assembly GCF_036172605.1. NCBI lineage: Eukaryota > Metazoa > Chordata > Amphibia > Anura > Pelobatidae > Pelobates > Pelobates fuscus. Next base: position 275,646,806 of record NC_086318.1, on the reverse strand, counting down.
TGTGGGGCTTAACATCTCCCCTTGGTGGGTTAGGCTGCCGTGGGAGAGAGGGTATAACAAGCTCCTCTCTCTGGACGGTGAACTGCTGCTGGGGAGAGGGGTTAGCAGGCTCCTCTCCCTGCCACTCTCTCTGCTGGGGAAAAGGGAGACCAGCTGTTTCCCCTTTCATTCCCTTGTCCTGCGGTTGGGGTGCGAGACTGACTGTCTCTGCTCCCTGCAGGACACACTGCCGCTGGGGAGGAAGGACGGCACCTTCAGCTCCCTGGGGTACACACTGCCGCTGGGGAGGGAGGACGCTGCTCTCCTCTCCCTTCACTTCACACTGCCTTCCTGGCACATCACTTTGCTGCTGGGGGGCAGGAACAACAACCTCTGCCCCCTGCAACTCAGCCTGCCGCTGGGGAGGATAGACGACACCATCAGCTCCCGGAGACACACACTGCCGCTGGGGAGGGAGGACGCTGCTCTCCTCTCCCTTTACTTCACACTGCCTTCCTGGCATATCACTTTGCTGCTGGGGGGCAGGAACAACAACCTCTGCCCCCTGTAACTCAGCCTGCCGCTGGGGAGGATGGACGACACCATCAGCTCCCGGAGACACACACTGCCGCTGGGGAGGGAGGACGCTGCTCTCCTCTCCCTTTACTTCACACTGCCTTCCTGGCATATCACTTTTCTGCTGGGGGGCAGGAACAACAACCTCTGCCCCCTGTAACTCAGCCTGCCACTGGGGAGGAAGGACAACACCTTCATCTCCCTGGGATACAATCTGCTGCTGGGGAGGAAGGACGGCACCTTCAGCTCCCTGGGATACACACTGCCGCTGGGGATCCTCGCAGGACCAGTCTAGGAGGTCCGCTACCTCGGGTCCCGCTGGTTGCTGTTGGGGAAGAGGGCCGGTTGTCTCTTCCCGGGCCTCATTGATGAGTCGCAGGTAATCCCACTCCAGGTTCCATTCCTGGGTGACCAAATACCGTAGGTCTGCCTCGAGGTCAATAGCGCTAGGGAGACCCAGCATGTCTTCTCGGTCGTAACACAGGTCCCAAAAACGAGAGTCGGTAGCTGTCCCAAAGTCCTCATCGTCGATATTGTCCCAAAATAGGCCAGGGCCAGCGTAATCTCCGCCTTCTGGGAACTCATACTCTGCCATCTCGGGGACACACTGAGCTGCGTACCACTGTATCGCCTGGTATGCGTCGTCGAGCACCAGTTCTCCATATACTAAGATCTCGAGTCTAGTCACCCACGCTTCTTCGGTCTTTTTCCTCAGGAGGGGCATCCGCTCTGCCATTCGAGCCAGGATTCGCTGCCTTCTGCTGCGGCGCCGATCCCCTCTTGAATACTGTACTTCCTCTAGGGCTTCGTCCCACAATCTGGCTCTGGCAGTCTCTCTGTACATCAACATGTCCTCTTCTGACACTGCTCCAGACCTCCGGAATACGGAACCATACAATCTATCCTGCAACTTCTCCTCCATTTTCTGAGTTCCTTTGTAGATAGGGTCGCTGTACGGATACTAGCGTTGCCCTCAATTTGTAATCCAGAAATAGTGTTGTCTGTATCTGTCCCTCTGGTTGTAGGAACGATCCCACCGCTGCCACCAATTGTAACGGACCGTTTCACTTACAAGAGGATAAAACCCAGTTTAGGCGATAATCCCCTTTCCAGAGGCACAGGCAGCTACTGCAAACACCATTCTCCCGACTGGAACCACACGAACACTGGAACAGCTGAACAAGAAAAGCAGACATCGGCTTACACTCTTGGCAGTCAGCATACAATCCCATTCCCCCAAAGACCGAGACGACACATCGCTTTGAGGGTTAAGCAAGAACTCTAGACTGGGACACCCAGTCTGGCTTTTATTACAAACAAGTACATACAGGACACTCCCAGGGGGAGGATGAATTTAACCAATCACATGAATGTACCTCCCACACATTTCCTCCCCTTAGATTAGCACTTAACATAATTATACCGTACACCCTTTTCCCCAATTCCTGGATGTACCCCAAATACACATGCTACACCTCCAAAACAGGTATCCCCTGATAGCCCTTATTCAGGGGGACAACATATCCAAGAATCAGGTCATTCGGATGAATGGTTCGGGAGATATGAGGTTCCAAAGATTTGACCGACCGCATGGGTAAAGTATCCGAAAACAGTTCCATGCATTTTGGCCCTGCGGTCGGTCACAAACAAGGGAATGAAAACAGACGAATTGCCTGTGTTATAGAGCCTGGAGAGGGTTTCAATGAATTCCCTTGTTTGTGGGGTTCTTTCTACCGAACGGCTGGTCATTCGGTAGTTTCCATACGAATTTCTGGGAGTATGGAGGTCTCAGCGGTGTTTGCCTAGTCAAGTGTCCGATTTCAGTTCCAGACACTCGACGGCAAAACACCGCTGTTTTGGTAGTTTAAGATGGCCGCCGCCACGTGTTTGTTTCCCGAATGGCGGCCACCCAGAGGACAAAGAATACATTACATGGATTGCCAATTACCTGTTTGCAACATTGTTGCAAACGGTAATTGGAGGCACACTTATTCCTGGGTGGTCTGGTTGTTCGGTAGTTTCACTCAATATAATGAATGGAGTGATTCTAGCGAACAATCAGAGGAATGCTGCATACATATCACCCAGGTTAAACTTAACACATGAATACATATACAATATACAGGCAGTACAATAGAATATGCTTCACAGTCTTAAAGGGACAGTAGTCCCAAAATGTCCATCGCTGATTTTAAAGGGCCAGTAGCAGCAATATAAATTATTACATGCCCAAATATAGTTTTTAAAGTGCAGCATGTCCAGGGGCCATAGTCAGCGGGCAGGAGGCTAGCAACCAGGCCTCTCCAGTTCACAGTGGCGAAGCTGGTTTCGCCACAGTGTGCGTTTCACTTAGTAACTGTACCACGTGGTGCTGTTGCCGAGGGAACGGGTGTGACCGTTGAATAGAGTGCGTGTATAGTATTCGTTGGAAACGACGCTCAATTGCCAAGTATGGGCGCGTCGGACTCAACGATTTTGGATCCCTTAGGATGCATCATAAAGAATTTTAAAAAGGGATTTACAAAATGTGATTTTGGGGTTAAAATGTCTTCTGTACGTTTGATTACATTATGTACTAGGGAATGGCCTACTTTGGTTGCCGCATGGCCTGAACTTTACGGACAGTTTATATACATTGATTGTTGGAGGGAGGCCGTAAACGCCAAGATGGATCCGAGTATGCCACAAGGAGCAATGTCGCCTCATGGTGGCCAGGACTCGTTTGTCCACTAGGGCCATGATTACGCCCATTTTGGACATGCCCCCTGAGTCCGAGACCCCTATTCCTCCCCCTTACTCCTCCTCCACAGGAAGAGGAAGTGATACAGGAAGCACTACACCCCTTTCCCCGTTGTCCCCATCTACTTCCTCCTCTAGTTCAGAGTCCATCCCCCTCATTACTAAACCTCCCCTTCCGGTACCAACCCCCGTTAAATCCACATATCCTGATTTGGCGCCATATCAAGCTTCCGGTCAGGCTTCCTCTAGCCCGGCCCGGAATATTTTATTCACCGACCTTCCTCACAATAAAGCTTCCCCATCCCCATGCCTTACTACCCCTCGACTGGAACCCCTAACCAACGCCCCTCAACGAAGCCCTATACTAACCCGACAACTGACCGGTACCCAAAAGCCTAAACATTATCAAATGCCACTTCGTTTGGCTCCCGGCTCAGCACACCTTAATGATGAAGGTCAATTAGTATATGCTGACCCAGTCTTCGTATATGTCCCGTTCACAACTACCGATCTCTTGAATTGGAAAACCCATAATTCCTCGTACACTGACAAACCTCAAGCCATGACCGACCTGTTCACCTCGATAGTCCAGACGCACAATCCAACTTGGGCTGATTGCCAGCAATTATTAATGACATTATTTAACAATGAGGAGAGGACTAGGATAAACCAAGCGGCCATTAAAGCGCTGGAAGAAGAAGCCCGTACATTAAATCAAGCTAATCCAGCAGCATGGGCCACAGCCCATTATCCTAACGCTGATCCTGAATGGAATGTTAATGGCGCAGATATGGTTCATTTAAACGCCTACAGAGACGCTATTATTGCTGGCATGAAAGCTGGAGGAAAGAAGGCGATTAATATGTCTAAGATGGCTGAGGTGTTACAGAAAAGTGATGAACCGCCCAGTGTCTTTTATGACCGATTATTGGAGGCATACCGCTTGTATACCCCCTTTAATCCGGAAGCCCCTGAGAATTCCCGAATGGTAAACTCTGCCTTTGTCAGCCAAGCCTACGGAGATATTAAGCGCAAGCTACAAAAGTTAGAAGGGTTCGTAGGAATGTCCATCACCCAACTAATGGAGGTAGCTAATAAAGTTTACATGAATAGGGAATCAGAGAATAAGAAAGAGGAAGAGCGCAAGATGCGTAAAAAGGCGGACATGCTAGCGGTAGCGATCGCAGGCGTAGACAGACGGGGACCAGATAGAGGCGACAGTAAGTGGAATAGGGAACCCCTGAGTAGGAATCAGTGTGCACACTGTAGAGAAGAAGGGCATTGGAGAAGCGAGTGTCCAAAAAGGGAGCAGTATGAGAGAGACCAACCCAGGGCAGGATATGGAAACTTTAGAGGTAGAGCGAGAGGTAGACGAGGTCCCGGAGGGAGTAATGGTAATAGAAGAAGTGTAAGAGAAGATAGATATTATCCCGCAGCGCAGAGATCCCGCGATAGAGAAGATAGGGACTTTGTAGGATTGGCTGACACGGTCATGGATGACTATTGATACCGACCGGGCTCCATCCCCCTTGGCCGAGCGGAGCCTATAGTCGAAGTATCAATAGGGGGAAAAAGGAGTGCATTCATGATTGATACTGGTGCTGAACATTCGGTGGTGACTGATCTAGTTGCTCCTCCATCTGGAAGAACTATCACCGTAATAGGAGCAACTGGAAGGAGTGCTGCAAAACCGGTTCTTAAAAGTCGACAATGTACATTGGGAGGCCACGTAGTGAAACATCAATTCCTTTATATGCCTGAATGCCCAGTCCAATTGTTGGGACGTGATTTGCTATCAAAACTACGAGCGCAGATAACGTTCCTACCAAATGGAACAACATCCTTAAAGTTTAATGGACCTTCAGGTATTATGACATTATCAGTACCAAAGGAAGAAGAGTGGCGACTTTATACAGCGTTGACTAGCCAAAACCCTAAGAGTGATGAATCCTTATTCAACATACCAGGAGTTTGGGCAGAGAACAACCCACCAGGCCCGCAATATTCCACCCATTCGAATTGAACTAAAACTTGGGGTTTATCCAGTGAGCCTACGGCAATATCATATTCCGCAGAAGGCTAAGAAGAATATTCAATCGTATCTGGATAGGTTCATACGGTATGGTATCCTACAATTCTGTACTTCCCCCTGGAACACCCCATTGCTGCCTGTTCAGAAGCCCGGTACAGATGAGTATCGCCGTGTGCAGGACTTGAGAGCAGTCAATGATGCGGTCGTAAGTATACACCCAGTTGTGCCCAATCCGCATAACCTGCTTGCTTTAATTCCGGGCGGGGCTACCTATTTTACAGTCTTAGACCTCAAAGATGCCTTCTTTTGCCTCCGAATTGCTGCAGAAAGCCAATGTATCTTCGCATTTCAATGGGAAAATGCTGTAACGGGCTCGAAACGCCAGATGACTTGGACAAGACTGCCCCAAGGGTTTAAAAATTCACCTACCCTTTTTGGTTCAGCTTTAAATCAAGACTTACTGGATTTCAAGTCCATCCCAGGAGAGTGTGTACTATTACAATATGTAGATGATTTGTTGATAGCCGCAGTTACAAGAGAAATATGTCAGCAAGCAACATACGATCTACTACACATTCCCTGGAAGGCAGGATACAAGGTGTCTAGGAAGAAGGCTCAGTTGTGTCTGCCAACTGTCAAATATCTGGGATTCCATATCTCTGAAGGTCAAAGAATAATGGGGCCAGAGAGAAAAGAAGCTGTGTGCCAAATACCAATACCCAAGAATAGAAGACAAGTGCGAGAGTTCTTGGGGGCAGCAGGCTTCTGTAGGATATGGATTCCCAGTTATGCGATATTGGCGAAACCTCTGTATGCAGCTATCAAGGGTACAGAACACGACCCCTTCCTATGGACCCCAGAACAACAAAAGGCATTTGAAGATGTGAAGAAGGCTTTGATGAGTGCCCCGGCATTAGGTCTACCTGAGCACACACGACCATTCTACTTATATGTACACGAGCAAAGAAGAATGGCTGTGGGAGTATTGACACAGTACTTGGGATCATGGCAAAGACCTGTTGCCTATTTGTCTAAGCAATTGGATGCAGTGGCCAGTGGTCTTCCACCTTGTCTAAGAGTCGTAGCTGCAGCCGCCCTGCTAGTAACTGAAGCCGATAAACTCACTCTGGGTCAAGAACTTTATGTGCGAGTCCCGCACGCAGTACAGACGTTGCTAGATTACAAAGGCAATCATTGGTTCAGTAACAGCCGCATGACTAAGTATCAAGCAATGTTGTGTGAAAACCCAAGAGTGCATTTAGAGACTGTCAATACCTTAAATCCAGCTACCCTTTTGCCGCAACCTACTGAAAGTCAACACAATTGTTTGGAGGTGATGGATGAAGTATTTTCAAGTAGACCAGATATTCGTGATTTTCCCATCCAGAACCCTGATGTCCAATATTATACAGACGGCAGTAGTTATGTGAAAGAAGGGATTCGCTATGCAGGATATGCAGTAACAACGATAGACAAGGTGAAGCTCGGCCACTGTCAAAAGGAACATCAGCACAGAAGGCAGAATTGATAGCACTAACACGAGCGTTACAATTGGCTGAAGGTTTAAGAGTGAACATCTACACGGACTCCAAGTATGCGTTTTTAACCACTCATGCCCACGGAACTTTGTATAAAGAAAGAGGACTATTGAATTCAGAGGGCAAAGAAATCAAGTACGCAGCTGAAATACTACAACTATTGGAAGCAGTATGGGAACCAAAAGAAGTTGGTATTATACATTGTCGAGTGCATCTGAGAGGCGATGGTGATGTAACCAAAGGAAATCGGATGGCAGATAATGCAGCTAAGCGTGCCGCTGAATCAGGAAGACAGGAATATGTGGAACATATAGCTGCTCTTATACCGACTCCACTGTCTCAATGGACTCCAGTTTATACAGCTCAAGAAGAAGAGTGGTTGAAGACTGAACCTGGAAAGTACCTGGAGAACAAATGGTATCAGTTAGAAGATGGGAGAATAGTTATTCCAGCATCACTAGCGGTAGAAATTGTCCAAAATTATCACAATGGGACACATTATGGAAGAGATAGTACAGAAGAATCTCTCAGAAAGCATTTCTACATACCAAGATTGTCCAACTTAACTCAAGCCATTGTACGAAGATGTGTAACATGTGCTAAAAATAATGCAAGGCAAGGACCAGTAAAGCCACCAGTAGTTCAGTATATGGGGGGACTCCCTATGTCCGATCTACAAATTGACTATACAGTTATGCCTAAATCTGGTGGACATCGCTACTTACTAGTAGTTGTGTGCACCTATTCAGGCTGGGTAGAAGCATGTCCTACTCGTACAGAGAAAGCAGGAGAAGTTGTGCGATTCCTGCTACGAGAAATAATACCCCGATATGGACTACCCTGCTCTATAGGATCGGATAATGGTCCAGCCTTTGTTCACCAGTGCCTACAACAACTGACTCATATGCTTGGTATGAAGTGGAGACTTCATACAGCATATATACCTCAGAGTTCTGGTAAAGTAGAAAGAATGAATAGAACTATTAAGAATCAGTTGGCAAAGATGTGTCAAGAAACTCAACTTAAGTGGAATGTGCTTTTGCCCATAGCTCTGTTGCGTATTCGAAGTACACCTACCAGAAGGATGGGTCTCTCTCCTTTTGAAATCATGTATGGGCGTCCATCTCCCGTACTTGGTAACTTAAGGGGGGATTTGAGTCAGTTGGGAGAAGGAATTACCCGGCAGCAGGTTGTAGAGTTGGGTAAAACTATGGAGGAGGTACAGAAATGGGTACAAGATAGATTACCTGTGAATATTTATCCCCCTGTTCATAGTTACCATCCAGGAGACCAAGTGTGGATTAAAGAGTGGAATAATATACCGTTAGGGCCTAAGTGGAGGGGTCCTTATGTTGTTCTTTTGTCTACCCCTACAGCAATAAAAGTGGCCGAAGTGACTCCGTGGATTCATCACTCCAGGGTTAAACCAGCAGCAGTAGATTCTTGGCAAGCTACAACAGATCCAGAGAATCCCTGCAAGATCCGGTTAAAGCGCACGACTCAGTCGGAGTAACGAGGAAACCTTGTGGATTACAATTATTGTTGTTTCAGAGATTGGTAAGTGAGTGTTTAGACGGCCATAATAACGCCTGTCCGCTCACCAACCTTTTATTAAAAGCCAGGAAAGTCTCGAAGAGACCCCTGTGAAGACGAGAAGAACTCATGGGCAGGGACAGAGGGAATGATGGAGGGAGGAGGCTGGACGGGGACGGGATAATAAAGGGACCCGTCTGCTCCAAGGACAGGATATAGGGGCATATACACAGAGGTGGTGGTGTAGTAGATTCTTTTATGCAAACCAATAAGTTTGAATGACTATCTGTTCCTGTCCAAATTAAAAAAATAATAATAAAGTTGCGTGCACGCAGAAGTAAATTCACACTGAGACACAAGGTTCAAGTTAATGAAAGAACTTCAGAAAATGTAATGGCATCTGTTAAAAAGTGGGTCTGCCCCTTATAAAGGCATAATTACACCACTAAAGAATTCAAGATAACAACAAGTAAACATAATTAATTGGTTTATGTGTTAAGTGGTTAGTTAAATGCCCTCCCTACTGGGTGTACCATCTTATGTCATTACTGTCGTCATGAAGTTCTCCTCCGGATTCCAGCACCATCTTGTCAGCACGAGATGTTTACTCGATGGGAGGGGTGCTTTGGCAGTCATTTTGAGTAGTTGGCACTGTTAGTTTCAAGGTTAGTTCTCAGGCTTTTAGTGAATGCACATTTCATTAGGACCAAAGCATGTGGCCTTGCTTCTACAATGTTTAATTCAACAGGAACGTATTGTTCCGTTGATGCTCATTTCTTTCTATTAAAGTATTTCTCTTAAAGGAATATTATGGAATTAATAATTCTACAACAGCCCCCCCTTGAAATTTTAGTCACTAAAAGATAAACTCTATTTGTTAATACCAGAAGACTTGTTAGCCCAAGACACAGAAACCCCATGGCCGCTAGCTTGTTGTTATTGCAAAGTGCGTGTCTAGCCCTATCTGACCCTAAATGGCTGCAGCTCATCCGTCAGTACGGCTCTCGAACACTTCACTCCATGGGTATCCCGCAGTGGCTAGTCCGCTACATCTCCTCACGGTAGGCTAACCCATACAAACGGACGCTGTCCCTGAGCTGGTTCCCTTCCTAAAACTTCAGCACTTTATCATCATAAGGGAGAGTTTGTAGCGGAATTCAGGGTGACGTGAGATCTTGATCATCGATTGCCAAATGAGTGAAAGTTGGCGTTGCTTGGTCTGCTGTCTTCTGGAAGAATTTTCTAAAGCATGGGAGGACACAACAAACGAGAAGAGCGAGAACGAAAAAGAAAATTAGTAGAGCCATACCAATATGAATCAAAGCTTTTTGCCAACCAGACATCCAACCAAACCACCTTTCCCAGGGATCTGTTACTCCAGAATTCCTTTTTAACTCTTCTGAGAGTTTATTTAGTTTCTCTATGGCCATAGTGACTTTACCATTTGGACCTGTGTTTTCTGGAATGTAAGTGCAACAAGTCATGGTGTCAGGTAGTATTTTACATACACCCCCCTTTTCAGCTAGAATCATGTCTAAGGCCATTCTATTTTGGAAGGTCATCTGGGATGTGGTCTGTAACTGTTCAGCCAAGCCCTGGAGGGCATCCCTGGTATAGTTGACAAACCGCTGTTGGTTGTAATACATGTAATTAATCCAATTTAGATTTTTATTGGCAGTGACTATGGTAAAGAGTGATTCAAACCCCGCAGCAACTTCGTCTCTGGCTTTTAATTCACTAGGTACCCCCCTAGGCACCCCGACGGCATCTATGTAAATGTGGGGGTCAAAACTGCCTTTTGCTGGGGTTTCGCGCTTGACTCTGGCTGGTGTATGTGGAGGTTCATGTATGTCAGGGTGATTATCAGAAATGATATGAATGGGCATGATTCTCCCCACCATTCGGTTTCTAGTCTGGATCTTAACTGTAAATCCCCACATAACCAGTAAATATCCCCTAATGACCTGGTATGGTGTTGTAGTAAGTAAATAGGAACAGTTCTGTAGGTGGCACAATAACCTTTGGAAAAGTTACCCATGAACTTACCAATCCCGTCATAGTTAACATAAGTGTAATTACCTTTGTAAATCGTGATTCCATCTGGGGGTTTGACATTTCCAACTAAGAGGGGGTACTCTGTTGACCATGCTTTGAAGAGGGACCTGTTGAAATCATAGTGGTAGGCAAAAAGACTTAGGAAGCAATTCTCTATCTCCAAAGGTAGAGTTAGAGGAACGGTGCCGAGGTGAGGTCGGGCACCACCACACACATAGCATGCGGTTCTATTATGTTTGTTGGCATTATATTTCATCCACTCTAACCACAGGTTGATATCATTAAATCCAGTTTCAGCGCCCATGGTATCTTCGAAAGTGGGGTTAGCAATGGCCATCATGTCCTTAAAAGACTGGATATGTGGTTTCAGTGGATTCGGGACCATATGAATAGCCCCTTGCCACTCTGGAGAGTGGCACATATCTTTAAGATAGAAATTACCTAATTTGTTATAGGAACCCTTTTTCCAATACATTCCCATTACATATTGGTCCGCATCTTTTGGGCCAGGATGCTCGATATTTAACATTAATTTCATGGGTGTACCTCCTCCAGGCTTTCTTAAGGTCATTCTTTGAAGGAGGGATCTACCATGGTCATCTACTTTAGATAAGGCACTTTTGGGTTTGTAACCCCAGGCAGGCCCAGCATTCCACCCTGCAGCCCCCCAATGGTTACAGTTATGCCCCCATTGCTTGTCAACTACACAAACATAGGGGTCTTTGGCATGTGGTATATCTTTATAAATGGTTTGGATCTGTGACCTGGGAAATGGGCAATCTACAATGTCACAGTAATCAAAGGTAAATGTTGCTACGCGGGTACATGATGAATTATACCAGAAGGTGTACCCACTAGCATCTTTAGTAATGGCCACTTGTTGGGCCTTAAAAAGACTAATCAAGGGGATGATGTACCAGAGGTACATGTTTGTGCGGAGTCTGCTTCCTCTGGGGCAGGAACTTTCTTGCGGGGGCGTGGATCCAGTGGGGTCTTCCAGCCAGCTTGACGGAGGTGGAAGTGATCAGGAGAACTTGGAATGGTCCGTCAAATCTTGGTTCCAGGGTATGGTTTCGCACAAATTTCTTGACTAGGACCCAATCACCGGGGAGCAGACTGTGGTTGCCTGTGTCAGAATCAGGATCTGGAATTGAAGAGAAAACTTGGGCATGGATTTTGTTTAAAGCACCTGCAAGTTCGGTTACATAATCTACCAAAACATCAGTTTGAAGTTGTAATTGTTGGGGAAAGTAGCAACCTAGCCTGGGTGCAGTCCCGAATAGAATCTCATATGGGGATAATGAGAGCTTTCCTCTGGGTGTATGTCTGACACTGAATAAAGCTATTGACAAGCTTTCTGGCCAGGGCATCTTGGTTATTTGTGACATTTTTAACATTCTAGCTTTTAGGGTACCATTCATACGCTCCACTTTGCCACTACTTTGCGGGTGATATGGTGTGTGGAAAGCAAGGGTCACTCCTAAAGCAGCCCAGATTTCCATTTTTGTATTTCCTCAGGGGTAACTGCAGCCTGTTGTTCCCATAGGATTCTTAAATCGGTTGGAAGAGTCTGCAAGGTGAATATGGGAGTTTCTTCGTGTCCGGACACTCTTTTGTCCACTTCCTGTGGTTCTCTTGCAGCTTGTTTTGCAGCTTGATCAGCCAGATGGTTGCCCCTTGCTTCATCCGAGTCCAATTTCCCATGTGCCTTTATCTTCAAAATGGCCACTTCTTCTGGGAGTAGGAGGGTATCCATCAGTTCCTTGATTGCAGAACTGTGCTTGACTGGTGTACCGGCAGTGGTAAGAAATCCTCTTGTTTTCCAAATTAGCCCGAAGTCATGAGCCACGCCCAGTGCATATCTTGAATCTGTGTAGATATTGGCGCGCTTTCCTTCAGAGATCTTGCATGCTGAAGTTAAGGCTTGTAGTTCAGCTTCTTGCGCAGACTTTGACGACGGTAAAGATGTTGTGGTGACGGCATATCCTGTGTGGTATTTTCCTTCTTCATAAGCATACCTTGAGCCATCCACAAACAGGGTGAAATCAGGATCTACTAGTGGATCCTCATGCACGGTCGGTAGATGCGTTTTTTCCATTTTCATCTGTTCAAAACAGTCATGGGGTGTTTCTGGATCATAGTCGTGCTTTATGAACAGAACTTCAAATTCTTCTTCCAGAAAGTAGCGTGGCCATGCCTTTACATGTTCAGGTTAAGTTGATGGATATTTGACAACGCCTATTTCCTGGAGCTGCGATTCGTCCATGGTGGCCCATAGCTTTGCCATAGGCCCAAGATCACCCCATGACTTGGTCTTTGACTTGGTTACAGGAACATGTGGAATGGCTGTGTCCCAATGATGATACAGGTGTTCAAGTCCAAGTGGTAATTGGACTAAAACCATACTGTTGCTTTCAGTATCGCAGTAGAAAATCCTGTAGAGTGAGCTTGACCTCAATCAATTGATAAAGTTCATCTTCATAATGAGGGTCAGGGTTAATGGTTGGTTTGTACCCCATGGTGCAAAAAGCATATTCTGGTCCATCACAGAGTGGTAAATTGAGGTGCATTTTCCTAGTGGTGTGGCCATAAAGTAGGACATAGGATTCATCCATGATAAACCCATAGCAGCTACCCCCCTCAGGGAGTGGAAGGAGAGTGGACGGATTCAGAACCTGACATCTTTGGAGGGTAACATTGTCAGGTAACAGGAGGTTACATTGGAGACGTAGATGTCTGGCAGTAGTGACATGTTTGATTTGGACCTGGTTAATGATGGCAGAAATGTAATGAGGTGCCAGAACAGTCAGAGGGTGGCCAAGAACCAGGTCCGCAGTGTTGTTGATGAGCTCTTGTGCAGCAAAAACAGCCCGAAGGCAAGATGGGGTTCCTCTTGCCACAATGTCCAGTTGGCAAGAGAAAAATCCAAGTGGCCTTTGACGTGCACCAGGACCATGTGCTTGGGTGAGAACTCCTGTAGCGTGGCCTTGTCTTTCAGACACAAATAATTTAAAAGGTTTGTTGTAGTCTGGTAGGCCCAGGGCAGGGGCAGAGGCAATTGCACGTTGAAGAATATAGAAGTTGTCATATGCTTCTGATGACAGACAGAACGAGTCTGATTTGAGAGCATCATACAAGGGTTGCATGAGCAGAGAGGCCTCAGGGATCCATGCCCTGCAATATGAAATGAGGCCTAGGAAGGCATGAAGGGATTTTGTTGTCCTTGGAGGTGGAATGGCCAAAACTGCTCTGACACGATCACGGGTGAGATGTCTGGTGCCATGGGACAGACAATGGCCTAGGAAAATTACAGTAGTTTGACAAAATTGTAGCTTAACAAGAGATGCTTTACACCCTTGGTCTGCAAGATAACAAAGAAGATTCGGAGAACAATTTTCTGTTGTGGGGGCATCATCTCCACAAAGGAGTAGATCATCCACGTATTGGAGTAGGACAACCTCAGGGTGGTCAGCTTGCCAAGGGTCAAGGATGGAAGTCATAGCTTTTGCAAACTGGCTTGGTGAATTTTGTGCCCCCTGGGGCATGACAGTCCATGTGTACTGTTGTTTTTCATGAGTGAAGGCAAACAGGTACTGACAGATGGGGTCCAGGGGAACACTGAAAAATGCATTAGCTAAGTCAATCACTGTGAAGTATTTGGCAGAGGGTGGAACACCAGAGAGAAGCGTGTGTGGATTGGGCACAATTGGGGTATCCAAGACTGTGGCCTCATTCACTGCTCGAAGATCCTGAACCATTCTGTACTTCTCGGGTTCACCCTTGGGTGTCTTTTTCTTCACAGGAAATAATGGGGTATTACATGGTGATTCGCACTTGACAAGAGCCCCTTTCTCTAGTAGTGCTTGTACTTGTTTTGTGATGGCTGCAGCTTGTGCAGGTTTTAACGGATATTGAGATTTCCTTGGTAACTTTGCTCCTGGAATTAGTTTTACCATTACAGGTGGGACCTTGAGATGGCCTATATCCTCTGGACCTGAAGACCACAGTTCCTTGGGGACACCTCTCATCAGGGATTCTGGAAAATTCTCTCTCAGTGTCTTTGCATCCCCATAGGGTTTTTCTAAATGAAGCATCAATGGCAGGGAGCATAAGGCTGAGGTGTCTGAATCAGACAGAGGAGAAGATAGTTCCACCTTGCCGTCTGGTGTGAAGGTGATAGATGCCTGTAGGCGGGAGAGAACATCAGCACCTAACAGGTTGATGGGGCATGTGGAAGACACCACAAATCGGGCAAGCAAACTGGGACAGTTGCCAACCCGTAAAGGAGTAGTTAAAGGACTTTGTCTCGGGTGGCCATCTACGCCAACACAGGAGACATCAATATTGGCTGCACCTGTGTCAACAAGGAATGTTGTAGGGTGACTGTAACGGACCGTTTCACTTACAAGAGGATAAAACCCAGTTTAGGCGATATCCCCTTTTCCATAGACCAGCAGCTACTGCAATCACCAATTCTCCCGAACTCCAAACTGTACGAATCTTCCAACTCCTGAACTGGAAACACACGAACTCTGGAATCAGCTGAACAGGAAAAGCATACCATCCGCTTACACTCCTGGCAGTCAGCATACAATCCAATTCCCCCAAAGAACGAGACAACACATCGCTTTGAGGGTTAAGCAGGAACTCAGGTCTGGAACACCCAGCCTGGTTTTTATTACGGTTGTGCACATACAGGACACACCCAGGGGGAGGCATAAAACAACCAATCAAGCAACAGTACAACCCACACATCCCCTTCCCTCAGATAAGTAATTAACATAATTATTACATACAGTAAAAATACAGTTTCCACACATACTCTGTAACTTTAAAACCATACATCACACTCACATAAAAATACATACCCACTATCAATCCATTCAGGGGAACAACATATTAAAAATTGGCATGAATCAGACCAGGGGTTCAAAAGTTAGTAAAAGTATCTTTTGTTCCCCCTGGCTGGTAGTATTTTAATCTGACTCAAACAGTAAAAGTAAAAACATCCCCACAATGCATCCTGGTTTCCTCCCTTCTGCCCTGGAGATAATTGGAGAAGTAATCCAATTATCTCCCAGGTCAAAGACAAAACTCCATTACACATGTGGGGACCTAAATACAGGATTATGTTTTAAAATATATAAAGTTACTTTTTATACATTAAACACAGACATGTAACATATCCCCAGATAGCTCAGGTCTGCGTGCACATTATTAGGTGAATGGCACGCAGACCACACAAATACAGTTTAATTGCCATGGAGCCAAAGTCTTTCCCATAGTCTTTCATTATATGAATAGGCTCCATGGCATAGCTATCTGGGGGTATCACTGCTCACACAGGGCAAGTACCGAATGGCCCCACTGTGTTTAAAGGGCCAGAGTGACATGCACTCTGTTAGGGCCGAATACGTTTTGTAAAAGGGCCCAATCTCCCAGGGCCATAGTCCAAAGGCAAGAGGCGGGCAAGCAGCCCCCTCCAAGGACACATGGCGAGGTCGGTTTCGCCACAGTGACCTTCAATGGGTAAAGTTACAGTGGCTAGTGGCCCCCCTTGTTCCCCTGAAGACACTGCCATAACAGGGGTTAATGACACAGGCTTGCCGGTTTCCTAATCTTCTTGAGCTGAGTCAGGTGGGGGAGGTTTTAAAGCCTTTGTTTTAGGTGCAGGCTTGGCCGCCTCCTCATCTGTATATGGTTTTCGGTATTTCCTGGACTCCGGGCATTCACTCCTGAAATGGCCCTTTTCCCCACAATTAAAACAGAATCCGTCTTCGGGCTTGGTGCCTTTTGGGACAGGGCGTGACACCATAATAGGAGCTGAACTGGACTTTCTAGGATTCTGTGCTGATTCTAGTCCCTGGCCACTAAGAGTAATTTATCCAGAGGAACCACTCTATATTCAGGGCGTGCAGCAATAATACCCTTGCGTATAGAGTCTTTGATGCCTAGGACAAAGGCACCAGAAAGCATTTGTGAATGGATTTTGTTAGTGAGATCAAATCCCAGATCTGAGAACACTTGAAAAAGCCTAGCATGAAACCTCTCCACAGATTCACCTTTTTCCTGAACAACATCATTAAGGCCAGCTGCTTGGTCTGCGAGCTTATCTTTAGCCCAGGCCTTCAACTGGTTACAGAACTCAATCCCTGATGTATAGTCAGTATCACTGACAAGCCAGTTTGTGCAGAGGTGGCGGGCAATGCTAGGCCAATAAGCATCTCCAGCTTTAATGGCACAGATACTTAATAAATCACGCCATGCGGCGGAATAGGTATTTTGAATTTGAACTACCCCTCTATAGAAGGGCATGGGTTGCTTTTCTGGGTCCGGGAGTGATTTCATTAGGGCGCTGGCTTGGGTTGGATTGAAGGAGACATGCTTGATAGGGGCCTTCTCTCCCTGACTCCGGCGACCAAAAGGGTCATTGATGGACCAACGGGGCAGGTGGGGCGATGCTTCTCTGGAGTCCGGTGGGACTTGGTAACCATGAGAGCTAACTTCGTCATATTCATCTTCATATGTTACTTGGACTCCTGCAGGATTTGGAGCTGCCTGAGGTGTCAGGACCGGGGGTTGAGTGGGCACTCCGGCTGCCGGAGCTATCAGTGGGTTATTAGCTTGTGGCACAAAATAATTTGGAAGGACCGGCATTAGGGGTACTGGATCACTGGAGGCCGCCATATTGGAGGCGTGGAAGGAAGTGGCATTTGGGTTAAGGGAAGAAGTGGCGGCCATGTTGGAGGTGGGCACTACTTGAACCGGCTGGGGCAGGGTAGGCGTGATCGGGGTTGGGGGTGTGGCAAAGGAAGGTACGTAGGGATGGACTGTATAAGGTGGAGCTGCGGGATAAGGGTAGGGGAATGGCCAAACCGTTTGGGTAGGAGCCAGGGCGGAACATGGGTAGGGCGAAGGAGATGGGTAGGGATTAGGAAAGGAGGAAGGATATGCAGGAAATAGGTATGATGGTGGGGAGATGGAGGACTGAGTAACGGGTGGAGAAGGAGGGACGGGAGGAGTGGGAGGAGGAGAAGGTGGAGTAGGAGGGACGGGGGAAGTAGGAGGAGGAGAAGGTGAAGTAGGAGGGACGGGGGAAGTAGGAGGTGAAACAGCCGAAGGGGAGGGATTAGTGGGAGGAGCAAGGGGAGGTGGGCAGGTAGGGGAACAAGCAAGTGATGTGGCAATGGGGATCGGCCGTGAGGGAGGAAGAGCGGACGGGAAAAATGGGTTAGAGAGGGAAGGTGGTGCAGGGGTGGATGAGGGTGATGAGATTTGTAGGACTGATGGGGGGGGGGGAAATAAGGATCCATCAGCATTCAGGACCGGGTAAACAGGGACGGTGGTAGGATGGGGACCATGGTCAGCTGCATTTCGGTCATTGCTGACGGGATGGTGGGAGTGGTCACCTCCTGGGCGCCATGATAGGGCGCTGGCTGCGAGAACTTCCCAGTAACATAATTATTATAATACACAAACAATCTTAAACCTTTGTGATCAATCTCTTCCTCAACCCATCCCTCTTGCTGAATAGCTCTTGCTACTCGGTACCAGGCTTCTGCTGTACGGAGCAAATCATGGTCCGCCAGCTTCCCTTTCCTTTCTGTCAGTAACTTGCGCCAGCTTTCTGGCTGCAATCTGCCGCATGGAGGTACAGCTATTTCACATATTTTAGCAATCCTTTCAACTTTCTTAACCATCTCTTCTCCTTCTCTATCTTCTACCAAATCACATGCTAACCAACCCTTATTGGGTTTATCTAACTTCTGTCCCATCCTCCCTATATAAGGCGTCCCAGATATAGAGAAAGAAAACGGAAAAGAAGGTCTACAGTGCTCGACTGCTACGTAAGAGTGGGTTCCTACGTACGTCTTCCCAAAACGTAGACTAGTCACTAATTCCGCCTACCCGAGGTAGCCGCGGATTGGAGCGTGGCGAGAAGTGTGTGACCAATCACTTCTCTCAACAAAGAGAAATAGGAGGGGAAAGAGTAAGCAATACAGAGAGTAAGATGAGAGTAAGCACAGGAATCTGTGTGACAGACAATTAAGACAACATTTCAAATGAATTACAGTGCATGCATCACAGTTCAAATAAATTCAACAGTAATCCCTTTCCTTTACTCGTGTGGCTGAAGCCACCTCCCTCAACCTCGTAGTGTCCCCGCTCGGGGAATGACTTCTCTAAGTCCCACTACACTGGCGGCGACGGAAAACAGCAAACACCGGCCCGAGTCCCGTACGCCTCCCTAGTTACAGTGGTTCGCAACCACCTCTTCCCTCACTCCCGTAGTGCCCCTGCAGACCCACCCGCAAGTCTCACTACCACGTGGTGATGGAGACAGCAATACCTGCCCGAATCCACACGCCACAAAGAAAAAAACGGAACACTACCAGCATCAGCGCTCGAGGCTGAAGTGTCCCACCCTCTGCAAGCAGAGTAATGTGCACAATGAGGTTAGCTAGACCCTCAAAGTGGCACCAAGGACCCCAAGGAAGCAGTGAGTCTACACAACCTCCACCCAGGTCCTCCTCTTTTCCTATCTGCCAGAGCCATTTGGCACCTAAAAGAGGTAAACAGGCAATTGAGGACCCCCAGGAAGTGGCGAGTGCACGCAAACTTCCACAGATCCCCCCCCCCTTTCCTTCCTGCCAAAGCCACTTGGCACCTAAAAGGGGTAAACAGACATTCATTCTACCCGGGGTCTAAGCTAAGCACAAACCAATGCAAACACACCCAGGCAACAGATAGTCAACATGCAGGTATAAGTGGGTATTAATAACAATTAAAGAACTCTGGGCAAGCTATTACCTGACTTTGATGTCCTCTCGGAAGCAGTCACAGACACTGGGACAGGTCAATCACAGGGGCAGGAACATACCGGCTAGGTGCTGCAGCAATCTCCACCGTGTACTCAGAGGTGATCATACTCTTTTCCTTCCCCCAGGATTCATCCACCCAGCGTCTTCTTGGACGGCTGTCCTAGAAAGGGCATAACCCAGAGCCCCACGTTGCTGGGCGCCAAATTGTAGTAGATTCTTTTATGCAAACCAATAAGTTTGAATGACTATCTGTTCCTGTCCAAATTAAAAAAAAAATAATAAAGTTGCGTGCACGCAGAAGTAAATTCACACTGAGACACAAGGTTCAGGTTAATGAAAGAACTTCAGAAAATGTAATGGCATCTGTTAAAAAGTGGGTGCGCAGACCCTTATAAAGGCATAATTACATCACTAAAGAATTCAAGATAACAACAAGTAAACATAATTAATTGGTTTAGGTGTTAAGTGGTTAGTTAAATGCCCTCCCTACTGGGTGTACCATCTTATGTCATTACTGTCGTCATGAAGTTCTCCTCCGGATTCCAGCACCATCTTGTCAGCACGAGGTGTTTACTCGATGGGAGGGGTGCTTTGGCAGCCATTTTGAGTAGTTGGCACTGTTAGTTTCAAGGTTAGTTCTCAGGCTTTTAGTGAATGCACATTTCATTAGGACCAAAGCATGTGGCCTTGCTTCTACAATGTTTCATTCAACAGGAACGTATTGTTCCGTTGATGCTCATTTCTTTCTATTAAAGCATTTCTCTTAAAGGAATATTATGGAATTAATAATTCTACAACAGCGGCATTAGGTGGAGCTTGTGGTTGGACGCCATCATAGGGTGGAGGCTGAGACACGTTCGTGGCAGAATCAAAGGAACAAACATTTTCATGATAAAGATGGACTTTCTGTCCTGCAATTTCCAACTCTTCTTCCAACCATCCCTCACGTTTAATTCCCTTTGCAACACAATACCAAGCCTTTGCAGCTTTAGTTAATCCATTATCAAGCAACAACCCCTCCTTATCTTTCAGCAATTTCCTCCAGTTCTCTGGTTGTAGCCTGCCACCGGGGGACATGGAAATGCCACAAACCTTGTAAATCTTCTTTGCTTTATGTACGGCATTCTCACCTGCCCTTTCTCGTACAATATCACAAGCTAATTGGCCCTTGGCCGGTTTAGCATGTTCCTGACCCATTTCACAACACACAAAGTAACAATCGAACAGAGACAGGAGTATAGAAACAGGAAAGGAAAACATTGACAGTAACTCCAACAGACACAGATTGGAGCGAAAAGAGCTGTGTGTATCTAACACTGCTCAGGACAGACGGGACAGACGGAACAGAAGAGGAGGAGGAGCGAGAGGAGGAGTGGGGGGAGAAAGTGAAACAAAAATACCAGTAAGCAAACACTTGCAAGAATCACAAATAAAAAAATAAAAAAATATGTGCACATAACCATGAGTCAAGGATGAACCATACAACCCACACAAATGCAATATATATATATAGATACAATCAAACCATCCAAATACAATCAAACCTTTACGTTCCTTACTGCCTTCCTCCCCTCTAAGTTAGAGAGAGAGAACAGAGAGAATGCCAGATAAGCAGGAAGGAGGGGGGAAGAGGGTGGAGGATAGTGAGCACAGTGAACACACAGAGGAGGCGAAAGAGGGAGAGAGAAACACAGAGTAGTTGCTATCTCGGAGATTAACTATGTGAGTGCCGTTAAGGTAACAAGACAGAAGGGCAGAGACTTGTACTTTACATATATTGCAAACGAAGAGACACATAAACAGGTGAAGGCACAATATACAGATATAATTAAATCACAAACTCCTTAAAATACAAAGACAAACCACTCTACACACGCAGATGCAAATACACCACACACAATATAACCCCAACTAAGCAACTTACATAATATAATAAAGATTAACAAAGTATCAAACGTAACAATAATAAAATAGCAATCCCTGTTCCTCTCTGAACAGTATAGCAAAAAACAAATGCGTTCCCCTGCCTCTCTCGGGCGGTTAGCAAATTAGCGGTCCCTGCTCTTCTCTGAACAGTATAGCAAATAACCATAAGCACTTCCCTACCTCTCCTGGGTAGTATAGCAAATCTCAAGTGGTCCCTGCCAGCTAGGCAGTCAAGCAAATAAAATGTAACAATACAATGCAATTAACTTATCTTAAACACTCACACACCCAGGACTCACACTCAGAAGGCTGATAGACAATCAACAGGTTCTTTTAAAGAGACACCGGGCAAGAATTTTTCCTGTCTTTGATGCCGGAAGTGGACACAGAGGCAGACCAGTCACAAAGACAGGAAATACAGGCAAATTGCTAATAAGCAGTTATTACCATATATATTAGGAGGTCATCAGGCTCCCGGGTCCCATCTGTGGAGGTCCACTCCCCGGTCCAGTGTCCGGCCGTCCGTTCAGGCAGAGCCCGATGCCCCACGTTGTTGGGCGCCAAATGTTATGGATCAAACCAAATGTTTGATGATTTGTATATCTGCCCCTGTCCAAATTGTTGAATTATATGTGTGCACGCTTACCAAAGTAATTCACACCAGACACAAGTTTCAGGTTAATGAAGAACTTGAGGAATGTTTATTCTGGGGGCCGGCATGCCCCTTACAAAGTAGAAACACAGCATATGCATAATTATAGATAACAGAGAAGAATACATAAATAATTGGTTAGATGTTAAGCGATTTATTCATTGCACATCCTACTGGGTGGGATGTTGCGGTTATCATGAATTTCTTCCCCAGATTCCAGCACCATCTTGTAACACAACACGAGGTAGAGTTAGTCGATGGGAGGGGGAGCAGGAGCAGTTACTGAACACAGAAATAATAAGCACAGATGCACAGAGTAAATAGACATTTTTCTAAACTATTATTTTGTCCACAACAGATGGGACAGAAGTTGGAGAAACCCATGAAGGGTAGGTTAGCATATGATATAGAGAGAGAAAGAGAGGGCGAAAGGTGGCAGTGCGGAAGCCTAAGAAGGTAGCTAAGGCGCATGCTGCTAAAAGAGAAGAAGGGGTTATTACAAGACAGTAATCTAGTAAAGACATCGGAAGCCTGGTTCAGAGTCGCTAGAGCTATTTACCAAGAGGGGTGGGTAGAAGAAGAAATAGACCTAGGTGGACAGAGAATATAAGTATATCATGAAGGCATGTGTAATGTTGAAAGCACATGCCCAGCCTCCATGACAACTCCCTTACCCCCAGTGTTGACACCCACCACCCCTATAGTTCACACCCAGCTCTATCCCTTCCTTAGAACGAACGGAACTCTCTTTTGTCCCACCCCCCTTATACCCACTCTTTCCGCCCTTGTTATATCCATTCTTCCCGCCCCTGTTATGCCCACTTCTTCTGCCCCTGTTCCCGCCCATGTTATGCCTTCCCCACCCGCCCCTGGTATGCCTGTCTTTACGGAAGGACCCTTCATATCCGTGGGAGACCCACCCCCCGCGCTCACACCCCAGACAGGAGTTCAGGTCCTGCCCACCCCTACTCGACCCCTATGTCCTCTCCCTCCGTCCTTTCCCAACAAAGTGCCACAGGCCCCTAGTTTCTTCGACGCCGTCAGTTCCCATGGGTATCAGCTTCCCCCTGACGGTGGTAGCCTACATGGTGGTGATCCTCTGCATCCTATTGTTGGGAACCCCAGAGTCCACGTCCTACCAAAAGGGGCCCCCTTAATGTACGTCGCGTTCATTCCATCCCAAGCCTCATCCTTGGTGAATATTCTAACAGACCCAGAAAAACAGCCTATGCCCTTTTACTGAAGGGTAGCCCAAATCCAAAAGACCTATTCTGCTGCATGGCATGATATACTTAGTCTCTGCAAGTTAAAAGCAGGAGAAGCATATTGGCCTATTATGGAAAAAAGCCTCTCCAGTGATCGGCTCCCTAGCAATTCCAATTATGTATCAGGCATAGAGTTCTGTGAACAGCTCCGAGATTGGGCCAAAGATAGATTAGCCGATCAGGCTGCCAGTATTCACGGTATTACCCAAGATAAGTCGGAATCTGTGGAGAAATTCCACACCAGACTATCTCAAGTCTTCTATGATCTAGGTTTCATTATGTGCAACAAGGCCCATACCCAAATGTTACCTGCCGCTTTTGTCTCAGGCCTTAAAGAACCCCTTCGA
Organism: Pelobates fuscus; assembly: GCF_036172605.1. Classification (NCBI taxonomy): domain Eukaryota; kingdom Metazoa; phylum Chordata; class Amphibia; order Anura; family Pelobatidae; genus Pelobates; species Pelobates fuscus. The sequence goes on along the minus strand of NC_086318.1, from coordinate 275,623,342 downwards.
AAAGGCTTAATACTGTCCTGCCCTGAATATAGGGTGCTGCCTCTCGACACCCTCCTGTTAGTCGCTAACTGCCTGGAATCCTCCCAGCTTACCAAGAAGCCAGCCCCTCTCATGTTTGCCTCCCCTGTCTCATCACCCTCAGATCTACCCATCTCTCGGCCCCCCATACCGCAAGTCAGATGATGTTTTAACTGTGGACAACCGGGTCATTTCAAAAGGGAGTGTAGCGCCCCAAAAACCCCTAGACATGTTCCCCCACGGGATGGGAGACCGCCCTACCCCACAGCCAGCCACCACGCTGCCAGCCACCCCTCCACTGGCCCTGACCAAGCTCACCTGGATCTTCTGCGCTAGGAAGCTGGCAAACCTGTGTCACCTTCCCCTGTCATGGCAGTGTCTTCAGGGCATAAGGGAGGGCCCCTAGCCACGGTAGTCCTGCCTATAGAAGGCCACCCGACCACCTTTTTAGTTGACACAGGCGCAGCCAGAAGCGTCATTAGAGAACAAGACCTGCCTGACTCCTCATTCCTGTCCAATATTGATGTCTCCTGCATAGGAGTGGATGGTACCCCTCGCAATAGCCCACTAACCCTGCCTTTGAAAGTTGGCTCCTTACCTGACCTCCTGACCCGCTTTGTGGTATCCTCAACCTGCCCTCTAAGCCTGCTGGGTGCAGATGTCCTCTCCTGCTTGCAGGCCTTAATCACCTTCCCCCCAGATGGACTAATTCAATTGTCTTCTACCCTATCTGCTGCTGATACATCAGCCCTTTGCTCCCTACCCCTCCTGCTCCACATAGAGGACCCGGTCAGGAATCTAGGGGTGTCTAACACAGTGCCTTAGCCAGAGTACCCCCCAAGTTGTGGTCAACAGGCCCAGAGGACATTGGACGCCTCCATGTCCCTCCAGTCTTTGTGAAGCTAATCCCAGGGGCCAGCCTGCCCTGAAACTGCAATACCCTCTGAAGCCTGCCCAAGCCCTTGCCATCTCTCAAAAGGTTAAGACCCTAGTGTCCAATGGTGCCTTGGTCCCCTGTGTGTCTCCTTGTAACACTCCCCTGTTCCCCGTGAAAAAGAAAACCGCAAAAGGGGAACCCGAGAAGTACAGGATGGTTCAGGACCTCCGTGCTGTTAACGAAGCTACCATTCTAGAAACTCCCATTGTGCCTAACCCACACACGCTCCTGTCAGTGATCCCTCCTACCTCGAAGTACTTCTCAGTGGTGGATCTAGTTAACGCATTCTTCAGTGTACCCCTGGATCCTTCATGCCAATATCTATTTTCCTTCAACCATGAACGCCAGCAATACACCTGGACTGTCATGCCTGAAGGTGCACAAAACTCTCCCAGTCAGTTTGCAAGAGCCAAGGCTTCGATTCTGGACTCATGTCAAAAGGCTCACACTGATGTGGTCCTGCTTCAATACGTGGATGACCTCCTCCTATGTGCTGATAACCTCCCTACTGCTGAGCTAATTTCTGAAGATCTCCTATGCTTTCTCGCGGAGTAAGAATGCAAAGTCTCTAAACTGAAACTTCAGTGGTGCCTACCCTCTGTGGTTTTCCTGGGTCACTGCCTCTCACATGGTACCCGCCACCTCACCAGGGACCGGGTGAGAGCAATCAAGGCTATTGCTCCCCCTACAGCACATAAACCCCTCCATGCTTTCCTAGGCCTAATCTCCTATTGCAGGGCCTGGATACCAGAGGCCTCCCTCCTCATGCAACCCCTCTATGACGCCCTCAAGTCCGAACCCTTTTCCCTGTCCTCTGAGGCCCTACCCAGCATCTATGCCCTACAACGTGCCATCTTCTCTGCCCCAGCCCTGGGCCTCCCCGACTACCAGAAACCCTTTAAGATGTTCATATCAGAGAGACAGGGACATGCCATGGGGGTCCTCACTCAGTCCCACGGCTCACGCCAGCACCCCATTGGCTATTACTCTTGCAAACTAGACCCTGTGGCTAGGGGAGGCCCCTCCTACCTTAGAGCAATATTTGCAGCACATGCCCTCATTGATAAGACCAATGATTTGGTACTTGGTCATCATCTTGTCATTCTTGCCCCTCATGACATTGCTGCCATCCTTAACCAAGTCCAGCCCAAACATCTCTCTGCTGCCCGCCACCTCCGCTTACAATGCTCTCTACTACTCACGGACAATGTGTCCCTGCAGAGGTGTTACTCCCTTAACCCGTCCACTCTTCTGCCACTTCCCAAGGGGGGAACGGACCACTATTGGTACAGCCTAGACCCAGGCTACATGTTTTTTCTTCTGACTCGAATCATGCCCCCTGCCCCACATGTCGTTCAGACTTTCCCTCAAGCCCACCCCAGGACCCGACCCCCACTATGAGGAAGACCTGTTTCAGTTGGTGAAGGCAACACTCACCATAACAGACCTATTCTGCAATTCTAAGGGCAACAGCATGGCCATAGTCCTCCTACCCTTGGACATTACCCCACCTATACCATCACTGGGACTCAGCTGTCCCACACATCTCCCTAACCAGGTCCCCTCAGACCTCATGGAAAGAACTTGGCCCTATGGCCAAGTTATGAAGAACTGAGGACCAGACCCAGCTCTCTGAAAAGGGTATCACCAAACAAACCCTGAATTGGAGTGTAAATGGCTTTCCCCAATTCCACACAGAAGATACATATACCGAAGCCCCTCCTACAGGACAATACTTGGACACACCCCATGATTGCTTTGAGCAGATGAAGATGCAAATGACAAACCTCCCAACCATACATGATACCGCCTTACAGGAACCTGACCTTACCCTGTTTGTAGATGGCTCCAGATATGCCGATGAACAAGGCAGATACCATACTGGATTTGCAGTCACCACAGTGGATGCAGTACTCTAAGCATCCTCACTCCCCTCAACCATGTCTGCACAAGAAGCTGAGCTACAGGCCCTCACAACAGCATGCCAGATCTCTGAAGGAAAACGCGCCAATATCTACAGGGATTCAAGATATGCACTAGGCATGGCCCATGACTTCGGAGTGATCTGGAAAACAAGAGGATTTCTCACAGCAACTGGCACACCGGTCAAACACAGCACGGCTATCAAATACCTGATGGATGCCCTACTCCTCCCTGAAGAAGTGGCCAAGCACGAGGCAACCATCTAGCTGAACAAGCCGCCAAACACGCCGCGTGTGCACCATGGGAAGTGGACAGAAGAGTGTTAACCGGAGAAACCATCATATTCACCATGCAGACCTTGCCAACGGATCTTAAGCTCTTGAAAGAACTGCCAGCAGCTGCTAGTGGTGAGGTTACTTTCGCCACATAGAATCGCTATGTCACTACAAGGGATTGCTATGCTCTGCATACTCCCTTAGCTAATCACTTCTAAGCTCTTATAAGAGCTTGTTCCTGCTTCACTCTCTTGGAGGAGAGGTTCACCCACTGTAACCTGGAGCCTTGTCGTAGGTCCAGGGTGGGTAGGAGACAGCAAGACCCCAACCAAGCTGCGGCGGTTCGTGGGGTCTACAGTGGTTGTGGTGTCTGGCGGAACGCTTGGAGACCTCTGTAAGTGCTAGGAGCATCCTTCAACGGAGGTACCCAGTTGGGGTGCCAGGCGATCCGTTACACTGCTGACTCCGAAGAAATAAAGAGCTGGAAAATAGACTGCCTGTACTCCAATAACCTCAAGTTCTGCTTACCCAAGAGTATATACCCAGCAGTAGTCCAGTGGGCACATGGGATGTTGCATCTGTCCAAGACCCTCATGAACTCCCCGATCAACAAATACTATAAAGCACCAGGGATTACTTCCTTAACAAACAGCTACTGCAGATCCTGCACCATCTGTGTCAAATGTAACCCAGGCAGGATGGAGAAAGCCAAACCCCTCTATCCCTTCCAAAGAATCCAGATTGACCATATTTAAATTCCAAAGAGTGGCCGGTTTGAATACGAGCTAGTCATAGTAGACATGTTCTCAGGGTGGCCTGACGCCTACCCGGTCATAAACATGACAGCAAAGACCACAGCCAAACACCTGCTTACCGAAGTAATATGCAAATATGGGGTCCCCAAGGTAATAGAAAGTGACCAGGGACCGGCCTTCACTGCATTGGTAACCAAATAAATCTGGGCAGCACTAGGGGGGACCCTTGCATTCCACACACCCTATCACCCCCAGAGTAGTGGTAAGGTAGAGCGCATGAATGGCACCCTAAAAGCTAGAATGCTGAAAATGGCCCAAGAAACTAACCTGTCATGGCCAGAGAGCCTCCCCATTACTCTGTTTAGTGTAAGATACACACTGAGAGGGAGGTTTGTTTTATCCCCCAATGAGATCCCCCTATGAGACCCAGACTTGGATGCTATTTCCCCCAACAACTCCAACTCCACTCTGATGTATTGGTTGACTATGTAATTGCTCTCTGTTGTGCGTTGACCAAAATCCATGCACAGGTGTTTTCCTCCATTCCAGATCCCGAGTCAGATACAGGTATCCATCGATTGCTTCCTGGTGATTGGGTCCTGGTTAAGAAATTCTTGAGGAAACACTCTCTCGATCCAAGATATGATGGTCCTTTCTAAGTCCTCCTAGTCACAGCCACTTCTGGTAAATTGGCTGGGAAGAGCACCTGGATACACGCTTCCCACTGCAAGAAGGTTCCGGCCCCAGAGGAGGTGGACTGTCCAAAGCAATATCCTTTCACTACTAGGCCTGACAAAGGCCCAACAAGTAGCCATCACTAAAGATAATAATGTATTTACATTTTGGTAGAACTCATCCAACACCCATGTGGCCACCTTTGCGTTTGACTATTGCGAGATTGTTAGTTGTCCATTCCAAAAATCATGGTTGCATAAATTATATAGATATATTCCCTGCACTAAAGACCCATATATATGTGTTACGGACAATCATTGGGGAAAAAACTGTGGTTACTGGAGGGCGGTGGGCTGGAACGCAGGACCGGATTGGGGTTACAAGCCGCAGTCTGCCTTAGATAGGAAAGACAAAAATGGGGAGTCCTTAATAAGCAGAATGACTCTACGAAAGCCAGGTGGGGGGAGCCCAATGAAACTCACCCTAAACATAGAAAATCCTAGTCATAATAAACATAATAAAACTAACTGCTATGTATGTGGAGGAGCTAGACCCCACTTAGGTACCGTACCCCTAACCCTACCCCCAGACATAGAAGTGAATCCTGAGCCTCTTCACCAACACCGGGACTAACCAGTCAGTGTGTGAATCATGGAAAAGGGAATATCCGATTATAACTAAGACCCCAAACCGGATGAGGGTATCACCATATATCCAGGGAACTACACGTGCTGATATATACGGAGGAAAAGGCAGGTATATGGGAAATTTCACCAGTGGGTATTGTGCCACCTATAGCAAAGTTTCAGCCGCCTTGATACTGTATCAGACTCAATCCCTGGGAGATATATATTGGTTATGTGGGGACATGAATATTAGGAGAAGGTTGAAAGGCCAATGGTGGGGGGAATGCGCCTTAGCCAAGGTTATTATGCCTCTACACATTATATCCGACAGTTCCCAGGACACACTTGGTAAATAATCACCCTCACTCATTAGGACAAGGAATGCCCCTATAAAAGGCAGTTTCAACCCCCATGTATAAATAGATGCCATTGGGTGGCCAGCTGAATTCAAAGCAAGGGACGAAGTTGCAGCAGGTTTTGAATCCTTTTTTCCAATCATCACTGCCAATAAGAACTTGAATTGGATTAATTACATATATTATAACCAACAACAGTTTGTAAATTATACAAGAGATGCTCTCCAAGGGATAGCCACATTTCAGATGACCTTCCAGAACAGGATGGCCCTAGACATGATCCTAGGACCTATCAGAAGAATTGAAAAGGAACTCTTGGATCACTGACCCGTGGGATAGATGGTTCGGGTGGATGAGTGGCTGGCAGAAAATTCTGGCCCAAATAGGTATTGCCGTCCTGGTAATTTTAATTACCCTTGCCACTATTGAATGTTGTGTTCTACCCTGTATAAAAAGGTGTTTTTAGAAATCAGTAGCTCAGGCCACACCAGCTTTCATTCACCAAGAAATAGATGAGGAGGATTATGAGAAACCCTACACTCCATTGCAGTCCCTCCCCGCCAGTTATAGGGCTACAGTATTTTAGGGACAGCATCTGACTTCCCTATGTGCACAGTCTGTAACAAGGGGGTGATGGACAAGCCATCACTCGTCTAATGTGCAGCAAGAAAATAGTTCCTAGGCACATTGGGACAGAAGAGCTAGGCACCCATTAGGGACAGATATTAGGGATAGATGTAAATAGTCATTATAAGGGGGGACTGTGATGGATGGAAATAAATGTATGTAAAATGTCTATTTGTTATATGCACCTGTGCTCATTCCTTACTCAAAATGGCCGCTAGAGCACCCCCTCCCATCGACCAAAAACACACCAAAAACACAACTGATGACCTCAACACCCTGGAGGAAGTACATCAAGATTAAACACTTAACCAATTAAAAGTTTACATTTCATATTTGCACAGAATGCATTATTTTGCCTTTTTAAGGGGCTATGCCGCCCCCTGAATAAACAATTGGAAGTTTTCATTCATCTGAACTTTGGTGTCAGTGTGATTTCTTCAGCGTGCACGCATCTCACCTTAAAAATCTGGACGGGGGAAGATACTCAGGCAGACACTTTGTCTGGTCCAAAGCAAGGAGACGGCAAGACCCCAACCAAGCTGCGGCGGTTCGTGGGGTGTGCAGTGCTTATGGTGTCCGGTGCGGTGCTGATGGTCCTTGGTGAGTGCTAGTAGCATCCTTTCTACGGTCCAACCCTCAGCTAGCCTGGGGCAACCGTAACAAAGATCTAATAAATAATATATTAAAGGATTACTTGCAGTCCTTCACTATTGTATATCTTATGATATACTGGTACACAATCCAGACATTAAAAAACACCACAATGGGGAGGCTTGGTTTAGCCGATGAACTGGATGGTCGCTTGACTGTAGAGTTTTTGAGACATGACCTCCAAAAAACTACGGTCGCACTGGGGAGCACCCTCTCATGCTTGATAACTGCCCATTAATCTTCATTTTTCTGAAACGGCAGGATTGGAGCACGTGGCCAAAATGGCAAAGGAAACGAGACGAGTGGTTGCTGCACCCGCTCAGGGTGAAACAGAGGACCCTGTTAAGATACTCACAGGGCTCTTCACTCATATTTTAAATAGACAGTGAAATTCAATTTGACTGGGCACACAGGGCCATGCGGCCAAGAAATCTACCATCAGATAAACGGAGGGATCTCATATGTAGGCCTAACCCTCAAAGAAGAAAATTTTCTCCTACATAAAAAAAATATATATAATTTAGAGGTCACACTAGGGGTCAATCCTGGGTTAAATGTGTGGGAACTCACCCAAGATCCATCCCCCACCCCCTCAAAAAAAAAAAATAAGTATACGCTTGTATGCAGATATATTTCTCAGAAAATACAGTACAACATTTATTGTAAAGTGCCAGTTTACAAAGACATCTCCAAAATTCACATGCAGTAAACAAATAAATATAGTACATATTTTAAAAGCCCAGTTTAGTACATTAACAGTACCAGATTAAATTACCTTGTCAGAACACACATATCACAACAGAAAAGTGCGGATGGAAGGTCGGGCTTTGATCTGCCGCGTGTAAGATATGTATTTGTTATTTTTGTCAGCGTGACCGCTGTGTTTCTGTGGGGCCACGCCGACAGAAACCTGAGGCACCGTGACAGTTCCATACACCCAGTGGTAATGTGCTGAGCATCTGGCACACTAATGGTGTTACTCAAAAGGTTAGTGGACACATGATGGCACTTTTCTGTTGTGATATGTGTGTTCAGACGAGGTAATTTAATGTGGTACTATGTTAATGTACCCCCAGAAGTTGGGGGGGCTCCCTGTGAGTCCCCCCCAACCGCAATCCGGAGACCGGGTAAGTTAAGAAAAAAACGGAGGGCGTACTATTACGCCCTGCGGCGTTTAGAGCCACTTAGAATAGGGCGTAATAGTACGCCCTCCGGTTTTAAGGGGTTAATATAGCAGTTGTTTCCAGCTTTTTTAAAATATATTTTTTATATACTTACCTGTGGAGTATATCCTTCATGCAGCCTTCATCATCCCTTCGGTTCCTCCATATATCCATAGGTGGGGATTGTTCCACCTCACGCTCTTCACACCAGAGCATGCCATTGCTCTGGGTTACGTAAGTAGGATAATTTCCTCCAAAATACCATTTACCTATACATACTATACCTTTGGATTTTCTATTTTGTTTCTTTTACATGATGCCTGCATAACTCTGAATCCAAGCCCTAAAGACCCTCCACTTATATCCATAGACAGAGATTATTCCGTCCATGCCTTCTAAATAGAACTGAGACGGCTCTAAAAATGTGCAATTTGCCCCTCTATATTCCTTTCAATTATCAATTGTACTGCACCAATATTTTTCTCTTGTATTATTAAACCCATAGATTTATATACTAGAAACAGCATCTGTATCATATGTGTATATATTTATTTTAAGGGCTGATCACCTCCTACATTTTGTATTCACTATTTGTTTCTAGTTTGTGTATTGCTGCTAGCCTCTAATCGATATTGAGCGCTTATTCATACCTGGTTTATATACTTTAATTCCGTGATGAATATATGCAGATCAAAACAAGAAATAAAAATATCTGAGAATCTCCTTTGGCGCTACTCCCTTCCTCCACCATGTATACCTCTTTGGACTTAAATGGAGACTCCATTTTGGGTTGTCTGAGCTACCTACACCATCCAACTACACGTGCTAGAAACCAGCCATCTTTAGATCTCTAGAACATAATGTAAGTTTCCTTTTGTTTGCATGGAATTAATGGAGTCATGTCCAAAAGAAGACCTTGTTCTACACTGCAACATTTCCTTACACTGCAATCCCCCTCCCGTCACTGCACAAATCACTCCTATTAACTGTGAAATGATTGTAAAGATGTGGAAACCCAGGGGATATGATAGAAAATTTAAATACATAAAGGGAATCAACACAGTAAAGGAGGAGACTATATTTAAAAAGAAGTACCACAACAAGAGGACAGTCTTTAAAAAAGGGACAAAGGTTTAAAAATAATATCAGGAAGTATTACGTTACAGAGAGGGTAGTGGATGCATGGGAAACCTTCCTGCTGAAGTGGTAGAGGTTAACACAGTAAGGGAGTTTAAACATGTGTGGGATAGGCATAAGGCTATCCTAGCTATAAGATTAGGCCAGGAACTAATTAGAGTATTTAGAAAATTGGACAGACTAGATGGGTCGAATGGTTCTTATCTGCTGTCACATTCTATGTTTCAGGTATCAATCAACACTTGGCCCTCACCTCTGTCAGCTGGGGATATATTTAGTGGTCCCTGGATGACCAATAAGCTATATCCAGTGCTAAAAAGCATATAACTAATCGGTCAGCATGGGGCCACTAAATACAACCAATCAAATGCACTTAAAATACTGCACTCAGCCACAGTGATTCTCATCTTGCTGCTTCTCTAAGGGAAACCCCCAGGTTTAAAAAAAAAACCAAAAAAACTCTGTCAGGGTCTCCCTGCATGTCCCTTAGTCGGCTGTGATCAGAGCTGGGCTTTTCCAGTAATGGAATTGGCTGAGAAAGCATGCACCATTCATTAATACAGGGAGTGTAATAATGAAAACAGTAGATGGCAGTGACAGACCGCTCTCAACTGTTTTAACTAGGAAATATATCTGCTGATATCAATACTAATTAGTGAAGAATTTGATTAGGGTTAGTGTAGGGCTAAGGTCTGGGGCAGGTATATGGTTAGATTTATTGCAAGCATAGGGTTAGGGGTAAAGTTGGTAAAGCGTTTGCTAGGGGCTTGGTAAAGAGTTAACTACAAAAATGTAATTTAAATCTTAGATGTATGAGGCACAATCAGTACTGATACAGGAATGCATTTTGAGCTCTTTTTCTTGAGTTACAGTGTATGTGTAAACATTATAATAAGCAAACATTTTTTTTTTAAATTATATGCACACTTTATGATATAGGTTTACATATAGGATATTACAATAAAGCCCTTTCTGTCCTTTAAAACAATATATAATATGTTTTGGCGCATTAACCCCTTAAGGACACATGTCATGTGTGACATGTCATGATTCCCTTTTATTCCAGAAGTTTGGTCCTTAAGGGGTTAAATCCCTTAAATTAGAGTGGAACAAACAGAACACAAATTATAGGTTTTAGTTTGGTTCCAAACTTGGACAATTGTCTATATCCTTAAGGAGTTAAATCCGTATTTAAACGTGTCTCAGAAATGGTCAGCAATTATTTATTTGAATTTGTTAGTATAGAGACAAAATATAAATTTCTCTAACATAGTTACCATGTTATATTTAGAAAGAAATACAAAATCTAACCATATTGGCACAGTAATCGTAAGACACAAGTTAAGGTGTGCAGCATATCTTAATCCCTCAAGGATTGCGGGCGTATAAAAAGGTTGGCCCTAAACACCTGAGCGTGACATAGTACGCCCAGCCATCCTGGCCCCCTGTACTCACCTGGTCCGGCATTCCGCGACGTTGTACAACATATAGCGCAAATTACAGGTTTTGTTTTGATCACAACTTGTACAATTGGCTCAGTCTTAAAGGGGTTAAAGTATGGGTTGAAAAATGTTTTGATACCGGAGAAACTGACGGAAGCCAAGCACAGAGAGATGGACACAGGTTTCTTCAGGAAGGAAGAGATTCTTTATTGGATCACCGATCGGGACTCAGAGGGACTAATGTCACCAAAATACAGCAAGTTCTGAGCCCCGGACAATAGTGCAGGCTCCTTATATAGGCACATAACTCCTCCCATATTAAGCTCCACCCGCACATTCTCTTGACCAATCAATACAAACAAGAATTAACTTCCTGCTTGACCGCATGGCTTGTCCAGCACAATGGAGGAGGGGAATACTATATCCTGTATTCTTGCACATGCTCCGTACACTACTGATCGTATCTTGCCTCGTGCAACCAACTGATCGATACGTCAGCATATGCACGTACACATGCCACGTGGTAATCTCGGCCTACTAAATTTATTTTTACCGAGATTCCACCACATTCCCCCCTTTGATGCCTCTTGATATTTCACAATTACTTGAGGCATCACTTAACCTTAGTTTGCATACACCGCAAGTTACCTTGAACCAGACCAGACTTATCTTATGATGTGAATCTTCAACACTCATCTTCCTGCATTGGTTCTCCCTGATCTAGAGCCTTATATTTATAAATTGCCATTATCTGTGCAGCAGCCTTCCTCTCTGCTATATTTTCTATCAGGCTTTGCACAGACCTAACTACTAAGACACGGCAGGAGTAGACACAACATTAAAATCAGTAGGACTCCACCTACCACTGCCTTAAGCCCTCCAAACCACTCATACCAGCTACCAAACCAACTGCTTGGATTGTACCCTTTCCATACCTGAGTAGGCACATGCGCTAGTTTAACCATATGGCTAGTAAGCTCAGCTATTGCTTGCCCTTCGTCATCTATTTGAAGACAGCAATTGCTCAGGTTAAACTTCCCACATACACCTCCCTCTACTGCCAAAAGGTAATCCAAGGCTAATCTATTTTGGTATACTGCTGTCCTCATCCTGGTATTATGCTTCGCTAGAAGATTGAGCGCTTGTGATGTCTTGTTGGTAATGATCTCAACCACCGCCTGTAATCTTATAATACGGTTGAGCATATAAATTGGGGTTCTGTAACCAAAGGTACCATCTTCTGCCCACGTGGCTGGCCCATAGTAATCTATAATACGCTGGGGAGGCCATTCATTATCTTCCCAGGCGCCTATCTCTATGGGTCCCCTTTTCTTCCTATGATTCACATCATACACTTTAACACCTAAAGTCTCACCTGTTTCAATAGGTAACAAGAAGAAGGATGGTTTGAGCATACCCAACACACATGCCCCTTCCCAGTCCTGTGGCAACTCCAAATAGGCTTTCTTACCACAGATCCAGTACAAATTTGCTGGGGCTCTCCAGGTAGATGTGATGGATAGGTCAAACCACACATCCTTTAAATTGGCGTATCTAGCAAACGGGTTCGATGGTTCTGAGACATTTGAAGCCGACCACCAGGTTGTATTCTTTGTATCATCATCATAAGCTTTTTGCCCTAGACAAGTTAATTCTCCTACAGAAGTATTATACATCATTCCTTTCCTCGCTATGCAAACATAACCTATGATGGAGGTCTTTAATCTCCACTCAGATTTACCTCTAACACTCATATGATAATCGGCTTGTGTAGATATTAATTGGTCAACTGCCTCAGAACCGAACATTACCTCCTTTGCTTCCCAAGGCCATTGGTCTCCCATGTTAGTACCTCCACACACATAGCAGTTGGTAACATTAAGACTACCGGCAATACTTTCGGCTAAATCAATAAACAGGTTTTTAGCATTATGGGGGATCTTATTATCTATGCTCATCTCTTCATAAAAGGAATGGTATACTTGATGAGTCTGGGAGGATACCGTATCAGTCTCTATCCCTATAAACAATACTGTCCCAGGATCTAAACCCGTCCCATATATTTGAAACCCAAATAAATTACCATATTTGTCTAAGAACTTGTCGGGGTTATTTATAAGTATATGGACTGGATTGCATTCCATAGACTTACAATATGGGCTGGTAGGCAACTTAGTCACAATCATGTCCTTGTCTACTGTCTGTCCCCAAGTTGCCCACCCCACACAAGACCAATATGGGCAAAAGTTATAATCTCTATTTGGGCATCTAGGACTCACATATTTATTTTTACTACTGGGACAAATATATTTATCGTTAGACCCATACGTCCTCTCCCATCTAAGATCCCCACATACATTCCACGGCTTTCTACCACTTGATATCGCCTTACACGCATCAAATAGCAGAACACCCGAAGAATGTACGGATTCTAATACCGTCTTATTAATTAGGGTCCCCTGAGGATCTCCATTCCTGAGAGTCAACCAAATTGTACAAGGTTGATACTCTGGACTGAAGCACTTAGGTTCTCCTACTCCTAAATGGCACACACTATATTCTATATTTAGGTATCTACATCTTGATACATCTCCTTTACACTCGTATTGTGAATGCCAAATTAGGGTTTGGGAAATATGGTTACCTGTTCTTGTAGTCCTAATGCATACCTCACAGCTAGGAGTGTCGGTACCTCTACCTTCCTGAATATAAAAATACACATATAAAAACATTATCATAAACATCTTTCATCGTCATCCTCAGTCTTCGTCCGTGCGAAGGCACCTCAGCTTCCAGGATGTAAGGGCTGCAGGGAATGGAGTTCTGCTCGTCTTCACAGGGGTCCCTTCGGGACTTTTCCTGGCTTATATACTATACGTCGGTGAGCGGACAGGCTTTATTATGGCCTTCTCACTCACTTACCAAATCTCTGAAACAATAAAATTTGTAATCCACAAAGTTCCTCGTCACTCCGACTGAGTCGTGCGCTTTAACCGGATCTTGCAGGGATTCTCTGGATCTGCTGTAACTTGCCAAGAATTGACTGCTGCTGGTTTAACCCTGGAGTGATGTATCCACGGAGTCACTTCGGCTACTTTTATCGCTGTAGGGGTAGACAAAAGAACAACATAAGGACCTCTCCACTTGGGCCCTAACGGTACATTATTCCACTCTTTAATCCACACTTGGTCTCCTGGGTGGTAACTATGAACTGGGGGATAAATATTCACAGGTAATCTATCTTGTACCCATTTCTGTACCTCCTCCATAGTCTTACCCAACTCTACAACCTGCTGCCGGGTAATTCCTTCTCCCAACTGACTCAAATCCCCCCTTAAGTTACCAAGTACGGGAGGTGGTTGCCCATACATGATTTCAAAAGGAGAGAGGCCCATCCTTCTGGTAGGTGTACTGCGGATTCGCAATAGAGCTATGGGCAAGAGAACGTTCCACTTAAGTTGGGTTTCCTGACACATTTTAGCCAACTGATTCTTAATAGTTCTATTCATTCTCTCTACCTTACCAGAACTCTGGGGTCTATATGCCGTATGAAGCCTCCACTTTATACCAAGCATATGAGTCAGTTGTTGTAGGCACTGATGAACAAAAGCTGGACCATTGTCCGATCCTATAGAGCAGGGTAGTCCATATCGGGGTATTATTTCTCGTAGCAGGAATCTCACAACTTCTCCTGCTTTCTCTGTACGAGTAGGACATGCTTCTACCCAGCCTGAATAGGTGCACACAATTACCAGCAGGTAGCGATGTCCACCCGATTTAGGCATTACTGTATAGTCAATTTGTAAATCGGACATGGGGAGTCCCCCCATAAACTGGACTCCTGGTGGCTTTACTGGTCCTTGCCTTGCATTATTCTTAGCACACGTTACACATCTTCGTACAATGGCCTGAGTCAAGTTGGACAATCTTGGTATGTAGAAATGTTTTCTGAGAGATTCTTCTGTGCTGTCTCTCCCAGAATGTGTCCCGTTGTGATAGTTTTGGACAATTTCTACCGCTAGTGATGCTGGAATGACTATTCTTCCATCTTCTAACTGATACCATTTGTTCTCCAAATACTTTCCAGGTTCAGTCTTTAACCACTCCTCTTCTTGAGCTGTATAAACTGGAGTCCATTGAGACAGTGGAGTTGGTATAAGAGCAGCTATATGCCCCACATACTCCTGTCTTCCCGATTCAGCGGCACGCTTAGCTGTACTGTCTGCCATCCGATTTCCTTTGGTTACATCACCATCTCCTCTCAGATGCGCTCGACAATGTATAATACCGACTTCTTTCGGCTCCCACACTGCTTCCAATAGTTGTAGGATTTCAGCTGCATACTTGATTTCTTTGCCTTCTGAATTCAATAGTCCTCTTTCTTTATACAAAGCTCCGTGGGCATGAGTGGTTAAAAACGCATACTTGGAGTCCGTGTAGATGTTCACTCTTAAACCTTCAGCCAATTGTAACGCTCGTGTCAGTGCTATCAATTCTGCCTTTTGTGCTGATGTTCCTTTTGCCAGTGGCCGAGCTTCTATCACCTTGTCTATCGTTGTTACTGCATATCCTGCATAGCGGATCCCTTCTTTCACATAACTACTGCCGTCGGTGTAATATTGAACATCGGGGTTCTGGATGGGAAAATCACGAAGATCGGGTCTACTTGAAAATACTTCATCCATTACTTCCAAACAATCATGTTGACTTTCAGTAGGTTGTGGCAAAAGGGTAGCTGGATTTAAGGTGTTTACAGTCTCTAAATGCACTCTTGGGTTTTCACACAACATTGCTTGATACTTGGTCATACGGCTATTACTAAACCAATGATTTCCTTTGTAATCCAACAACGTCTGTACTGCATGTGGGACTCGTACATAAAGTTCTTGACCCAGAGTGAGTTTATCGGCTTCAGCTACTAGCAGGGCGGCTGCAGCTACGGCTCTTAGACAAGGTGGAAGTCCGCTGGCCACTGCATCCAGTTGCTTAGACATGTAGGCAACAGGTCTTTGCCATGATCCCAAGTACTGTGTCAATACTCCCACAGCCATTCTTCTTTGCTCATGTACATACAGGTAGAATGGTCGTGTGTGATCAGGTAGACCTAATGCTGGGGCACTCATCAAAGCCTTCTTCACATCTTCAAATGCCGTTTGCTGTTCTTGAGTCCATAAGAAGGGGTCGTGCTCTGTACCTTTGATAGCTGCATACAGAGGTTTTGCCAGTATCGCGTAGCTGGGAATCCATATCCTACAGAAGCCTGCTGCCCCCAAGAATTCTCGCACTTGTCTTCTATTCTTGGGTATCGGTATTTGGCACACAGCTTCTTTTCTCTCTGGCCCCATAATTCTTTGACCTTCAGAGATATGGAATCCCAGATATTTGACAGTTGGCAAACACAACTGAGCCTTCTTTCTAGACACCTTGTATCCTGCCTTCCAGAGAATGTGTAGTAGATCGTGCGTCGCTTGCTGACATATTTCCTTTGTAACTGCTGCTATCAACAAGTCATCTACATATTGTAACAATACACACTCTCCTGGGATGGACTCGAAATCCAATAAATCTTGACTTAGAGCTGAACCAAATAGGGTAGGTGAATTTTTAAACCCTTGGGGCAGTCTTGTCCAGGTCATTTGGCGTTTTGAGCCCGTTACAGCGTTTTCCCATTGGAAAGCGAAGATACATTGACTTTCTGCGGCAATTCGGAGGCAAAAGAAGGCATCTTTGAGGTCTAAGACTGTAAAATAAGTAGCCCCGCCCGGAATTAAAGCAAGCAGGTTATATGGATTGGGCACAACTGGATGTATACCAACAACCGCATCATTGACTGCTCTCAAGTCCTGCACAGGTCGATACTCATCTGTACCGGGCTTTTGAACAGGCAGCAATGGGGTGTTCCAGGGGGAAGTACAGAATTTTAGGATACCATACCGTATGAACTTATCCAGATAAGATTGGATGTTCTTCTTAGCCTTCTGCGGGATGTGATATTGTCTTAGGCTCACTGGATAAACCCCAAGTTTTAGTTCGATTTTAATAGGTGGAATATTGCGGGCCAGTCCTGGTGGGTTGTTCTCTGCCCAAACTCCTGGTATGTTGAATAAGGATTCATCACTCCTAGGGTTTTGGCTAGTCAACGCTGTATAAAGTCGCCACTCTTCTTCCTTTGGTACGGATAATGTCATAATACCTGAAGGTCCATTAAACTTTAAGGATGTTGTTCCATTTGGTAGGAACGTAATCTGCGCTTGTAACTTAGATAGCATATCACGTCCCAGCAATTGGACTGGACATTCAGGCATATAAAGGAATTGATGTTTTACTACGTGGCCTCCCAATGTACAGAGTCGACTTTTAAGAACCGGTTTTGCAGCACTTCTTCCAGTTGCTCCTATTACAGTAATAGTTCTTCCAGATGGAGAAGCAACTAGGTCAGTCACCACCGAATGTTCAGCACCAGTGTCGATCATGAACGCACTCCTTTTTACCCCTATTGATACATCGACCATAGGCTCCGCTCGACCAAGGGGGATGGAGCCCGGTCGGTATCAATAGTCCTCCATGACCGTGTCAGCCAATCCTACAAAGTCCCTACCTTCTCTATCGCGGGACCTTTGCGCTGCTGGATAGTACCTATCTTCCCTTACACTTCCTCTGTTCCCATTACTCCCTCTATTACCATTGCTCCCTCCGGGGCCTCCTCTACCTCTCGCTCTGCCTCTAAAGTTTCCGTAACCTGCCCTGGGTAAGTCTCTCTCGTACTGCTCTCTTTGCGGGCACTCGTTTCTCCAATGCCATTCTTCCTTGCAATACGCGCACTGATTCCTACTCAAAGGCTCCCTATTCCATCTACTATCGCCTCTATCTGTTCCCCGTCTATCTACGCCTGCGATCGCTACCGCTAGCATATCAGCCTTTTTACGCATCTTGCGCTCTTCCTCTTTCTTCGTCTCTGTGTCCCTGTTCATGTACACTTTATTCGCTACCTCCATTAGTTGGGTGATAGACATACCTGCAAACCCTTCTAACTTTTGTAGCTTGCGCTTAATATCTCCGTAAGCTTGGCTGACAAAGGCGGAGTTCACCATTCGGGAATTATCTGCGTCTTCCGGATTAAAGGGGGTATACAAGCGGTATGCCTCCAATAATCGGTCATAAAAGACACTGGGCGCTTCATCACTTTTCTGAATCACCTCAACTGTCTTCGACATGTTAATAGCTTTCTTCCCTCCGGCTTTCATGCCAGCAATTATAGCGTCTCTATAGGCTCTGAGTTGAACCATATCTGCGCCATTTCCATTCCAGTCGGGATCGGTATTAGGGTAATGTGTTGCGGCCTATACTGCTGGATTGGCTTGATTCAAAGCACGGGCTCTATCCTCTAGTGCTTTAATGGCCGCTTGATTAATCCTTGTCCTTTCCTCATTATTTAACAATGTCATTAATAACTGCTGGCAATCAGCCCATGTTGGGTTATGTGTCTGAACTATCGAGGTGAACAGATCGGTCATAGCTTGTGGTTTCTCAGTGTACGAGGAATTGTGGGTCTTCCAATTCAAGAGATCGGTAGTCGTGAACGGGACATATACGAAGACTGGGTCAGCATGTGCCATTTGACCTGCGGCATCGATATAAGCTGACCCGGGATTCAGACGAAGAGGCATCTGATAATGTTTTAATTGTTGGGTACCGGTCAGTTGTCGGGTTAGTATGGGGCTACGTGGAGGGGCGTCAGTTAGAGGTTCCAGTCGGGGGGAAATAGGGCATGAGGATGTGGGAGCTTGATTTTGGGAAAAGTTAGTAAATAGAATACTCCCAGCCGAGCTTGAAGAAGCTTGACCGGAAGTTTGAAGTGGCGCCAAATCAGGATATTTAGATCTAACGGGGGTTGGTTCTGGTTCCGGAAGGGGAGGTTTAATACGAGGAGGGGTGGATTCTGTACTAGAGGAGGAAGCGGAAGTGGATGAGGGCAATGAGGGGAGGGGTATAGAACTTCCTGCATTCGCGTTACCTCTTCCTGTAGGGAAGTAAGGGGGCGGCAAAGGGATCTCGGACTCAGGGGACGTGTCCAAAATGGGCCTAACCACAGTCCTAGTGGACAAACAAGTCCTGGCCACCATGAGGCGACATTGCTCCTCGTGGCATATCTGAATCCATTTTGGCGAGTCATTTACGGCCTGTCTCCAACAATCAATATATGGAAACTGCCCGTAAAGTTCAGGCCTACCCGATACAGCCACGTGTACACGCTGCATCAGGTTTGGATCCAAACTACCACGTGGCGGCCATGCCGCAACCAAAGTAGGCCACTCCCTAGTGCACAAAGTGACCAAACGTACAGGAGACATTTTAACCCCAAAATCACATGTTTTGAATCCCTTTTTAAAATTCTTTACCATACAACCTAAGGGATCCGGAATCGTTGACTCCGACGCGCCCATACTTATCAATGGAACGTCGTTGACAACGAATACTATGCACGCGTACTATTCAACAGTCACACCCGTTTCCTCTGGCAACAGCACCACGTGGTACGGTTACCAAGTGAAACTTACACAATAACACAATAAACACTCAGGGAATTCCCGTACACACACAGCTGTTACACCAGTCACTAGATAATCAATATTATGCCCTTTGGCGAAACTATACAGTCACCCACGCTATAATTCTCTATATATGAATTACCCGTCTATAACACACCCCAGTAACATCGTCTTTTACGAATAGCGGTTACAGTACGGTTAGCATAGGTCAAAGCACACTTTAAGGTCACAATACAATTATTAGTGGTTATGGTGTTAAACATGCAATGGACGACAGTGATTAGTACTTATATACAGTGTCAGTAAATATACAGGGTTATGGTACCGTGCACTATGATACAGCAACACACTATTAACACTCTCGCTAGACGGCTGAGCTCGCGCTATCTAACAAGATATACACTTTACTAACAATCTTTAACACATTTACAATTCCAACTAAACTATTGGCCAGTACCTTGAATGGACTACCTAAAACTATGTACACCCGTTTTGGTTAGCCACACTGCCCAAGCACCACATATAGCGAGCTAGAGGACCAAATTCACACAGACGCCTCTTAGTCGATCACTATCAAAAATCTAGTGGGTTCCAAATTTACACGCCTTCCCACTTAGCCAAGATAGGTTGAGAGCTAGCGAACCGAATTTACACAGGCGCCGCTTAGTCTCCCGGTCCCTCCGACCTAGCGAACGTAATATACACCCTAGAACGCTAGTCTAGACAAGACACCGGTGTCCGGCTAGGGCTATTTACACAGGACCCCGCCTGACTAACCAAATCAAACGGTCTTACTAAAGAGCGTTCGATTGAGCGGTGCGCCTTCGCTCCTTCCATCCGACAGAGGGGGCAGATTCCATACACAATTCAAACCCCTTATGGGCCTACCGCACAATCGGTATACCCCTAGTGGGTCTGCCGTCTAAAACAGCAGTTGTCTTACCTCCTCGTTCCTGAACCTGAGTTCACACTCATCGACGGGGACACCCCAGCACTTCTTACGTAGAGGCCGATGATCTCCTGGACAACAGACCAGTGGCGCCGAGACGAAGGGAGGTCCACGCAGAAGTTCAGGGGTGCAGCCGTAGAGAACGTGGGCAAAGATAGACCGTCTCACGCCTCTGCCTCTCAGCTACCGTTGAACGATGAGCTTCCCGGCCAATGCACCAAATGATACCGGATAAACTGACGGAAGCCAAGCACAGAGAGATGGACACAGGTTTCTTCAGGAAGGAAGAGATTCTTTATTGGATCACCGATCGGGACTCAGAGGGACTAATGTCACCAAAATACAGCAAGTTCTGAGCCCCGGACAATAGTGCAGGCTCCTTATATAGGCACATAACTCCTCCCATATTAAGCTCCACCCGCACATTCTCTTGACCAATCAATACAAACAAGAATTAACTTCCTGCTTGACCGCATGGCTTGTCCAGCACAATGGAGGAGGGGAATACTAAATCCTGTATTCTTGCACATGCTCCGTACACTACTGATCGTATCTTGCCTCGTGCAACCAACTGATCGATACGTCAGCATATGCACGTACACATGCCACGTGGTAATCTCGGCCTACTAAATTTATTTTTACCGAGATTCCACCACAGTTTGACAGCATGTGAAGATAGAAATCTTTGTTAAAAGGACATTACATTATAAATATAAAGATGACAAATAAAAAATGTACTAGCACCTGACTTAAAACTATCTAAATAACTAAACAATTGAATTCAGGGCTTCCAAACAGGAGTGTGAGGTTATCATTGATACACGTGACAATAACAAAAGTTTATTGGTGTAAACTAGACTTGAACAGAAAAGAGTTTCAGCTGTAATTTAAAAAAAAAAATGAAATGCCTTTTAATATGTGCCCGAACAAGTCCATCCACCCAGATATAGCAATGGAATCTTATTCATTGAATAAGACTCAACAGGTAAATTCCGAATACAACGATTTGTTCGGTCGCTGATTATAAAAAATATACATACATACTTACATACATACACACACACACACACACACACTTGCGTTCTACGAAGAAGTAAGTAGAAGTATAGATCAGGGTGTTGCAGTGGATGTGATCTATTTGGATTTTGCCAAGGCATTTGATACAGTTCCACACAAAAGATTAGTGTTCAAACTCAAGGAAATCGGTCTCGATGAAAATGCTTGTTCTTGGGTAGAGCATTGGCTTAAAAACAGAATACAAAGAGTTGTCGTTAATGGTAAATTTTCAAGCTGGACAGAGGTGGCAAGTGGTGTCCCTCAGGGGTCTGTTCTGGGACCCCTTCTATTTAACATTTTTATAAATGATCTTGAAGACAGCATTGAAAGTCATGTTTCAGTGTTTGCAGATGACACAAAACTTTGTAAAATAATACAATGTGAGCAAGATATTACTTTGCTGCAGAAGGATTTAGATAGACTGGAGGACTGGGCACTCAAATGGCAGATGAAATTTAATGTTGAAAAATGCAAAGTTATGCACTTCGGCGTAAAGAATACACAAGCAACGTATACCCTTAATGGAAGCGAATTAAGGATAACAACACACGAAAAGGACTTGGGAATTGTTATAGACAACAAACTATGCAACAATGTGCAATGTCAATCAGCAGTGGCCAAGGCCAGTAAGGTATTGTCATGCATGAAAAAGGGCATTCATTCTCGGGACGAGAATATCATTTTGCCTCTCTATAAATCACTGGTAAGACCACATATTGAATATGCTGTGCAATTTTGGGCACCTGTTCTAAAGAAGGATATCATGGCACTAGAAAAAGTGCAGAGGCGGGCTACAAAATTAATAAAAGGAATGGAACATATCAGCTATGAAGAAAGGTTAACAAATTTAAACCTATTTAGTTTAGAAAAACGTCGCCTGAGAGGGGATACGATAACATTATACAAATATATTCGGGGCCAATACAAACCATTGTGTGGAAATCTATTCACAAACCGGACTTTACATAGGACACGAGGCCATGCGTTTAGACTGGAAGAAAGAAGATTTCGTCTAAGGCAAAGGAAAGGTTTTTTTACTGTAAGAACAATCAGGATGTGGAATTCTCTGCCTGAAGAAGTGGTTTTATCAGAGTCCATACAGATGTTCAAACAGCTACTAGATGCATACTTGCAAAGACAGAATATTCAAGGATATAATCTTTCAATGTAGGGTAATAACAGCTTGATTCAAGGATAAATCTGACTGCCATTCTGGGGTCAAGAAGGAATTTTTTGTCCTAGCTTGTTGCAAAATTGTGCTTCAAACTGGGGTGTTTTTTTTTTTTTTTTTGGCCTTTTGGATCAACAGCAAAAAACAGGTGTGAGGAAGGCTGAACTTGATGGACGCAAGTCTCTTTTCAGCTATCTAACTATGTAACTATGTAACCTTTTCCAAGATATCCAGGAAGATCAGTTTCTAATAACCTGCTTTAAAAACCAAGCCATTTTATAGGAGAACAGGTAGGTACAGAATAAGATATTGAACATAAAATATGAAAGAACAGGGTTACGAACATCTAAAGACAAAAAACGGACTGCTATCAGAAAGAAGACATTTTTATTACGCAATCACTGAGTAAACTGAAATATGTGAACATATGACAAGCAGGCCAAATTACTGGGATAATTGCCATGTAAACAAAAATGTTCTTACCCTTTCTGTAATGAAACAAAAAGCAACCCAGATAATTTATAGACATGAGTGAAACAAAAAAAAGTTTTATACCACACAATATTCCTTCATATGCACCGTTTTAGGTTGTTTTTTTTGGGAGGGAGGAGGGCAAAGGACACACACAATTAAGAATCAGAAAGCAATTATGTTTTTATGAGAACATTTAAGATACCAAAAGCCAAATACTAGTCTGATAAAGAATTATAGAAAAATATCAAGTAAACCACAGAGCTAAAATATGAACATTTAAGTACTAAAAACAATATTTTTGCTAGTCCAACTCCTTAAAATTGAAAAAAAAAAAAAAATGGAATATGTGCAAGGAGTTTACGGTTTAAACTGCAATTACTATGCTCTGATTAAATACAGTTTTGTATGTTGATAGCAAACTGCACCATACAAAGAATACTGTGGTCCATCACCAAGCTTCACCAAGATATACAAATTTCATATTTAGTCAAATAAAGTCAAATAAAAGTCCACTGTGGAAGAAGTAAGCAGCTTTCCATGATAATCAGGCATACCATAAAAACAATTAGTCCAACATGGCAAAAAAATCCTTCTTTTCCAAAAGGCAATTATATGATGTAATAAGCTAAAAATTAGTCACTGTCAGACTCCTCTTTATATTTGACTCGGATAGCTTGTCCATTCTGAAGGGGCATTTCCTCGTAGTCACTCCTAAAAAGCAAACAAAAAAACACCAAAAAACAAACAAACCATTAATGTAGAGAGGCACTAGTGGAAACAAGAAGTTAAAGACATGTTATATTGTAGTTACAGAATAATCTGGGATATAAAGACCAGTGTGCACATTAAAAAGAGTGGCAAAACACATCACGGGTACTGACAGGTGCACATTTCAGCCACTGTATTAGGAGTGAGCTCTTATCATTAGATACAGCCTCTGCAGTAGGAGAGTGATCTTACCAACTGAAAATGACTTTAAAGGGACACTATAGTCACCAGAACAAATAGAGGGCACCAATTGTTCCTTTTCCAAAAGCTCTATCCAGTGTCTTGTAGTCAAATGACACTATTTAGTGAATAGTCCTCTATATTTAGGTTTCTCATATCTTCCAACTGCTTTCAACACACTTTTGTACATATTTTGTGTTGGGCAGGGGCAGAGATTCATTCGTTTTTATCCATATTTCCGATTAAAAGTTGTTTTAGTTACATCCTAGGTCATTTTTTGTTTCACTCTTATATTCTACACACTCAAAGTTATATATAACACTGAGAATTTATGAAGAATTTTATGAAAATAAGCTATTTTTGTGAAAATAACTAGACATTATATGCTGCTTCATGGAGCAAACAACTGTGACTTTCAATCAAACTGGGGGGGAGTGGGGGGATATATAAATGGGAATAATTATATATATATATATATATATATATATATATATATATCAAAATACCAGAGTATTGCAGTATGCAATGACACCTTTTTTATTGGACTAACATATTTCAAAGACAAGCTTTCGAGAGTTGGATATAGGCCTTCATGCATATCCTGTAACTCTTGGATGGGACTTCACGCATTCTTAATACAAGTAATTATTTGTATTAAGAACCATCTTCTGCACGGTTTGCTTGTTATTTTTCCTTTCTCCCCCCCCCCCCCCACTCTGATCTTCACACAAGATATTTACGATCCTCTGTCAAACCTGTGTCTTATCTGCACACAGGTCGCTTTAAACCCTGTATCACAACTCAACTTTGAATTCTATGTGTCTCTTGCTCAGAAATGCGTCAGACTTGAGAAAGTGAGGACCTCCCAAAGTACAAGATACACATTTTATCTGTTTTTTTTACATCTACATAACTGGACTAATACAGCTACAATCTCTACTTTAACACTATGCCAATAATAATAATAATACTACACACACACACACACACACACACACACACACACATATATATATATATATATATATACACACACACACACACACACACACACACACACATACATACACACACACATACATATTTATATAGCGCCAGCAAAATTCCATAGCGCTGTACAACGGGTAGACTAACAGACACGTAATTGTAACCAGACAAATGGATGTACAGGAACAGAGGGGTTGAGGGCCCTGCTCAATGAGCTTACATGCTAGAGGGAGTGGGGTATACGTAGGGGCAATAAAATAGGTTGCTAGAAAAGTATTCACTGGTAACTTAGTCGTTTTTTTTTTTTACAGTTGCAGGAGAGGGGTCATGGGGGGCGAGGGAGGGGATGAAAATCCTTTAACAGTTTAATTGATATGCTTTGATGAAGAAGTGTGTTTTCAAAGAATTTTTGTGGAGACTGGGTGAAAGTCTAACGGACAAGGGAAGGGAGTTCCACAGAAAAGGTGCAGCCCTGGAGAGGTCTTGGAGGCGAGCATCAGATGTGGGTGTAAGGACAAAGGATAGATGTAGGTCTTCGGTTAAGCATAGGGGCCTCGATGGGACATACTTGTGTATTAGGAAGGATAGGTAGGTTGGAGCAGCATCATGAAGGGACTTGTAAGCAAGCACTAGCATGTTAAAGGGACACTATAGTCAATAGAACAACTATAGCTTACTGAATTTGTTCTGATGAGTAGAATCATTACCTTCAGGCTTTTTGCTGTAAACACTGTCTTTTCAGACAGTGACCAGTGATAACTTCACTGGCCACTCCTTAGATGGCTATTAGAGATCCTTCCTGGGTCATGGCTGCCTAAAATGCATCCAAACATTCAGTATCTCCTCCCTCTGCATGCAGACATTGAACCTTCCTCATAGAGATACATTGATTCAATTCATCTCTATGAGGAGATGCTGATTGGCCAGGGCTGTGTTTGAATCATGCTGGCTCTGCCCCTGATCTGACTCTTTGTCAGTCTCAGCCAATCCTATGGGGAAGCATTGTGATTGGGTCAGGCTACCACTTCTGATGATGTCCGCAGACTGTTTGTTTTTCTGAGTCTAACAACATGCAGAGTTACAGCTTCAGGTTTGAATACAGTAAGATTTTGCTATATTTATGGAGGCATGAGGGGCCCAGGGGGGCTAGATGGTGGTTTTAACACTATAGGGTCAGGAATATGTTTGTGTTCCTGACCCTATAGTGATCATTTAAATTGAGCCCTATATCTAACTGGAAGCCAATTTAGGGACTGACAGAGGGGGGAGGCGTGGGAGGTGCGGGCGGACAGAAAAAGTAGCCTTGCCACAGTGTTTATAATAGATTGCAGCGGTGCAATCTGGGAACACATATGACTACTGAGAAGGGGATTGCATGAGGGGTGAAGGAGAGGTCAGAATCAAAGAGAATACCTAGGCAGCGAGCCTAGGTATGGTGGTGCCGTTGACTTGGAGGGATACAGACACAGGAGTAGCAACACTTGAGGGAGGAAAGACCAGAAAAAAAAAAAAAAAACACGTAGAGACACATTCATAATGAGATGTATAAACAGAATGCTAGTGAGTAAACATATAACCGTATCACCTTAAAGGATCACTATAGGGTCAGGAAACTATATGACCCTATAGTGATAAAACCACCATCTAGTCCCCCTGGGTCCCTCATGCCTCCATAAATATAGCAAAATCTTGGTGTATTCAAGCCTGAAGCTGTAACTCTGCATGCTGTTTGACTCAGAAAAACAAGCAATCTGCTGACATCATCAGATGTGGTAGCCTGATCCAATCACAGTGCTTCCCCATAGGATTGGCTGATACTGACCCTGCATGATTCAAACACAGCCCTGGCCAATCAATTGAATCAATGAATCTCCATGAGGAAAGTTCAGTGTCTGCATGCAGAGGGAGGAGATACTGTATGTTTGGATGCATTTTAGGCAGCCATGATCCAGGAAGGATCTCTAACAGCCATTTGAGGAGTGGCCTAGGCTGTAATGTAAACACTGCATTATCTCTGAAAAGACCGTGTTTACAGCAAAAAGCCTGAATGCAATGATTCTACTCACCAGAACAAATTCAATAAGCTGTAGTTGTTCTGGTGACTATGGTGTCCCTTCAATATTATTTTGGGAAGGTACCCTGTTTCCTCACTTAGCAACTAAAAATTCAATATATCCAGTCCATGTTAAATGATAATCGTTTAGGTGTACGGCCCCTTTTCAATCTCTGTGATTTATTAGTTCTTATCATTTAACATAGGCTGGATATATTTAAGATTTGGTTGCTGTGTGTGTACACACACACACACACACACACACACACACTATCTAACTGGAAGCCAATTTAGGGACTGACAGAGGGGGGAGGCGTGGGAGGTGCGGACGGACAGAAAAATTAGCCTTGCTACAGTGTTTATAATAGATTGCAGCGGTGCAATCTGGGAACACGTAAGACTACTGAGAAGGGGATTGCAATAGTCAAGACGAGGAAGAACAACGGCATGGACCAGCACCTTAGCTGCGTCTGGTGTTAAATAGGGGCGAATGGAAGCGGCAGGATTTGGTGACCGACTGGACATGAGGGGTGAAGGAGAGGTCAGAATCAAGGAGAACACCTAGGCAGCAAGCCTACGAGGTACAGGTGATGGTGGTGCCGTTGACTTGGAGGGATACAGACACAGGAGTAGCAACATTTGAGGGAGGAAAGACCAGAATTTCAGTTTTGGTCAACTTGAGTTTAAGGAAGTGGATATAGATATAGATATATAGATATTTAGCAAAATCCAAATCGGTTATGGTGGGCAAAAATTGTGATTGAAAACCCCTTCCACCTGAAGTATGTTTAACATTGTATTAACTATCCACAGACTTCAGGTGGAAGGGGTTTTCAATCACAATTTTTCCCCACCATAACTGATTTGGATTTTGCTTCCCAAGCACTACCAAGCCTCAGTAAGCAAACCAGTAACCAACCTCATGCTGATGAGTTGCATTAACAACAAAACAGCTGTCCATGAGGTTTACTGGCTTTGCATATTTTCCTAAGTTGTGTTTCAAGCGGTTGTATACAGCAAACGCTGACTAAAAGGAAACCATATATACACAGGGTGTGGAAAAGGTGGCGCTATATAGTTATAATGTAGAAATAAGAAACAGCTGCTAAAACACTCCGTGGGTACTCCTATAAACCCACCACACATAAAAGATCTCCAGAAACAACAGAGAAACTTAAAGGTTGGCAGGTATTTATAACCTTTAAACCTCCAGTTTTCTCGAGTGTAGCGCTGAGTGTGATTAAGAAGAATAAATTTGTGAATATATATAGTGATTTGAATGCACTTACCCTCTATGTCACACTTGTATTTATTACATGGAAAAAAGGTAAAAAAATATACAAATAATTGTGCAGTATATCAAAGTAAATTAATTAGTTTTGTGAGCTGAAAATATAAATCCACTCACATTTTTTAGAGCCTTTTACAGATGTAAGGCTCTAAACTTCCTGGCGTCTGTGTCTTTTTGGGAAGATCACTCGACCCTTTTCTCACGGTATACAGGTGTGCGTTTTTCTCCACAATAGACCGGAAAAAGACACAAATGATCCAATCTCAGTGTAGTATTTTAAATACTGATAATATCAATATAAAAAAATACAGTATTGCTTACCTTGTTAAGAGCCTCGATAACTGGCTCTAAGTGTATAGGCCTAGTGTCAGTTTGTGGGGTGACACTACCCCTTTCTGGAATCACTTGAGTAGGATGCAGTAAAAATTTTTTAAATAGAAAGGTATATTTATTTATAAAAGTACTGTTAAAATGTATACAAACTTTGCTAGACAATAACAAAAGTTAAAATTCCAAATGGATATTACAGAATATCTTCAATGCCAAAACGCGTTACACCGTCAAACGGCTTCCTCAGTCGGCTTCTAATTGTCCTCTGTGTTGTTTTGCTCTTTATATGTTCATATCACCCGCCAAAAATCCATTGTGTCTCAGTCCGGTGTGATTCGCGTTACGCGGGCCGGTGCCGTTGCGTCACTTCCTGTTGTTCGCACTACATTTCCCATAGTGCTAGGCGTCCTTTGGTGTCACTTCCGGTGAGCGCCGATAGAGTTATGGGTAATGGAGTTCCCGATCTCGTTACTCCCAAGTTCATTTAAGTCCATAGATGAATTCAAAAGATGAAAGTAAGATTACGGGAAACCAAGGGAAAGATAATGTATCACTATTCATTTGAATTAAATATGTGAAGATAAAAGACAATAAATTAAATAAATACAACGGAAAGATATATAAATCCCAATGTGTGAATTGTGTTTTTTCAAATGATTCATTGTTTTTGTGCAGCCTTGTTTTTGCCTACCGGGGGGGAATCAAAATAATTGTATTTGTAATTTCTGAATACAGAAAATAAATGAATGAATTCTGCTTTTTTGTATATAGAATGTATGATTATCGGCTAAAGTTTTTAGAAATAAGTGAAATAAATAAATATAAATGCGGAAAGCAAGTTAGACCTTCTCTATAGTTAAAATATAATGGAAATAAATGAAAAAATAAAAATAAATATAGATAATCAAAATAGAAACAAAAATAATAAAAATAGAAATAAAAATGAATATAAATATAAAATTGAATTAAAAATAAAAATAAAAATGAAAATAAATATAAATATAAAAGTAAAGTTAAGATTAAAAAATGTATAGGTAAAAAATAGAAAAAAATAGGAAAAAATACTAAAAAAAGTTTTTTTTTGGTTGTGGGCTGTGCAGAAACACAAAAAATTTAAAAAGACATGTCACAGAATCAAAAAAAGAAAGAAAATATAAAATACGAGAAATGACTACATGTTTTTCCAAGAGAGTTATATATGTATTAAAATGTTCTTGCAATCTCCTCTATGTAGGTAGAACAAAGCGTCCTTTAAATGTAAGAATAAACGAACATATACGCAATATAAAAAAAGGTTACGAGAAACAGTGTTTCGGACCATTTTAGAACAGTACATAATAATGACCCTCAATTTCTAGATTTTTTTTGCCATTCAAAAGGTCAATTTAAACTGGCGAGGGGAGGATGAAATAAAAAAAATTAGGGAAAGTAGAGACTAAGTGGATTTTTAATTTAAACACCTTAGCCCCTCTAGGTTTAAATGCGGACTTTGAGTTATGTCATTTTTATAGTGCTTTTATATATACGTATTTTTATTATTTATTCATCTCCGACCAACCAATATTTATTTTTATCTTTATCTTTACTTCTATTTTTTTTCCATCACCATTCATGTTTATCTATAATTTCATTTCATTTTTATATTTATTCAATATTTATTTTTATTATTTTACAGCATTATTTTTTTTTCTATTTTTTACCTATACATTTTTTAATCTTAACTTTACTTTTATATTTATTTTTATTTTCATTTTTATTGTTTTATTTTTAATTCAATTTTATATTTATATTCATTTTTATCTCTATTTTTATTATTATTTTTGTTTCTATTTTGATTATCTATATTTATTTTTATTTTTTCATTTATTTCCATTATATTTTAACTATAGAGAAGGTCTAACTTGCTTTCCGCATTTATATTTATTTATTTCACTTATTTCTAAAAACTTATCGATAATCATACATTCTATATACAAAAAAGATCACTTTTAAAAGTCTCCCCACTAAGATTATTTAAATTCTATAATAAGGATAAATATTACATTACTTAAAAGTAAGACAAATTCCCAGACTAGTAAAACTGAACACTCCCATCAACAGTGTTCAGTTTTTTTTCCACTATAGGCAGTAACACATAAGTTTATCACACATAATAAGGAATGACTTCATTCACATCTGCTGCCAATGGGATTTGAAAGCAGAATTCATTCATTTATTTTCTGTATTCAGAAATTGCAAATACAATTATTTTGATTCCCCTCCGGTAGGCAAAAACAAGGCTGCACAAAAACAATGAATCATTTGAAAAAACACAATTCACACATTGGGATTTATATATATTTCCGTTGTATTTATTTAATTTATTGTCTTTTATCTTCACAAATTTAATTCAAATGAATAGTGATACATTATCTTTCCCTTGGTTTCCCGTAATCTTACTTTCATCTTTTGAATTCATCTATGGACTTAAATGAACTTGGGAGTAACGAGATCGGGAACTCCATTACCCATAACTCTATCAGCGCTCAACGGAAGTGACACCAAAGGACGCCTAGCACTATGGGAAATGTAGTGCGAACAACAGGAAGTGACGCGATGGCACCAGCCCGCGTAACACGAATCACACCGGACTGAGACACAAGGGATTTTTGGCGGGTGATATGAAACTATAAAGAGCAAAACAACACAGAGGACAATTAGAAGCCGACTGAGGAAGCCGTTTGATGGTGAAACGCATTTTGGCATTGAAGATATTTAGTAATATCCATTTGGAATTTTAACTTTTGTTATTTTCTAGCAAAGTTTGTATACATTTTAACAGTATTTTTCTAAATAAATATACCTTTCTATTTAACAAAATGCTACTGCATCCTACTCAAGTGATTCCAGGAAGGGGTAGTGTCACCCCACAAACTGACACTAGGCCTATACACTTAGAGCCAGTTATCAAAGGCTCTTAACAAGGTGAGCAATACTGTATTTTTTTATATTGATATTATCAGTATTCAAAATACTACACTGAGATTGGATCACCTGTGTCTTTTTCCTGTCTAATGTGGAGAAAAACGCACAACTGTATACCGTGAGAGAAGGGTCGTGTGATCTACCCAAAAAGACACAGACGCCAGGAAGTTTAGAGCCTTACATCTGTAAAAGGCTCTAAAAAATGTGAGTGGATTTATATTTTCAGCTCACAAAACTAATTAATTTACTTTGATATACTGCACAATTATTTGTATATTTTTTACCTATTTTCCATGTAATAAATACAAGTGTGACATAGAGGGTAAGTGCATTCAAATCACTATATATATTCACAAATGTATTCTTCTTAATCACACTCAGCGCTACACTCGAGAAAACTGGAGGTTTAAAGGTTATACATACCTGCTAACCTATAAGTTTCTCTGCTGTTTCTGGTGATCTAAAAGGAATCCATGTTTAAAATGAAATGAGGCAAAAATGTGATTCTTTGTTAAGCTAATTGTGCTAATGCTCAGTGGGCTAATGCATCAGCAGAATCTGTTCTAACCCTTGATCGCAGGTTCAAATCCCGGCAGGGTTGACTCAGCCCTTCATCCTTCCGAGGTAGATAAAATGAGTACCATTAAATTGGGTGATAGAAACAACCCCAGGACGTACTTGGAAACCAGAGTAATCTGAATGTACCTTTCCTGGTTAAATACTTTGTTATTATTATTATTATATGCCCACCCAGAATCCTTTGCAGTAGTAACATCACTGCAAATTAGTGATTTCTGTGGAAAAAGCAAGTCTTATTGCTTGACTGGTGTGCAGATTTTTGTTTAACATTGTACTAACTATCCATACACAATATATATATTAAGGCAGTTTGGCCTGCGGGAGAGGCATGTGTTTTTCCCTACTTAAAGGGAACCCTTCCTTACTCCACACCGTTCGTGGCCTAAGCGATTTGCATGTGACTACTTCCGGGTCACATGAAGGTCGCCATTTTGCGTGGGATCCGGTTCAAGCCTGAAGGGAGACCTCTGGAGAAATTCCTGCGTTTTCGCACAAACAGTTTTGTTCTTAAAGAGACGAAAGGTTTGGTTCTCACTAACAAGTTGGAACCAAAATAAACATAAGTATTGGCTTTCGTACCGCGAACGGACATTCAGAGCCCTCCAGCGCGAGACTGTTAATAGTGAGTACCTAGACCTTCGGCCTAATTTTCCCTGTTTCGGACAAATATTTTCATACTAATGCATCACTTGTTACATGGTCTACAGTTCATGAATTACACATAGACAGCGATTTCACGTACGGTCAAACCATACGAATGCTTGTACCACAGTTAAACTATAAGTTTCGCAAGCAAAGTCAGCTCCGGCTAAAGTCCCGAACGCAAGTACTTTAGGTACCATTTTGCACAAACTATTACAGACACGAAAGGAATAAACTAATGAATTTAATTCTCATGTATGTCAATGTAGCTAAAATCTCACGAACTAATAACAGCAGGCGCAAGTACCATACTGCAATTAACTGCACTGCCCAGGTCTGCATCTTTTATCTTGGGTTAAAATTACCTGTTCTGAGCTACCTCCAGGAACACACAAACTCTGCACAGTGAATGTTTGAACCCATTTATGACTTTGTTATTTTGAGTATCTCTGCATTCATGACTAAAGCAATGTGACATTATATTATTTCTCTTTATCTTCAAGCTGTCTCATTTAGGTGGAAACATAATACTCCTTTGTTACCTTTTATGTATACAAAACACACTGGGTAGTATGAGATTTTGGTCAGGATTATTAACAGTTATCTCCTATAATTGTACCCTACAACGTACAGCTGCCAAGTCTCAAGGATCCACCGAGCATAACTGACAGGGTGATTTACAAAAATATTTTCTCATGACAACACAAAGCAGCTGCTAATGTGATCCGTCTAGCATTTATCTATCCTATACATATAACATTGGTTTCTTGTAAACAACTTAGTAAAGTAGTGTATAAATTAGATTAACATCTTATAGCATATTCTATGCTCTCTACACAGTTAGTCCAGTCATTTTCATAGATCACGGGTCATTTATCTGCATCTACAGGGAACTCTGGGATTAGCCACCAGTTGCATGGCAATTTTGCTCTTACACTTGAACAGGATTATATTAGGAATAGGGTCCACGGGTGACCCCACGATTATGTATCATACTTCCGACACGCTGTTTTGTTTTCATTATTTCATTAATACGCCTCTAAAACACTCTTCTGGAGTAAGCCTATGCTATAAACAGAGGTCGGTTCAATAAATCACTTACACTCTCAATTTTATACTACCTCACCCCGGGTTTATGCTTGAATGTCATGTCACATTGTTCTTATATGATGTACATATTCCCGACGCTAGGAATGGTCCTTCTCGTATTGGTCCCCCTCATTCGTTTGGAGCCTCAATTTCACTATCCATTACATGACTTATTTTCCTTATCTGTTTCACTTAGATAAACATGATTTCTATATGAAGATTTCACTCATATTGCGCATCTATTGCTCACCTGGCGTATTCCTGTACTCATACTGCTAAGTCTCAGTTCTTTAACCTAATCACCTGAGGGCCAATTTTTCATACTGCTTCACCAGTGTCAACACGGTATGTTCTAGGGCACAGGTGTCCAACTTGCGGCCCCCCAGATGTTGCTGAACTACAACTCCCATGATTCCCTGGCTATCTGTTTCATTGAAAGAATCATGGGAGTTGTAGTTCAGCAACATCTGGGGGCCGCAAGTTGGACACCTGTGTTCTAGGCTCTTTGCACTTAGGTTACTACTATTCCATTTCTAATATTCAGTATAGTCCGGGTCTTGGACACTTAACTAGCGATGAAACGCTATCACTAGTTCATATCCTCATTAATTACGTATTTCCTCATTAATTACTAAGGTTAGGCCCTTTATCCTAAAATCACTTTCTGTTGGCTTCCCACACTGCTGTGGGGATATTTATGGGATAATAATGTAAACAGATGAGAAATTGCCCACTATTTCAATTCTCAGATCCCTAATCGTTATCGTTATAAGTGAAAGGTAAACCATATGCCGGTAATTAAAATCACAGATTGTTATAAAAATAGATATTTATTTCTTAACAATTTAAATAATAATGATGAGTAACATGCATGATAATAATCAATGGAATTTTCAGTATAACATGAATATGCAATACAATATGGCAATAATCAATGAATATTCAGTATTAAACAATATATGCAATACAATAGGCCATTTACTTCCTGGTTAATATAAACGCTTCTACAGCACTTAGCTGTCAGGACAATTTATGATAGGCTTCACAGAGACAAAGAATGTGAAGTTTCAGCGTGCAGCATGAGATCGTAAAGAAACTTTCAGCTGGCAGTTTAGAAATAACCCTTTCAATGCTGGCTAGATCTCTTCTAGGGATTTAAGATCTACTCCTATGTGATTTTAAATAAAAATAATATTTAAATAGTCAATAACCACTCCTTGATCCATCCAATGAGAAATCTATATGTTTAATAAGCTGATATTTAATTAATTTGTCTAACAGATATTTTATCTTATTTTAGAGCAAATCATACAGCTGGATAAATGGTCATGATATGCTAACGTGATATTAATCACACAAATACATTAATGGCTATATTAATCCCAGCTGCAGATGGGATGCTATAACCATATATATATATCCTTTAATAATTAAGATTTCTAAATATGAAATCTAATCACGATTTATCCAGTCATATATCATGCTATTAATTTAAATTAATTACCGTATATACTCGAGTATAAGCCGACCCGAATATAAGCCGAGGCCCCTAATTTTACCCCAAAAAACTGGGAAAACTTATTGACTCGAGTATAAGACTAGGGTGGGAAATGCAGCAGCTACTGGTAAATTTCTAAATAAAATTAGATCCTAAAAAAATGATATTGAATATTTATTTACAGTGTGTGTATATAATGAATGCAGTGTGTGTGTATGAATGCAGTGTGTGTGTATGAATGCAGCGTGTGTGTATGAGTGCAGCGTGTGTGTATGAGTGCAGCGTGTGTGTATGAGTGCAGCGTGTGTGTATGAGTGCAGCATGTGTGTATGTGTGCAGTGTGTGTATATGAGTGCAGTGTGTGTATATGAGTGCAGCGTGTGTATATGAGTGCAGCGTGTGTATATGAGTGCAGCGTGTGTGTATGAGTGCAGCATGTGTGTATGAATGCAGTGTGTATGTGTGCAGTGTGTGTATATGAGTGCAGTGTGTGTATATGAGTGCAGTGTGTGTATGAGTGCAGTGTGTGTATGAGTGCAGTGTGTGTATGTGTGCAGTGTGTGTATGTGTGCAGTGTGTGTATATGAGTGCAGCGTGTGTGTATGAGTGCAGTGTGTGTGTATGAGTGCAGTGTGTGTGATCAGTGTGTGTGTATGAGTGCAGTGTGTGCGTATGAGTGCAGTGTGTGTGTGATCAGTGTGTATGTGTATGTGTGCAGTGTGTGTGTGTGTGTGTGTGTGTGTGTTGCAGAGCCTTGGTGGGGGGTGGGCAATTTTATTATTATTTTTAATTATTTTATTATTTTATTTTATTATTTTATTTTATTTAATTATTATTATTTTTTATTTTAATATTTTTTATTGTTATTTTTTATTTTATTTTATTTGTAATATTATTTTTTTACTTATTAATATTTTATTATTTAGATTTTTTTTTCGTCCCCCCTCCCTGCTTGATATATGGCAGGGAGG
Organism: Pelobates fuscus; assembly: GCF_036172605.1. Taxonomy (NCBI): domain Eukaryota; kingdom Metazoa; phylum Chordata; class Amphibia; order Anura; family Pelobatidae; genus Pelobates; species Pelobates fuscus. The sequence continues at coordinate 275,587,206 of NC_086318.1, read as the reverse complement.
GGGGCTCTCCTTCCCTGGTGGTCCAGTGGGATTGGTAGTTCAGTGGGGTGGGGCTGTGGGGGCTGCAGAGATGTTACTTACCTCTCCTGCAGCTCCTGTCAGCTCTCTTCTCCTCCGCGCCGTCCATTCAGCTCTTCTGTCAGCTCACACTGTAAGTCTTGCGAGAGCCGCGGCTCTCGCGAGACTTACACTGGGAGCTGACAGAAGAGCTGAACG